>NC_045446.1:46765942-46876974 GCF_002776525.5 Piliocolobus tephrosceles
CCCACAGACCAACACCCCCTGTCCTCACAGCTCAGCTCCCACAGACCAACACCCCCTGTCCTCACAACTCCCACTATCCTCACAACTCCCACTGTCCTCACAACTCAGCTCCCAGTCAGGACTCCCGCCCTGACACCTCAGATCTAAGGAGGAGACAGGCCGAGTGTGGCTAAGAAGCCCTATTTTCCAGATAGAACTCCCAGAGCATGGTCCTCCAGACATAAACCACCTGAAATCAGGACTGTCTAACAACATGGGTGTTCAGTCACCACATGACTAGATGACTTAGACACTGGCCCTCTCAGAACTCCAGTCCAAGGTGTCTGATGTCACCTAGTACAGGCGTCCTGGGCACAGTTGGCTCCTCCTCCCTCAGAGGCTCAGCCTCATTTGTATGACATCCCCAGAACCATGTGCCAAGCATCATGTTAGGTGTAGTGAACAGGGCAGAGTCCCTGCCCTCGTGGAGCTTATGTGCTTGTTCACAGGGCCAACAAGCCACAAATTGCAATGTGGGTACTTACCTCACATGTCATCCTCCCTCATTGTCATCTGGCAAAGGACTTGAACGTAGGAAATATTCAGGCCCTTGTTGCCTAGAGCTAACCTCAGCTCTTGGCCCTGCCCTGGGAGGCACAGCCTGGCCACCTCGTCCCTGACACTCACACCCTTCATCTTCAAGGTCTTTCTCACATCTTAGCCAGATTTCGGTGTCCTCACCTACATTGGTCCCTGGTTCCTGGATTCTCCCTAGCAATCCTTACCCAGCCGACCCAGGCCCAGCCCCAGGAGTCAGGCTTCCCACCTGGGGACTAACCTATCTTATGGGGCCCTCAGAGACGACAGGAAATAGGAGAGGGCAGGGTCACAGGAAACAACCCACATCCTGTAGCCACCAGAGAGCTGTAATTAAACTCAGTCTTCGTGTCTTCAGTCTGCACTCCCACTTCAGATGTGGCCTCTCAGATAAATGAGTTATGAGGATGAGACAACCCCTGATGCAGAGTCAAAGCCATTTTCTAAAGGATTCCTTAAATCCTGTCCAAATGATTAGCCTTCAGGGGCTAATCAATAAGGCACTCTTAATCATTTTCATGCCATGAACCCCTTTGATAATCCAGTGAACTTATGTGGACACCTTCTCAGGATAATGCTTTTAAAAACACAAAATAAAGGATAAGGTTACAAAGGAAATCACTTATATCGCAATATCATTTTATGAAAATATTTTATAAAATGTGTAAGTTAGTAATATTCGTGCTTCTTTAATAACTCATTAAATAAAAGATCTAGCAGTGGGCCTTATCCCTGCCAAAATTTTGAAGTAATGATGAACACAAATGATATCTTGAGACAGCAACATCTATAAGTGGTTGGAAAATATCTGTGATGTCTATTGGTGACAGTCAAAAACACTGCAAATACTCTTGTGGTTTGTAGACTATAATAATAATTGAAAGGGATGCTGAATTTCAGTTGGATTGAGGTTTCTGTAAATAACAATGTGTTTTTATTTTTCCCCATCCAAGTTCATGGACCCCTGTCTACAAGAATTCTCTAGAAAATGGTTGAGCTCTGTAGAAGCAGGACAGCACTGAAATGAAGATTGGCTGCCTACTGGTCTGCGGCCCACCCCCACTTCTTGAAGAGGGCATTCCAAACAGGAGCCCTCGAAGTATTCCTGGTACATGGGCCTCAGTCCCCACCCCCAACTCCTGTCACCTTAGAGGGAGGCCATTTTAATTCCTTGTTGCTCTAAGGAGCAGTGTGAGAAACCTCCCCAGGTTGCCTGGTCCACTCACTTATGACCCTTCGCCAAGGAAAAGGGGGGATGCCTACCCTGGAAACCAGCACGGGAGGATGCCTGCCGGGAACTGAAGTGTTTGGAGAAGGGTCATCTCCCTCACTAAAACACAGGGATTCCTGAAGTCCTGTGTGCGCAGCCTGGCTCTGCCAGGAGACTGCTCCACCGGCTCATTGTGGGGCCCCCGCAAGTCATCCACCCACCTCAGTTTCCCTACTTACAAAAAAATGACTCCATTACCTTCCAACTCAAACAGTATTTGACTGTGATTCTAAATCTTAGGGCCTGAAGAGTGGGCAAAGAAGAAGTAAAAGACTCAGGAAATCCACATCAGAGAAGAAGCACGCCCACACCATCCCCCCTCACTCCATCTTGGGGCCTTCATGTCTATTTCCAAGGGGCAGGAGTTGGGACTCATTGCTGTTATAAACGATTCTCCCCAGCCTGCTGGCTCAAGGGGCTCCCCAGAGCTGACCGCTGGGGCTGGGGCACTTGAGCTGCGGCTCAGTTGCTTTGGGAGACCTAGCTGCAGGTGAGTGGAATTTATAGTCCATCCATAGTTATAGAAAGAGGAAGACAAATGTGGGCCAGGATTAGAAAGTAGACCTGAGTCACCTGATCCAGAGACCAAAGAAGTTTGCCAAAGGGAGAAAACAAAACTGCCGCCTCTCCCACAAACACAGAGGACCCTGGGAAGATGGGCAATGGAATGATCAAGACTCAAAGGATAGAGGCCGGGCTCAGTGGCTCATGCCTAATCCCAGCACTTTGGGAGGCTGACACAGAAGGATCACTTGAGGCCAGGAGTTCAAGACCAGCCTGGGCAACATAGTGAGACTCTGTCTCTACCAAAAATACTGAAAGTCAACCAGGCCTGGTGGCACACACCTATAGTCCTGGCTACTCAGGTAACTGAGGCAGGAGGATCACTTGAACCCAGGAAATCGAGGCTGCAGTGAGCTATGATTATGCCACGGCATTCCAGCCTGTGTCACAGAGCAAGATCCCGACTCAAGAAAAAAAAAAAAAAAGGAAAAAAAAGGCTCAAAAGATAAGAGTTCAGGGCTCTGCTTCTCAACCAAACCTTCCTTGCAACTTCCACCAGGTGGCCTAGTTTTTGTCTTGCTTGCATTCCTGAGGCTCTGCTCAGGGTATGGAGAGGGGCCTCTGACACGGTTGAGGGCCTTCGCAGGTCAGTCAGGGAAAAGAGAACTCCATACTTCTAAACGTTCATCTTTCTACTTTTACCTGCCAGAAAGGAGAGCTCAGCTCTCTCCTGAAAGAGCCCTGGTGGCCAGCTCTCCTAAAAAAAAAAAAGATTGGGCTACAGACCTCCAAGAGATTAAAAAGAATAGTAGGGATTTATGAACTTGCACACCTCAGACACATACCAGGAACCTGTTTGTTCCCTTCTGAACAACTCCAGAGACCCCTCCTGTAACCTACAGAGCTCCCTGCCAGCCTCAAATCCAGACAGACATGAGCTCCTGCCCAATGAACCCCCCTCCCCAGACCCCCCTTACCTGGCCTCCCATCACTGTAATGGTGTCTCCCATGGCAAGGGTCACCTCCTGGTGGCTGCTGCTGGAGGAAAAACAAGTCTGGCATGGATTGGTAGCTAGGATGGATTATGCCTCCCTGCAGTCCCCAGGCCTATCCCACCCTAAGTGCTAAAGCCCTGGGGTGGCTGATGCCAGAAACACAGATGGGAGCTGTGGGTGGGGCCGCCACAGCTCAGCCTACTCACCTGAGTTCCCCGGCTGGCTCTGGCTGTGGCTCTGCACTGCCCCACGGAGCGGGTGCTGCAGCTGGGGAGGGGGATTATTCTCCACTCAAATTGTGCTTCTCTCTGTTGGGGCCTCCCATCATCTGGCCGCACTGCTAGAAAGCCTCTCCCACACTACTGGGAATTCCCCCATTCTCCCTCCCTGCAGCCTTCTCAAATCCTTCCTCTCCCTTCCTGATGACCCTTCTCCAGCCAGGATCTCCCCCTTTCCTCTCACTCTTTGGCCCCTAGCACTCTCTAGTTCCCCATCTCAGGTCTCCTCCACCCAGCCTCGCTTGAGACTCTCCCCTCACGGTCATAGGCCTGCCTCTGTTGGCTTCGGGGTCCCTCCTACCCTGACCGCTCCTCCTGGGGGTCCCTCTGCTGTCCCTCAAACCTCTCTTTCCTCCCTCTCTCCAACCTGCCCCGGCCAGTTCCTCATTCCTTTAACGTTTCTCATTCCTCGAGCCCCCAGCCTCCCTGAGTCCACAACCCTCTCACCGAGACGCTGCACCTGCAGGGACTCGGCTGCCGGCTCACCCCAGGGCAGCCAGACACAAAGCAGCCAGCAGAGCACAGACACCAGGACTCCCATAGGGACGCGAGGGGATTGGGGGACTTGAGCGCAGGGCCAGCCTCCTGAGGTGCTTCCCCGGGCCAAGGCAGGGTCACACCTCCACTCTGCAGCTGAGGTCCCTCTTGCTCTCATGCCCCAGAGCTCCCTTAGCCCCTCCTCCCAGGCTCTCAGCTCCTCCCCGAACTATAGAGTGACAGGAGTGCCCAGCTTATTACCATAATTTAGGCTCCTGTCCATAGCCCAGCCTCTGCTATGGCCTGTGGCTTCTCCTCCCCAGGGAGGTTGGATTCAGATTATTCAGCCCTAAATTCTCTAGGGGAGCAAAGAGGTAGCCTGTGCAAACTCCAGCTCCCCTCACCTGGGTCCTGGGAGCCCAATACCAGAGACCCAAGATGCGGGTATGAGTCTGACCCTATCCTCTCCTTTTACAGAGGGCCATGCTGCAGTCCTGGGACATGCCACTCAGGGGTCAGTGGTCAATAGCAGAGCCTGTGGAGTCCTAGCCTATGTTCCCACCACGCCCCACCTCAGCTTCCACCTGGGTCTCCACATCCCTATCCTATGGCCAGTTTTGAGCACCTCTAAGGAATGAATCATGCCTTAGTCCTCCGAATGCCCAGCACCATCTCCTGCCCTAGCTCAGGAAATGACAACTGAACAATGAATGTGTTTCATACTCCTATGTTGTTGCCACCATCAAGGCCAAACTTTGACAAAACAATTTTATATGTGTGAACAAGGTCCACTGTCTGCCCAGGAGGAATTTTAAAATGGTGAAAACATGGGACTGAGCACCTGGGGAACCTGTGCATCTTTCACTTCATCAGCACTTAGGGAACACCAACTAAATGCCAGGTCTTACATAGGATGATGATGGTGGCGGTGGTGGTGGTGGTATTGGCCCCAGTAGACTCCTAGGCAAGGGCATAGATTTGAGATGCATTCATTCATTCATTCATTCACTCAACAAATTTGTTTGGCATTGATTCCATGTCATGCATTGTTCTAGGCATATAGTGGTAAAGAAAGCACACATAGCTATCTTCACACAGGAGGAAGCTAGGGGCACAGATGGGAAGATGAAGAGGAAAGACCTAGGGATGGAGCCTTAAGGAACACTGGTTAAGGAACAGGCAAAAGCTGATTGTCTCCAAGGAAGCTTGAAAACAAAAATTCATGGAAAGGAGAACCAGGTCTCAATGCTATTCTCAAAATAAAGCGGGGGGCATTTTAAGGTGGAGGGAGTCTGTGGGGGTGTGGCCAGTGTAAAATAAGGATTGGGGTGGCAGGTGAACAGCATTCTCCTGGGTAAGGACATTCACTCACCTCTGCCAGGATTCTAAATACAAAATAAACAGCCATATGACATTCTTTTTCAATGTAGAGAATCAATGAAGTAAGTCAGAGGGCAATGCATTTTGTGTGGCCTTTTCTGGACCATTCAAAAATCCCACAAGTCTTTCCCTTTTATCACTGACTTAGTAGTTAATACTAAGGTGAGAAAACAGATCATATTTTAAGGTTCTTCTTCAAGAGGGATTTACATTTTAAACTAGGCAATAATTTAGCCCAAACAAAAATAGTGTGCTTGTAAAACTTCAGCTGTTGGGGAAAGGGATGCAGAGGGGTGTTTAGGTGCCCCAAAGTTACAATTGTAAGTGGTTACCTGATGTAAGCTGCTGTCCATCTCCCTGCCCCTGCGCTTGACAGGGTGCAAAGGGCGCAGGTGCCTCCCTGGGTTAAGTTCAGGCACAAGCCCCATACTTAACAGCCCCTGATTTACACGTTTTTATCACCCCTCTCCTAGCTCCTCTTTCCTTTCATTCCTTTCCAGGCCTGGTTCATCATTGTCTTTGCACCCAGCACCAGACCTAGGAGTTAAGCAAATGTTGGCCAAATTGAATTAAATGAACCAGAGGGTGTGGGCCCTGGGTGAAGGTCAGCCATAGATCAAAATGTCACTGCCAGGCTCCGCCAGGCTTCGATGGATATGGGAGTGTGTTGGGTTTGGTTTTGTTTTGTCTTGTTTTGTTGGGGGTGGAGGTGTTAGGGAAGGTGGGAGGGGAAATCGATTGAGAGGGCATTCCCACACCCACTGGTTCAGACCCCTGCGGCCCACAGTAAAAGCCGGCCCTGCCCCCAAGGAATTCACAGAACAAGGATTGATTTCTCCCTGGTGGAAAAGTGCAGGAGGAAGCTAGGACGGAAGGTACGCTGAAGGTGAAGGCGTAGCAAGGGCTGACAGTCCAGGAGGGCCATGAGCCCTCCTGAGAATCCAGAGAAAACGGACTAGATTGCCCCGCCCCCTGCCCACCTGTGTGAATGGTTTCCGGATCCCTCTATTCCGGTCCTCACAAAAAGTCCCAAACCTCCTCCCTACATCTCCACGATCTTCTTCCTCAACGCATGTGATCAGGTTCAACGTCAAGAGAAATACCAGCCTGAAGCCCAGCTACTGCCACCGCAGGCCCATAGGCACACTGGGGCCCATTTGCTCCCAGGCTTCAGTGGGAGGCGATGATGGAGCACCTGCAACTCTAGCCTCAGCGGCCCCGCCCCACAGCGGCCCGGCCCCGCCCCTCCACGCTCAGGCCCGGTCCCCAGCTCCGAGGGCGGCTGCCCGGGTCGCGGTCGCGGTTCCTTCCAGCTCCTGGCAGCCGGGCACCCGAAGGAACGGGTCGTTCAACGACACAGCTGGACCTGGCCCAGCCATGGACCGAAAAGTGGCCCGAGAATTCCGGCATAAGGTCAGAGCTGCGGGGTGCCCCAGGCTTCTGGGACTCCGGAGTCCTGGGCGCGGTGGGTAAGGGGTGGACACCCCGGCACTGCCCCTCCCTTTTCCGACCCCACCTGATGGCTCTGGGTGGGCTGGGACACCCGAGGGTCGTTTGACTGGCAGCAGGGATCCCCAGTAAAGTGAGGGAGGGAACACTGGGACTCCGGGCTCAGGGACTGCTAAACAGATCGATCTTCTGCCAAGCTTTCTCCCTCTGCCTTCCAGGGGCGGGGACGTCTCTGGGGTTTGAATTCCTTCCAGTCTTGGCCGCTTCTCTGAGGTGCCCCCTTTGTGGGCAAGTCCCTCTCCTTCCTAGTGCCCCCAGCTCAGGGCTGATGAGGCATGTAGAGAGAGTCTGGGGCAGTATCTGAGAGGTGAGTGTTGGGAAACTAGACGTCTCTCTCTCTGCCTTTTGACCTCAGGACTTGAGTTAGAAGCATTTGAGCCCTGCCTGCCTAAGGGCATTTCTTAGGGCCTAAGAAGTAGCCGAGGAGCTGGTGCTGACCGGGGTGCGGTGGGGAGGAAGGGAGGAGGTACAGAGGGCGTGGGAGCTGGGCTCTGGCCAGCCAGATCCTTCAGGCAGAGCCGGGTCCACCCTGGCGTGTCCCAGTGAGGGGCCTCACTGGTGGTCTGGGATTTACACAGGGCATTTCCAGAACAATTCACAAAGCTATGCAGAATCTGCTGAGACCCTGAGACCAGAGAGGGTCATCAAAGACATCCAGCCGACCTCTTCACCAGGCCTTAGGATGCCTCTGAGTCTAGGGATGAAGCCACGGAGGGTTGGGAGGGTGGGGGTGGAATCTGGATCTCCCCACAGGCCCTGCCTGAGGGGCAGGTAACTATTAACAACTGTGTGACCCAAGGCTCTCCCAAAGACCCCAGGGAGTGCAGTGTCTTTAGACCAAGCCAAACCTCTTCCTGGTCTGAGGACTGAGCTCAGGTAGGGGAGGTCAGCATCCTTAACCCCTTCCTTCCCATAGAGAGGCCCATAGGATCCCAAGGAGCCAGCCAGTGTAGGGGCCGCAGGGGCTTGGGGCCAAGGGCCCGGGGTCAATTATTCATTTAATAAGCATGTTTTGAGCATCCTCTCAGCTATACCCAGTCTGTGCCCTCAAATTGCTGGTGGTGTAGGTGGGAAGCGGACCCTACCCTGGTAATTACCCATGTCTGGGTGCTGCCTGTTGGGGCCAAGCTTTTGCAGGGGCACAAAGGGACAGCTCAAACTGGCAGAAGGCTCCTGTAAACAAGGTCTTGGGCATCCCTGGTCCTGCTCCCAGGGGTGGGCGATAGCTGGAAGTTCAGTAGGAATTTAGGGGCTGGCAAATGCCAAGGGGAGCTTGAGACAGCATTCGCCGGTACATCCTGTTGCAAAGAGACATGTCGGAAGAAATTTCAGCCGCTAAGGACATTTTGTGAGTGTAGATTTCAGGCAACCCAGTTTGAAGGAGCTCAGCCTTCCGTCCCCCACCCCAAGACTCAGGGTTGAATTTCACTTTCCTGCCCCTGGCCTGAAATAATGTCAGGTCTTCTGCCTTCACTCTGTGGGGTACCTACTCTGTCTCTCTTGCAAGAATCATCTCCTGGGTCCCTGGTGTCTGATGCAGACCCTGGGTTTGCCCTGTTCCTCTTCCCCAGGTCCCACAGGCTTCAAAGGGCCTCAGACCTCCACGTTTCCTCTGCCCTACTCTTCCTCATCACAAGAGTCATTACTTATTAATGTCCCTGTGTGCCGGTAGGGCAGGTGCCATGTGCTAGGCAAGGCCCAGGCTGGACTTTGTGCCCTGCTGCCTTGGAGACAGCCACAGCCTTCCCCTCCCAGGTTGGGGATCATCCAGGAACTGGGAGAGAGGATGAAGCAGCAGGGGATAGAGAGGAGGCACTCAGATATGCTGGGAGAAATGTACAGCTTGTTGTTGTTTGCTTTGTAGGGGTACCTTCCTTAGTGTTTTGGAGGAAATGGTTTATGATCTAAATCCTTGGTTGTTGGAGGTAATATTTAAGGTGTGTGTTATAATGGAAAATGCTATGTGACCTTGAGCAACTCACTTAATCTCTCTGTGCCTCAGTGCTCTTATTTGTGAAAAGAGATAACAATATTTAACTAATAAGGTTATCATGAATGTTGAATGAGATCTACATGTGTGTGGGGAGCTTAAATAGACCCTGACACTTAGGGAGCCCTCAACAAATGTCCACTGTTGTTTATCATCTGGAGTTAGCAGAACTGGGACCATATCTTAGCCCTGTTACTGTCAGGAAGACCTTGGCTGAGCCACCCACTCTCCCTGAGTTTTAGTTTCTTCAGCTGTGAGATGGAGTTTGTACCTCACAAGACAGACAAGAAACTAGCAATTAAAGTACTGGCTGCTCTGGGCCCACAGTAACCACACTGTTTCCAACTGATACCTGCAGAGTGTCCAGTGTGAGCCAACAGACTCCAGGCATCGACTCCTTTTGATTTGTGAAGTTACCCCAAGGTCGCCAGGAGCACTTGCATGCCCTTCCAGTAACTAGTAGCAACCTTGGGCCAGGTTTTGGGGGAGCAGGGCTTGGTCAGAGACTGTTTTCTCCCTCAGAGAAGCAGCTTTCAAAAGGAGACTGCTCCTCTGTTCGCAGCACCAGCACATGGCAGGAGCTTGGTTACTCATTTGCTTAAAAGTATTTATTGCCTCTTCAGCAGTCACGCATTTATGAGCATAGCTGTGTACTCTGCCTGAGGCCAGGCATTGGATGACCTGGTGGGATGAATAAGAAGATCAGAAACAGCTACCACTCTCTAGGAATTTGCTAATCATTCATTCATTCACATAGGCAATAAATATTGACTGAGTTCTCAATATATGCCAGGCAGTACTCTAAGCATCGAAAAACAAAATAATGCCCTTGCTCTCTTAGACAGTATATAGTGGGGAAGACAGACAGTTAAAAGGAAATCGACAAAAGTATCGTGTAATGCCAGGTAGTGATAAATTATATGAAGAAATAAACTAAGATGGGGAGAGAGATAGTAAGTAACAAGGTGGGCAGTCAGGAAGGCCTCTCTGAAGAGGTGACGTCTGAGCAGAGACCTGGAATAAGTGAGGAGAGGAGCCACGGGGATACATGTAGGGGAGCGTTCCCCAGAGTGGAAGCAGCAAGTGCGAAGGCCCTGAGGCCAGCAGATGCCTGCCTGTATGGAACAGCAAGTAGGACAGCGTGTCCCAGAGGAATCGTGAGTGGAGAATGGTGAGAAATGGGTCAGAGGGGTGATAGGGGCCTGAAAGGCCGTGGGTAGGTTGGGATTTTCTTATAGTGTGAATGATTTACATTTAAAAGGAATTGTTCTGGCTGCTCTGTAGAGAATCCACTGAGGGGCCCAAGAGTAGAAGAGGGACCTCAGTCAGGAGGCTCCTGCAGGACCCCAGGCCAGAGGCAGGGGCTTGGACTTGGGTGAGAATGGGTCAGATTCAGGATACATGTTTTTGCTGATGGACTGGCTGTGAGTGTAGAAAGAGAGGCATCAAGGGTGAATTCACATTTAGGGGGGAAGCAGCAGGTTGGTGGAGACAGAGCAGGAGGTGGTGGAAACCTAACATTCCACTTTGAATGCTGTAAGCTTGAGACACCTGCTAGAGGTGACTGAGAAGGCTGTAGGTCTGGCCTGGAGATAAACACCAGTAGGTCCTTGGGGATGTAAGTGGTATTTAAACCCCTGAGACGGATGAGTTCAGGAAAAAAAGCAGAGGTTTTGGAGCCAGCAGGTGTAGGTTGGAGTCTCAGTTCTGTCACTTCTCTGAGCCTCTATTTCCTCATCTGTAAAATGGGGATGATAACGTTCACCTCAGAGGGTTTTTAGGGGATTAAAGATAATACATGTAAAGTTCCTCAGGCAGTGGACAGTAAGTAGGGAGAGGCTGGCTGGGATAAGTGAGCCAGATGGAAGAGCCTTAGGCTGGGAGGCAGGTGAGGAAGCTCTGGACTCTAGAAGAGGGGACTTGGGCCTCATCTGAAATGAAGGCAGGGTTCACATGAGAGGAGGGAAGCCATCCATTGTGGATAGATAGAATCGCTGGGACATACATTTTTGTGATGAATTGGAAGTGAACTAAGGGGAGGCAGACCCAGAATATATGTGCTGAGGACCAATGGAAAGGTGGTGACCCAGGCCTGGGCCAACAGGTCAGAAAAAAGGCTCTAGACTAGAGCAAATAGAGTTCACGTTTCATCAACAGACGCCACTGGGCACCGTGCGCCTGTGTGCATGACATGGTTCTGGGTTCCACAGGGAAACGAAGAACATGTTTGGAAGGAAGGAAGGAAGAAAGGAGTGTGGGAGACCTACTGCGTGCCTGGCGCTTTGTGTGTACCTGAGCGCAGGGTACTGGAGAATGGTACAAAGCACCCTAGAGCAGGGGCTCCCCAAAGCTGACCCTCGGGTTGGTGCTAGGCAGAATTCCAGAAGAGAGGACACTATATAATTTTTTAATATTGGAAAAGTAATTTGATTTGGACCAGAGGGAAGATTACAAAGAAAAAGTAATTTAAGTCATGGTGGTATTGTTACTGCACGTTCAGGCTTTAGAGAAACTTCCATCTTTCTCAGTTTTCTTTCTTGGTGCCTTTTAATGCCTGAAGAGTGAGGTGTGAGTGTGTGGTTTCATTCAGGTATGGTCAGAGAACAAAGCAGTGCTGTTCTCTCTGAGTCTCTCTAAGATATTTCTGGGTGGAGAATGATCCCTCCCTTTGCAGGATCTCCTGTGTAACTAGTTTTCAAGTTTTTGATGGTTTATCACTTAGATTCATACGTAAAGAGCATTCTACATAAACCAGATCTATTTTCCTGTTAGCTATTATGGTCTATAGAGAATTGTTCAAATGGACAAGTCAGACATAGTGGTAGATGGAATGTTCTGAGTGAGGACAAGGAGATTTCAGTGTATCAGGGGAAGGATCTGTTCCACTGCAGCTGAGTCCCACTTGGGATGTAGTGGAGGTGACCCTGGAGAAGTAAGCAAGGGCAGAACTGAGGACAGGGCTTGACTGACCTAACCAGTGACAGTGGGTAGACATGAGGCTGAAGAGCTGAGCTCTGCAGCTGTCTTGGGAGACAGGTAGGATGAGACCTCTGGGAGCAGTGGTCAGTGCTGGAGGGCTGCTGACAAGGGCCAGGAGCCTGGGACCTGCAGAGACAGGCTCCTTTCCACCAAGACCGTCTCCAAGTGATCTGTACTTGCCCCAGGGAAGGGAGAAAAACAGAACCCTAGACCCTAACATTGCAAGTTACCTTACTCTTCTACCTCAATTTTCCACCTAATGCACAATAAACATGGTCTAAGGAGGACAGTTCCTCACTACTGAAATCTAATGCTACAGTAGGATATATTTCTGCAAAGAGGGGTAAGAGAGAACTTCAGTCCTAAGGCCTCAGTCAGTAACAGATTCCCTCTCCCATCTTCTTTCTTGTGTCATCACCCGGGGTTAGAATCAGGCTAGAAGTCTTTGGTCAGGGTGTCCTCACTCCAGCCAAAGCAGATGGGATTTTTATGCTCCCCTTAGAAAGTAGAACACTTGGGTTCAAAGAGTCATTCAAAAGATGTCCCATTTTCTCACTCATTATAGACCAACCCAAAGGTATTTTCTTAACAGTACAGAGGAGAGAGGTGGGGCTTAGAGATAGAAAAGGAGTTCTGGAAAGCAAAGGGTTTGAAATTTTGGCCTAAAGGGACTTTGGGAGTTATTTTCCCCTACCAGGCCTGAGTCACAATCAATGGTCGTGGCATAGCAGAAAGAACATGGGCTTTGGAGTCAGACTTGGGTTCACATCCCAGCTCTGTTTATTAGCTGTGGGACACTGGATGAGTTGACTTAATGTCTCTGATCCTCAGTTTCCTCAACTGCCACATGATGTGAGAATATTGGCCCCCATGTGATAAACAAATGGAATAAAGCCCATGAAAAGCTCCTGGTGCCACCGCATGGGGGATTATGGGGGCAAAATCATTTCCCTTCCCCTGCTGTTCCCATGGTTACCTCCCTCCTACCTGAACCATGTGGGCACACCAGGAGGCAGGCAGAGAAATTCATTCACTGCTTCTTTATTGAGTGCTTACTATGTGTTAGGCACGAGGAATTTATAACAAAATAGACCTCATCTTTCTCCTCATGGGATTTTTCTATCCAGCAAAGGCGACAGAGAAAACAATTCACAGAGAAAGCAAACCTTAAATTACAAATCGTCATCGATCTTTGACGGAATTGAAACATCTCCGGGGTGCAGGAGTGGATTCTGTCCGGGTAGGTGAGCAGGGAAGACCTCTCTGGAAAGGAGGCAGCCAGGCAGGGAAGTGGGGGAAGCAATCCCGGCAGAGGGAACAGCACACACGAAGGCCCTGAGAGCGTTGGGCCTGTGGAAAGAACTGAAAGGAGGCCTTTGTAGCCAGGAAGACTGGTAGGAAAGGAGACTGGGCTTTGATAAGTCAAGGTAAGGAGTTTGGATTTAGGTTTGGTTTGGGGTACAAGAAACTATTGAACAAGCAAGCGACATGATTTAATTTATAAAGATATTTCTGGCCCTTGCTGCTAGGAGTGTTCAGACTCCTCCATCACAGTCCAGTGTGGGCAGCCCAGGCCTGTCTCAGGGAGGCACCCCCACCCCACAGGCCTGAGCAGAGTGGGTGAGAGAATCCATGCTATGTAGAGAGATGGGCTTTCAGAGGTGGTGCATATGAGAGGCCAGCCTCCCACCCTAAGATTTAGTACCACCCACTCAAGCAGATGCTTCCATCTCTTGTCAACTAGCTGGGAGCTCCATTTTTTTTCTTTTTTTTTTTTTTTGAGACAGAGTTTCGCTCTGTCACCCAGGCTGGAGTGCAGTGGCGCGATCTTGGCTCACTGCAACCTCTGCCTCCCGAGTTCAAGTGATTCTCCTGCCTCGGCCTCCCAAGTAGCTGGGATTACAGGGGCACACCACCACGCCCAGCTAATTTTTGTATTTTAATAGAGACAGGGTTTCACCACGTTAGCCAGGCTGGTCTCAAACTCTTTACCTCAGGTGATCCACCCACCTCCGCCTTCCAAAGTGCTGGGATTATAGGCGTGAGCCACCGTGCCTAGCCCTACCTGGGAACTCCTTGCACTGAGGTAGGGAGAAAGCAAGGGTGCCCTTTTGGAGCAGGTGGGCTGAACTTCTGTAGCAACTGAAACCCAAGCTGCGAGTCAAGCCTCCTAAGTTATTCTCACCTTTAATGAAATGCTCAGCCTGATTTTATAGGGAAGGAAGTACTGCCAGATCCAGGCCAGAAATTTGCATTCTGTAGCCCCTGTTCAAGCCAGAAATCCCAAGGGCTAGGCCCAGCGTGTCCCCTCTGTGGTGGGACAGACAGACTGCCCTGGTCTTCCAGAACACAGAAAGAGGTAACGCTGCTCTGGCCCTCTTCTGAGGACCAGTCAGTGGAGAGCTTGCAACTTCCAGCAGCAGCCTCTCTATGAAGGGCTGAGGCCCTGGGCCCGGAGGCTGGAGGAAAAAGGGACCCAATGACCCCTCAAGCTTCCATCTTGCTCTGTTACCCATTCTTGGGCTGAAGAGAGACCCAAAGATACAGGGTAGAGATTCACACTGAGGTAAGTCAGGGAGTGGAATTCAGGGCCTCCCACTGGGATCGAAGTGCTAATGACACAACTCCTGAACCCGACCTTAGAGTCCCAGCCATTGACGTCAACAAAGTTGAAATGATGTAACCTGACTCTCCCCCTGCAGGGCTTGTGCAGGGGCCTGGGGAGGGGGAAGGAGTGGCCAGGAAACTGACTAGTGGACAGAACTCAGCGCAACCCAGCTAAGGTCAGGACAAGACAGAGTGAAGGTCCCCTGGCACTGATGTTACAGAAGAATTCGGTGGTAAGGGGCTTCTGGCGGGTGGCATGTGCTATCTGAGCGAGTGGCCCAAATCCTTCCTGAAAGCATTTATCCGGCACTACAGCCACCATCAGGTAAGACAGTGGGCTTCTTCTGGCCACGGATGACACAGCCATGGGGGTGAGCAGCGGCACTGCCATGGCAGCGTGTCGTGTCACATGGGGATTCACATATGTACATATGTGTGTGCATCCCCGTGTGTGCACATATTGCCCCACCAGGGGACGAGGGGTGCCTGGCCACATCTGGAGGGGCAGCAGTACTCCTGTGGCCACGTTGGGGTGGTCTGCATAGGTCTGATGCATTGGGGTCAGAGGCTCAGTCTGGCCTGTGGCTTCTCTCCTCTCCTCACAACTCCAGCCCTGAAAAGATGCTGGGGAGGCCGCTGGGGATGACTTCTCCTCCCTGGGGTCTGCTATGGAGGGTGCTGAGCCTGGAACTGTGATTCTCCTATTGGATTTTCCAGGTGGATTTTCTGATTGAAAATGATGCAGAGAAGGACTATCTCTATGATGTGCTGCGAATGTACCACCAGTAAGTGTGCTGGGTCCAGATCCTGTGGACCACTTGGGTTCCTCTGTCTTCAGGGAGCCCTGGGATGGGTTGTTCTGAGACAGAGGAGCTCAGAGGGTGGATGCTCACTGCTCCTGGAAATCAAATGAACATAGCATTCACTCATTTCAGCAACTATTTACACAAGTACTTTGGACTTGGCTTTGTGCTAGGGGCTGGGGTATACTTGTGAGCAAGACAGATTGGTCTCTGTTCTCAGGTTGCTTACAGTCTGATGGAGTAGGCTGTCTAGTAGCCAGACAGATTCAATAGAGTGTGATTGTTGGGACAGAACAAGAAATGCCAGCTGGCCACAGCCCTTGCATCAGATGTCTCTGATCACCCACTTGCTTTTTGATTCATTTTGTATACTTTATAAGCTCCTGCCACTGCTGGGCACTATGCAGAATCTGGAAATGAGTTAGATCCTCTTTCTTTCCTTGAGTAACTTGTGGTCTGGTGAGGGGAGATGAACATACACTACAAATACAAAGAACTCTAATGTAAGTTATATCAAATAACTGCTAAGTAGAGGTAAAAGCAGAAATGTGAAGAAAGGAGTTTTCCTTTCCAACTGAGAGGGAAGAGAAAGGACCAGGAAGGCTTGAGCAAGGCTTTGAAGGATAAGAAAGATTTGAGGCCAGGCACGGTGGCTCATTCCTATAATCCCAGAACTTTGGGAAGCTGAGGCAGAAGGATTGCTTGAGCCCAGGAGTTAGAGACCAGCCTGGGCAACATGGTGAAATCCCATCTCTACAAAAAAATACAAAAAATTAGCTGGGTATGGTGGTGCGTGCCTGTAGTCCCAGCTACTTAAGAGGCTGAGGTGGGAAGATCACCTGAACCCAGGAGGTCAAGGCT
Source organism: Piliocolobus tephrosceles (assembly GCF_002776525.5). Lineage (NCBI taxonomy): Eukaryota > Metazoa > Chordata > Mammalia > Primates > Cercopithecidae > Piliocolobus > Piliocolobus tephrosceles. The sequence goes on from NC_045446.1 coordinate 46,782,172, forward strand.
ACAGTGAGCCATGATCGCATCACTGCACTCCAGCCTGGGCAAGACAGCAAGACCCTGTCTCAAAAAAATAATAAAAGAAAAAGATTTGGGTAGGTGGAATATCAGAGAAGGGCATTCCAGAATTAGCGATCAGCATTAGCTGAAGTGTGGAGGCATGAAAGCAAGGGTGTGACTGGGGATAAGTAATCTGGGGGAGTAGGACTTGGGAGGACACAGAGATTGTAAATAGCCACAAGGCTGGAGAAGCTCCACGGGACAGGTCATGGAGGGCCCTGAGCATGCCGAGAAGAGTGGACTTTGTCCTCTGGGCAGTAAGGAGCCATCGAAAGGTTTTAAGCCAGGGAGTGCCTTACACTGAGAAAAGACGAGATGACAGTGAGTACGTGGGCAGGCAGCTGGAGTCGAAGGTCTGAACAGCATGAGGGAGGAGGCACGTGAGCTGTGGTGAGGTGAAACTGATAGAGCTTAGCAGTAGATACAAGTGGAGATGATGAGTGTGTGAGGAGTCCTTAGCATCTCACACAGAGCTTTCCCCTCTGGAAAGATCCCAACATCAGAGATAGGCATGCTGAGTTTGAAATCCTGGCTTCATTTCATCTGCAAAATGGGTCAACAATCCCTAGCGGGCTGGTTTCCTGGGGGCATTTTTATGAGAGAACAAAGCCTTCTCAGGCACTGGCCCAGTGTGAAGGGCTCTGGGCTTTTCAGGAGTGGTCTCCTCCATTCCTAAGCCTGGGCCCAGTGGCTGAAATGGCTTCCTCTTGGAATCCTTGGGTCCCTGAGGTCATGGCCAGGGGTAAGGCTCCAGGCATTCCTGGCATCTCCACAGGACCATGGACGTGGCCGTGCTCGTGGGAGACCTGAAGCTGGTCATCAACGAACCCAGCCGCCTGCCTCTGTTTGATGCCATTCGGCCCCTGATCCCACTGAAGCACCAGGTGGAATATGATCAGCTGACCCCCCGGCGCTCCAGGTGCAGCAGAAGCCACCAGGCTGGAGGCAGGGGGTGGAGAGGTCACCCTGGGATGGACAGAGTTCCTTGCTAGTGGGCGAGGCAGTGCTGGCAGCCAGGCTGCACCATCACCGACCTCTCCTGTGTGGCAGGAAGCTGAAGGAGGTGCGTCTGGACCGTCTGCACCCCGAAGGCCTCGGCTTGAGCGTGCGCGGTGGCCTGGAGTTTGGCTGTGGGCTCTTCATCTCCCACCTCATCAAAGGTGGTCAGGCAGACAGTGTTGGGCTCCAGGTGAGCAAGCAGCGTCCAGAGGGAGGGGGAGCGAGGGCCTCAGACCTCCTGCCTCCCCCTCACTCATCCACTAGGCGGTGTGGCACAATGTGGTCACCCACTTTTCCGAGCCTTTGGGTGAGGAAGACGCTGGCGCATCCTGACAGATGTTCTTAGACTCATAGAAATCAGGCTGCAGGCAATTGCCTGTTTTCTTGAGTGAAGTGGAACCTGGCTGCTGCCTCCTTCCAACTGCTGCCTCCTTCCAACTGCTGCCGCTGCACTTCCCCCCACCTCCCCTACTCCCCAAGAGAGGAACATAGTGACGCCGGCACATGAAGTTTTGGACATGTGGCCTTTTACCAGCAGGGGGAAGGAAAGCCTGGTGCAGTGTGATGCCAAAGAGCACAGACTCTGAAGCAGGGTTAGCCGGGTTCAATTCTGGCTTTTCTCTTCATTAGGCTGTGTGACTTGGTGGAATGACTTAACCCTGTACCTCAATTTCCTCATCTATAAAATGAGTTGCTGATAGTACTGTCTACCTTGTCAGGTTGTATGAGTAAATGAATTAATAGTAGAAAGTGCTTATAGCAGGGCCTGGCACACAAATGCTGTGAGTCTGGTAAGTGAACAGACAGAGGGAGATTTAAGAAACGCCTGGAATGTGCCAAGTCACATTCTCACAAGCAGTCCTTGCTATATGCATTGAATGGATCATCCCCATTTTACAGAATTATTAATAGAGGCTGAGAGACCAGTAAGTGGCAAAGCCAGGATTAGAAACTGGGTCTCCTGACGGCCAAGCCCAGAAATCTCTCTTCAGCAACCCAGGTGCCTCTCCCCACACCTCAGGGCCTGAGCAGAGATGGGCAGAACTCCAGGTCTCACTCCTACCTGAGCCCAGGGCCCAGGGCCCTGTTTTTGTGTGTTGAGATAAAGGAGGCCCTCCCACCATCACCAAGAGCTTCCAGCGGGTTTGTTATCAACACCCCAATCCGGGCTGCCAAGCTGGGGCTTCAAGGGGCTCAAAGGCTAATGGTACAAGACACTGGGGCATAGAGGGTGGAAACAGGGAGCTGACAGACACTGCTTTGTTCTAAATCCCTGTCTCACGGCTCACTGGTGGTGTCTGAAATTTCAGCCCCTTCATTATTTCTTTCCTCTGCGGCACATTTTCCAGCTCAGAAACCCAGCCAGAGAAAACACATAATGAGCTCCTCTCTTGGCGTCAGCTGAGGCCGCCTTTTTTCCAGGGCGAGCTCTCCTAGGACAAGCAGTTCTCAATGCTGCCTCGATGACTGGGGGCGTTGGGGTATTTTAATGAGACCTAGAGTTTTACCTTCCTGGCTCTTTCTCAGGCTTATGAATTATCGGCCCTTTCTCTAGCTGACGGGTTTATCTCTCCTTTGTGCCGCTGTCCCTCAGATCGTTGTATCATCGTGTCCCTTGCACAAAGGGCCCTTTACAGGGTTTCACGCAGGGCAAGAAGGGAAGGAAAGTTGATCCTGCAACCTGAGCCAGGGGCCGTGTGGGAATCATTCCGACTGAGGTTCCGGGCAAATTCCCTTTAGGAATAAGACAGGGAACTTCACTCAGAGGAGCTTGGGGAAAAACGGCTGCATCCATTGACCTGTCTGGGATTCATGTTTCTGGGGAGATCTCTTGCCTGAGGGCAGCTGGGAGAAGATGCTGGAAGGCAGGAGAGGGCAGGTTCAGATACAGCCTGGCTGGGCTAAAGACCTGTGCTGATTTGACCTGTGAGGCTGGGTCCCCAGTGGTGGACTTGGACTCTCCCACATGACCTAGTCCTGGGGATCCACCCCTCTGCCCTTATTCCCTGCTGGAGATACTTGAGGGGTTTTTTTGTTTTTCAAGAATATCCTAACTTAACCTACGTCCTCTGCCTTGCACAAGGCAGCCTGTACCATACAACTTGCTGTATATTCCAGGCCTAGAAAATTATTCTGTGTGCCTTGGTTGTCCCTGTCATAACATGGACAGTGTAATGCCTGCCTTCGTGTGGGACTTGAGGGCTCTGACAGGTGGCAAGGATCCAGAGAGGGCAGGATGCAGGGAATTGCAGCCAGGCTTGGCCGGGTGCCCTTCTTTTCTGCTTCCAGACACCCAGGAAACACCACTTGTCTATCAGGGAGACCTGACTTCAAACCCCACGACACTGTTTACTAGTGGGGTAACCTTGAGCAAGTCACTTTACCTCTCTGAGTCTCTGTTTTCTCATCGATTAACAGAGATACACATTCCTGACCTGCAGGGTTGTCGTGGAAAATAGGTGGAAGGAGTTAGTCTGGCCACTGTCCTTGAATTAGATGTTCCCAGAAACCTAGAGGGTTCTTTAGTATGCCCCCACTCTGGTGCCATTTTGAGTCCTTGGTCACTCCTGTCAGGTCCCTGGGAAGACTGAGGTCTGTGTCCCACAGTGGGAAGGAAGCGTTCCTTGGAATAGTGAGAAAGTGACTCTGTGGGAGTGCTGTAGAAGACAGGAGTTACCCTAGAGGACCCCTCGGAGGCTGTATGTCCACCCAGCCCCTACCTACCTCGGTCCACGGGGAGTCCAGCTTGCGTCCCTCACGTATGCCAGCAAGTCTCCAAAGGGTGAGCATGTGTGTTTTGAGTTAAGCCCCCAGCTGACCTGCACTGGCCTCAGACAGGAACCTCTCCAGGAGCCAGTCTCTGTTTTGCAGCTACTGGCTGTGTGACCTTGGACAAAACCTCACTTCCTTGGGCCTCAGTTTCAGCTGACATCTGAGAGTCCCTCCTGCTCTGTGGTTATTAAATGAGGAGCTCCAGAATTGATCCCCAGGGTCAGGGTGCCTGGAGGAGCCGGCAGTGTCCAGCAGGGGGCAACCTCACCACGGCTCTGTGTCCAGGGCTGGCTGCCCAGGGCCGAGTCCCTATCTCACAATTCACTGTGGCCTAAGCCCTGAGAAGAGAGATCTGAGCTGAGTATTCAGGGATCAGGACTAACTCATGATAACAATAACACTCATGTATTGAGTGCTTACTGTGTGCCAGGCACTAGCTGGCTTTACATGCACAAGCTCACTTAATTCTCACAGCAACCTTGGTATTCCTCATCTTACAGACGAGGAAAACAGGTTCAGAGAGTTCAAGAGACTTGCTCAAGGTCACACAGCTCATAATAATAAAAGAAGGGATTTGAACCCAGCACATCTGATGCCAAAGCCCTGTGCTCATCCACTGTTCTTTGCTTGCTCCCAAAATAGGAATTCAGAGGTCAGGGCCACGGCAGAGTTAAAATGTTCACCAAGTTTCCATATGGTGGGGAAAAAAAATCGTGTGTGTGTGTGTGTGTGTCGGTGATGTGAGCTTGGGTCAGGAGTCACAGAAGGTCCCCACCCTGACTCAGTTACAGTGTTGTAGCAATTAGCAGAAAAAGGAAGCCAACTTCCTAGGGGCGGGTTGGGACAAAGTCCCAGTAAGAGTAGCTTAAAGCTGAGTGAAAGGTCACCGTTTGCATAGAATCCAGAATCTGATGGTGCCCCAATGGAGTGAAAGGGGCACCAGGGTCAGGGTGCAGAGAGTTCTGAGATCTTCTCCCAGCTCTGCTGCACACCTGCTGTGCCCCTCACCCCTGTCTTGGTTTCTCCATCTGTAAAATGGGGCGGCAAGACTGCTTGGACATGCCACCTGAACCTGGGATCCCCCAGGCTGATGGAGGGTGGGTTGGATGAGATCAAGGCTTATTCCAGGGGATGGCATGGCCACCCTTCCCTTTTCCGGATAGCAGTCTGGGAGCATCTGGTGGTGAGTCTGCCCCACTGCCTGATGCTCCCTCCACCCGGTGCTCCCTGCCTCTCTCTGTGGTCAAGGTAGGGGACGAGATCGTCCGGATCAATGGATATTCCATCTCCTGCTGTACCCATGAGGAGGTCATCAACCTCATCCGAACCAAGAAAACTGTGTCCATCAAAGTGAGACGTGAGTGACACCAGAGCAGGGCAGGGCTCCATGACGGTAGGCGGGAGGGAGGGTGGAGGAGCTGTCCTAACCCCTGTGCCTTTCTCCCACAGACATTGGCCTGATCCCCGTGAAGAGGTGAGAGGCCCCTCCTCTGCAGGCCGACTCTTCCCTGTGGGCCCAGGGTCCTGGTATAGCCCTGGGGTCCAGCTCTCACCATGCCAGCCCTGGTCCTGGGCCAGTGGAGGCTGGAGGCTCTAGTCATGGTGGATCTGGATTTGGGGCCTGGTTCCTCAAATGTCTCTCGCTAACCATCCTTCCATCTATTTTCCCTTCCCATCAGCTCTCCTGATGAGCCCCTCAAGTGGCAGTATGTGGATCAGTTTGTGTCAGAATCTGGGGTAAGGGCCAGACCTCCTGTGATGGGGTTTGGGTGGGGTCATCTTCAAGGATGGGCGGCCAGTCCTAAAGGGAGGGCTTGCTCTGGAGATGCACTCTCAGGGACTTCACACAGGCTCCCAGGGCAGCCCGCACACTGCTGTGGGGCAGTGGCCCTCAGCCAGGCCAGGCTGGTGCAGACACATCCCCAGGGACAGAATGATGATCTGGCTGGTGTGAGTTCAGCAGTGCTCGCCCTGCAGATCCCATGAGCTCAAGAGGCCGCTTGCACGCATGTGGACACTCAGAGATTCTGCTTCTATCTCCCTTTCAGGGGGGGCGAGGCAGCCTGGGCTCCCCCGGAAATCGGGAAAACAAGGAGAAGAAGGTCTTCATCAGCCTGGTGGGCTCCCGGGGCCTTGGCTGCAGGTGGGTGGTGGGCATGCCCTGGGGTCATTCGTGGCCAGTGCACCCCAGCAAGCCTCTATTGCCCTCCCCTTCCTCACTGCTGCTTCTGAGGAAAGCTGGCTCACCAGGGATGTGACTTGTCCATGGGTGATGGTATTTTTTTGTTAGAGACAGGGTCTGGCTCTGTCACCTGGGCTGGAGTGCAATGGCGTGATCATAGCTCACTGTAGCCTCGACCTCCCCAGCTCAAGCAATCCTCCCACCTCAACCTCCAAGTAGCTGGGTCTACAGAAACACACCACGACACCCAGCTAACTTTTACTTTTTTTGTAGAGATGGAGTTTTGTTATGTTGCCAAGGCTGGTCTCAAATTCCTGGGCTCAAGTGATCCTCCCACCTCAGCCTCCCAAAGTGCTGGGATTAGAGGCATGAAGCACCGCGCCCAGCCTTGGTGATGACACTTCTTGGTGCCTGATTTCCCCTCGGAACTTCACAACAGGCCTGTAGGGCCAGAGGGGCGTCTCTAATAGATCCCAATTTGTGGATGAAGAAATTGAGGCCTAGGGGCAGAACCATGTTACCTTGTAGGTCCTTGAGTCACTACAAAAGGAGCCTCTTCAGCTGGTCATTTCTGTCACAGTTCTCTTATCACTTATTACCTTGTCGGCTTCCTTAAGAGGCAGACGGGGAATTCCAAACAGACACTGGGCCACACGGGGCTCAAGCCTGCAGGTTCCACCGTTACTCAGATCCCAGTTCCAGCCCTGCTTTCCCACTTAAGAGCTCTGGAACCTTGGGCCAGTTACTTAACCACTTGGAGCCTCAGTTTCTCCCTCTATAAATTGATGATAATAATTCCCACGTCACAGGGTGATTGTGGAGAAAGTAAAATACCAAGCTTAGTACCTGCTAAATAGTAAGCAGTTGGTAAATATTAGTTGTTATTATTTGAGTTATTCCTGTTCTTTCCTTTCATTCACATTTATTCCATGTTTTGTGCCAAGCATAAGTGATAAAAGAGCCCAGGAGCTGGAGGCTGTGGAGAGCTTCTGGGAGACAAGAGCCTAATCTAGAAGCCAACCACATAAACAGTTATAATACAGGGTGATAGGGACTTAAATGGAACTACATTCTGTGTCCGGGATGGCAAATAGGTGCCATCTCTAATCAATTAGTAGGAGCTCCCTGTAGTGCTGCTTTGAAAAGGATTCTAAAGCTATTCTAAAGCTATATCCAGGCTTGTGGGAAAGAGTGCTGTGATCAATGAGTGATTTCTGCCACCAATCTAGGAGGGAATAATCACAGTACATGTGCCATCCCTGCCATAAATGTCATAGGAGCACTGAGAACCGAGCAAATAGCTTAGTCTTGGGATAGAATAAGGGATCTGAGCCAGGCATGGTGGTGCGCACCTGTAGTCACAGCTAGTCAAGAGGTTGAGGTAGGAGGATTGCTTGAGCCCAGGAGCTGGAGGCTGTGGAGAGCTATGATCACACCACTGCACTCCAACCTGGGTGACAGAGCAAGACTCTGTCTCTAAAAAATAAATTTTTAAAAAAAGAGGATCTGCTGAAAATCTTTTATAAGGGATAGCATTTGGTTCTTAAGGAATGGACAGGAAAGTGCTAGAAAGAAAAAAGAAACAACATATGAGGTATATTAGGTGAGAGATTGGGTAGGACGAATTACAAGGAGTTTTCTGTGGCTGTTGCCCAGGGTAGCAGTAGAAATCAGGCTGGATGGGGAGACAGAGGCTGAAGAGGTAGGCAGCCGAGGGCCTTCAGTCCTGAGTTCACGAGTGACCTGTATCCTAAGCACACATTTCCCACCTCCCGCAGCATTTCCAGCGGCCCCATCCAGAAGCCTGGCATCTTCATCAGCCACGTGAAACCTGGCTCCCTGTCTGCTGAGGTGGGATTGGAGGTGAGTGACGCTGGGCCGGCCCCAGTGGGGGCCCACTGGAAACTGGGTCAGACTGTGATCTCGCGGTGACAGGGGCAGGTGCCTTTCCACATGGCCCTCTTTCAGCGGTCACTGATCAGGAGGAGCCCTACCCACCCTGCAGAGAAGGCTTCACAGAGTGGGGACATTTGACCCTTCTGCAGCCTTCCATAGCTCTGATAGTTGTTGGTCGTGAGCTTGGGAATGTCATAATGGTAATCAAAGAGTGGACCTTCAGGGTCCACTTGCATCGGACATTGTTCCACGCCCTTTACACTTCACAAGAACGCTGAGGATTAAGTGCCACCATTATCCCCACTTTACATATGAGGAAACTGAGACCCAGAGAAAGTATATGATTTTTCTAAAATCGTGTACCTAGCATGGTAGGGCTGGAATTCAAACCTAGGTGGTCTCATCCCAAAGCAGGAACCCTTAACCTCTTCTTTGGACAAGTTACTTCATGTCTCTGTGCTTCAGTTTCCTTACCTATAAGATGGGGATAATAAAGCCTTTCTTCCAGGGTTGTTGTGTGGGTTAAAGTAATTAATACGTATACTAGAACTGTGCCAAGCACACTGTAAGTGATCAGTGAATGTTAGCTATTCTGTTATGACGATTCAACACAGCCTCTGCTAAATGAGAAGCTCAAAAGTTTCCGCATCTACAAACTGTGATTTCTAAAGCAAATGTCATCAAATTTAGCCAAGAAAAGAACATGTAATGGTATAATATTTGATAGTTGATAAGGTAGTTATGAAGTAGGAGAGTGCCAGGGTCAGCTTTAAGCCCTCCCGGAGCTCCACCAGAGCTTTCCAACTGCTCCATTCATCAGGAGGAACTGAGGTACAGCCACTTGAAGACCCAGCGTCTGACCCAGAGCCCCTGGGGGAGCCCGTCCTGCAGATGAGCGAGTGTACAGATAGCGTAAACACACTAATCTTTTTCCACTTCCCCACCAGACAGGGGACCAGATTGTCGAAGTCAATGGCATCGACTTCTCTAACCTGGACCACAAGGAGGTGAGATGTGGGGGTCTTCACCTGCTGGCCCTTGTCATCTCCACACCCCACTTCTCACCCCCACCACCCTGAAGCCTGGGGCCTTCTGTGCTCTCTGCCTGGACTGCTCTAGTCTGTCAGGCCTCGACCCACTGTCCTTCTGTCCCCACAGGCTGTGAACGTGCTGAAGAGTAGCCGCAGCCTGACCATCTCCATCGTAGCTGGAGCTGTAAGTCCAGAATGAGCTGGTGGGAGCCCCTTGACCCTCATCCCCAGCCCCTCTGACCTTTGATCTCTGCCACACACTCCCAGGGTGGCAGGTCTCCTTCCCTGAAGCTCTGACAGAGCAGAGGGAGGGAGAGGACTTCTGCCCAGCAAGAAGTTTGGGTCAGGGATTGCGGGAGCCACTGTGCCTGATGGTGCTGAGAAGACCACCTGCATCTCAGCCCCCAGGGGTGTGGCAGGGGATCCCCAGGTTCCCCAGGGGCTGAGCAAGGGGCCTCTTTTCTCCCACGAGGGCCGGGAGCTGTTCATGACAGACCGGGAGCGGCTGGCAGAGGCGCGGCAGCGTGAGCTGCAGCGGCAGGAGCTTCTCATGCAGAAGCGGCTGGCGATGGAGTCCAACAAGATCCTCCTGGAGCAGCAGGAGATGGAGCGGCAGTGAGTGCAGCCAGCCCTGGATGCCCTGCCCCACTATACAACCCCACCTAGCTTGTTTCCTGCCTGCTGTGTCCCCAGCTAATTTCCTCCTCCTCCCTGGTGGCCAGTCCTCAGACCAGATGAGTTTGGTGGTAGGTCAGTGTATCCATCCTTGGCCCCTTCCTCCTTGCTGAGCAGAGACCCCTGACTTCCAAGATTCCAAGAATGTGGAAGATAAGCATCCTTCTAGCAGTAGGCTCCAGCTAGCTAGGATTAGCTACTAGCTAACATTTGTCAAGTACCTCTATAAGGCTGGCGTTGTATTAGGGCCTTGTTTATGTTTCTTAATTCCCACAATAGCCCTGGGAGGTAGAGGTAGAGAGTATTAACCCCATTTTACAGGTGTGGAGACTGACACTCAGAGAGGTGAAGCCACTTGTGTCCAAAGTCACACGTGGCCAAGCTGGGATCACCCCCAGGCAATCTGGCAAGTCCCCACAGGGCTGCCCTGCCTATAGTGATAAAGCTCGTCCCTGTCCAGGACGATTGAAATCATGACCTAAGAGAATAAATGGGATGAGCAATTCGTAAATCAAAAACTACTGTCAAGATCCAAACCCAAATACATTCTGGGCATTTAAAAGTATTTCATGGCTAGACGTGGTGGCTCACACCCTGTAATCCCAGCACTTTAGGAGGTCAAGGCCTGTGGATCATTTGAGGTCAGGAGTTCGAGACCAGCCTGGCCAACATGGTGAAATCATGTCTCTACTAAAAATACAAAAAAATTAGCTGGACTTGGTGGCATGCGACTGTAATCCCAGCTTCTCGGGAGGCTGAGGCACAAGAATCACTTGAACCTGGGAGGCAGAGGTTGCAGTGAGCCGAGATTGCACCACTGAACTCCTGGGTGCAAAGTGAGACTTTGTCTCAATCAATCAATGTATTTTGAAAAGGAAAGAGGAAAGGCTGTCCCCATCTCCCCCATCACAGAGTTAGCTGGGAGTATTCCACCTGGCTAGGAGCCCCTGCTTTGCTCCTGGGGTCAGTCCAGGCCCCGCCTGTCATCGGTCACCTTACCTAAGTATTTGGAGGAGGGTGCATGAAGTGTGGCCTTCACGTGGATCTGCTTCCCTGCTCCCACAGTCCAGCATCTCTGCTCAGCCATGCCAGACAAAACCATACAAGAGCACAGGGCCTAGCCTTTGTTAGATAACATGCCCCAAAACCAAAGTTGGTCCAGGCCTCCTAGGAAGGAAGCCTGGAGAAAAATCATTTCGAACTTTTCTCAAATCAAGAATTCACAGTAAGGAAGAGTTCATTTCTCTTGCATAGGGCCAAACATGCCAGTCTGCATTTGTGTTTCAGAAGGAGAAAAGAAATTGCCCAGAAGGCAGCAGAGGAAAATGAGAGATACCGGAAGGAGATGGAACAGTGAGTACCTCGGCCCCACGCGTGTCTGTGCATGAACATTAGTATGCTCGGGGGAGAGCGGTCAGCCAGAGGCTGCCTCCAGGACCAGTTTACCTGGTTCTCTCACCCCTTGGTGGGTCCTCCTTTATTTGTAGTAAAGCCTGTCATATTATAGTAACTGGAACATAGTCTCATATAATTGCCAAGGTGGGGTTCACACTCAATTTAGAATATAAGCTCTGGGACTTTGCTTGATTCACCACAGCTAGAACCACGAGGCTTCCCCCGGGCTCGCTGGGGCTCTCCGAAATGTAGGAGATGGGCCTATGAAGGTTCTGACTCCAATAACAGGCATGGGGGTCTCATTTCAGGATTGTGGAGGAGGAAGAGAAGTTTAAGAAGCAGTGGGAAGAAGACTGGGGCTCAAAGGAACAGCTACTCTTGCCTAAAACCATCACTGCTGAGGTGCACCCAGTACCCCTTCGCAAGCCAAAGTGTAAGTTTCATGAGCCGGGGGAGAGGCTAAGGGGACTAGACAGAAATGCTGGCCCTCCCTCCCCTCACCACCACCCCCAGGTGAATAGCCCTTGGTGCTCTGGGCTGCGGTTCCTTCATGGAGGGGCAGCTGTGGGTCAGAGACCATCTGCCCCAGCATCAAGGTAGGAGGGATCTGTCTGCTCTGCTTGTTCACGGGCCAGCTCCGCATACCCAGCTCCCAGGCCCCACACAACACTGATGCGGGCAGGCTGTCAGGCTGCTGAAGAGGGAATAAGGGCCATGGCAAAAGTGGACTAGCTCATGGGATTACCGTCCTAGTGTTTTGGGTGTCGGGTCCTCCTCCTACTTTGTTCTGAACAGGGACTGGGGTGAAGCCAACAGCAAAAAAGAGAGGAAGGAGCTCACATCAGAGAAGGGCTCTGGTGGTCCAAGGTTGATTCATAACTGTGGGAGAAGCTTACTAAGTGTCTCCAGCCCCTATATCCCTGTACGTGGACCACCGTCACGCCACTCCAAGGATGGAGGCAGGAACAGGACTAGGAAGCTTCTCCCAGACACCCAGCTGTGGGCTGTGGCCATGCTATTCTGGAGCCTCAGCTCATATTCTCCTTACTATCTCCTCTCTTCATCTGTCCCGCATCCTCACCTCCAGTTTCAGTCCAGGCCTCTACCACCTGCTCCCTGACCACCTTCTCAACCCCGGTTTCCAGATGCCTCTTTAAGAGGCAGCCTACACTGCCAGAGGAAAACGGAGGTCATGACAACCACAAGTCCAGGATTGCTGGTTGGGTCCTTACTCCTGCCTTCCAGCTGTTTTGACTTACAGTTGACACAGGTCTTACTCCAGCTGATTGTGCTCAGCTGACCTGGGAACCTCCAGCTAGGGGTGAATCTGGACTCAAGAGCCCAGGTTCCCCATCTCTGCTGTGGGGCAGTCATTTGGCATGCTGTGATGGGGTCTCAACAGCTCTGTCCCCAACTTTGGGTCACATCTGAGACCTATGGGAATGTCAACCTGCCAACACAGGCCATTTGCACCAAGGAAGAGGTGCAGGGTATCTGGATGGTTCCATTTCACCCCTCTCTGGTGCAGGCAAGCAGCTCCAACACATTTCTTCCTGGCAGCAGGGCAGTGTCATCTCCTGGTCCTCTCCGAAGGACAAAGCACACTCTCATCGGCCTCCCCCATGACATTCAGTATCAGTTGAGGATGTGGCCAGAGCTAAGCTCCCAATGAATGATCCCTGTTTCAGACGGGCAGCTAATTTGCTCTTATGAGTGAAACAGGAGCTTCAGGAGAGAAATCGATTTTAATTGCTTCTCATGGAAGTAATCCTAGTCAATTTGGTACCTTCCAAGAAATTGGGCCTCAGCGTCACAGCAAACACACCCTCTCAGGAACAATAGAAAATAAAAACCCTTTCACTAGCTAGTTATTTATTTAGTGCTTTTTAACCAAATCAAGCTCCTTGAATAAAAAGATGAAGAATTTTGCATTTGCTCAAGGTAAATGTAATCTTAGGCAGCTCCACAAAGCACAGGATGGATGACCCCCGCCTGCCTGCTGAGCTGGGACAGCTGCTGCCTCTATCTGTCTCCGTATGCACCAGCAATTTAATTCTCATTTGGACCTAAGGCAGGAAATGCAGTGAGGTCCCTGAGCCAGCTCACCTCCTGCCTCACTCCCTATTCCCCAGAGGCTAGCATGGTCTAGCAGGCCTGGGCCCCAGCCAGCTCCTACCCAACCACCCTTCAACTCAGGGACCCAGTTTGCAATGGGTTATACCTGACTCAGGCTTCTATGCCTGCAAGGGGTGGGCCCTGCTTTTTTTTTTTTTCTTTTTTTTTTTCTTGAGACGGAGTTTCGCTCTTGTTGCCCAGGCTGGAGTACAATGGTGTGATCTCAGCTCACCGCAACCTCTGCCTCCCAGGTTCAAGCAATTCTCCTGCCTCAGCCTCCCAAGTAGCTGGGACTACAGACATGCGCCACCATGCCCGGCTAATTTTGTATTTTTAGTAGAGAGGGGGTTTCACCATGTTGGTCAGGCTGGTCTTGAACTCCCGACCTCAAGTGATCTGCCCATCTCTGCCTCCCAAAGTCAAGAGCCACCGCGCCTGACCCCGGGCCCTGCATTTTTTTAAAATAAAAGAGCATGGGGCATCTCTTACCTAGAAAATGAAGTCACTCATCCTAATGATGTGCCTGGGACTGACTGCCCCCCAACCTGCCCCAGGGAGCTTTTAAAATTGCTGCAGCCCACCTACCCATGGCTAATCCAGCAGACCCCCAACATTTTGCCAAGCCCTGAAGGCCAGGACACCACCACGGAGGCTCCTAACAGACCTTCCCTTAGCTTAGGCAGTAGGTGGTTGCATGGGAGTTGAGGGGGCAGCCTTGACTAAGGATCCAGTAGCTGAGGGATTCTTGAAAGAGGGAGATGTTTAAGAGATCTCCAACCTTCTCTCCCTATCCAAGGCCCTATCAACTATCTCCCTCACTTCCACCACAAGAGACCCCATGATTTGGAAGTTGAGGTTATTTTCCTAACAAACTATTAAATAATCATTTGTGTTCCATTGTTTTATTAAGTAGCCCTTGTTAGTAAGGGAGCATCAGGGTTCCACTGTTGGGTAAATGTAATTTGAGCCAAAAGCCAAAGAACTTAACAGCCTTTGCATAGGCCAATGGGCAAGTTCTGTTAAGCTTTTAAAATATTAAAAAGCAGCTCACAAGCAAACTGGTACACTACCTTCCAGAGTCCTAGGGAGGCCAGAGTCCAAGCTGGAAACACTGGAATGGAGGGTCTGCTCTTCTCTCCACATTATGTCAAAATTCAGGTCTTCCTAACTGCGGGTGCCCCTTTTACCTTTTGGGATGTCCCCACCTCCTCAGGACCTTCAGCCTCCATCTGCTGCCCACACTGTTCAGACATCCCCTGGGGACCCAGAACTCCAAGGCAAGGGTGATAAGCAGAAGGCAGGAGGGTCTTTCTCCCTTTGCAGCCCCTTGCCCTCAAATGTGTGCGATTCTCAGATATTCCCATCCTCCTCACTGCACTTCCCAGCCTTCAGCCCAACATCCTACAAAATGGTTCTCACGCTGCCCTCAGATCTGAGTTTCCTGTTGTTAGTCCTTTGTACAGACAGATAAACTAAAGCTGCCAAGGTTGAAAGCACTGTATGCACCAGCTCAGAGCAAAAAACCTTTGCTCTGCGCTCCTGACCTCTGACCCCTGCCCCTGACCTCACAACTCCCCTGGAGGAAGCTGATCACAGGTCTCCACACTCCTGAGAAGCTTCTCCGGCCTCTTGGTCTCCCAGGTCCCTTTTGGTTCACCCGCTTCCTCCTCTTTTCCCCGGTAGATCAGGGAGTGGAGCCTGAGCTCGAGCCCACAGATGACCCGGATGGAGGCACGGAGGAGCAGGGAGAGCAGGTTCGCGCCCCCGCTTTGCTCCCTGGCCTGGCTGCTTTGCTTGCCCTGCCCGCCTCCTCCTGACCACAGTGCAGACACCCAGCTTCAGGGGGCCGGCATGTATAGGGGCCACTAGAGTCTGTAAAGCTCCTCCAAGCCCTGGCTTGGCCGAAGCACTGTACACAAAGCGTAGAGGACAGGACTCAACCCCGAGGGTGGTAGATCAGCTGTCGCACACCGGTACCACTGAACCGCTGGCTCGAATATTTAGATATTGCCAAATTCCCCCTCTGCTGCTCTGGCCCCTCCCCCAGGACCCCCTAGACCACTCCCAAATCCAGCAACTAAGGAGGTAGTGTCTGGTCCAGCAGGGGGTTTTCAGCATCCTGTTCCGGCACTCAGGCTGGTCGGGGTGGGTAATTCAGCCATCGTTCTTGGCCCCAGGGAGCTTCAGATTGGGGTTATTACTTTGTGGAGCTGTGGCCTAAGGGAGGAAGGGGGCTGGTGCACTGGTTATCTGGCCTGGATGAGGATATGTTTTCTGGGGGCACATCTCCTGCCCACTCCTGCTGGAGCTGTCCTTCCCAGAGCTGTCCCAGCCACTGCCTTCTCTTTCAATGTTGAAAGTGGAGGACTTGGCCTGCACTATGAGACAAGCCAGTTTTGTTGTGTCGAACAAAAGTTCTAGGCAGACACCCAGGCTCCCTTTTGTCTTGAGCCATTTCTTGTATGGAGGGACCAGACATGGGTTAGAAAAGGCCTTGTTCTCTTTCAACAAGGCTTTGTATGTGAAGACTGTGATTTGGAAAAGCTCATCCTTCCACAAGGGGTTTTCTCTTTGATGTTCTGGGCCTGACTTCTGAAGCCAGTGTCCTGGGGAGAGGCATTTGAGAGTGACCCAGGGCCTGGGAACTGGGGCTTTTCTCAGGTGGTCTTAGGCCTGTTCTGCAACCAACGCAAGGCCAGGTAAGCAGAGTTAGACAAAGGGTGCAGTTTTGCTGTCGGATCGGCCAATGCTGTTCATCTCACAAAGCCATGCATTCCTTGGGAACCCAGCTCCCATCTGCTGCCCATGGATGCTCTGGCTGAGCTGAATGAACTGTGTCTCATCATTTTGTTATCTGTGTTCTTATAGCTTTTGGGTGGTTTTATCGTTACGATGGCAAATTCCCAACTATCCGGAAGGTAGGACAGGGTTGGGTGCTATGCTGGTGTGCTGCTGAGTTTGCTGTGTGGGTTTTGGCTTTTCCCAAACATTCCTTGTCCTATCAACACTAAATGGTGTGACTTGGCCTGTTCACTTGGAAGGCTAACCCCATCTGCATCTCTGTGTCAGGCTGACATCAAATGGCAGGGTGCCATTGCAAAGGCAACATTGGGAGAAGGATCCATGGTGTGAGACCTACCCAAGTACCATCTGGCACTGTGTGCATCAGCGCTGGCCCTGATGGGCACAGGAAAGGGGCAGGAAGCTTCTCCTTGTTTCTCTGTCAAGTAGAACTAGAGACTAAGGCCAGAAGCTTGGGGACAGACAGAGCGAATTATCAGGGTGGGTGTACCTAGTGCATGTTATGAGACCTGCTGTGCCAGATGCAGCCTGGCTGACGAGGTGGAGATTTGCTGCCTCAGGTCAAGACAGAGACCCACTCCAAGCACAGCCCTCTCCTAGAAATATCTCTGCATGTGCCCAGGATAATGCATTTTTCCAATCTCTAGGACCTTTAATTTTCTCTCTAAATCTTATTACAATATCTCCAGGCCTTGTAAAACTCTCTTGTCCTTGTCTTTCTAAATCACATTGACATTTGATTGTGAAAACATTGCTGTTAATATGTGTAATTGGACATTCGAGATGACTTGGTATTTGGAAGTCAGGCAACAGCATAAATCTGGGTGAGCTAAATTGGATGTTATCACTTGACCAGCGCTTTCTGGCAAGATGTCGGTCTCCCAGAAACCAGAGCACTGGCAGCTGAGTGACCTTGAGGATATATAACTTCTCCCTGCCTGTAAAATGGGAATATTAACTGTGCCAGGAAAATCTACCCCCTTCCTCCAGCACATTGCTATTAAAATAACACACAGTAATATTTTTCCTGATAGAGGTAAATGCCTGTATCTAGGAAAATAGATCATGATTTGTACAGCACTGAATAAACTTGGAACAGAGTTCCTCAGGGAATTCCTTCCCACATTGTCCTGGTCTCAGAAAGGCCTTGGTCTCATAAGACTATCTGTTTCACTTGATAGGCTGATTTTGGTGGCTTAGGATGCCTCATTGGGTTAGATTTCTAATTCTTCTCTATATACTGCCTCTACTAGAACTCAGCTAGAGAGGACAAAACACACACACACACACACATAGAATTTTACTCGAAAAAAATAATAAAGGAGACAGATATGTCAAATCTTTTTCAGACACTAATAACATGTAAACGTAAAAGAACTAGAATCTTCTCCATATACCACTTCCCATCAGAAATCATGTCCTTGAAAGTGCTGTTGATAAAGAATTCGGGCTGCCTTTCCCCTATTCCTTAATCTACTTATTCCAGAAACCGCTGGCATTTGGGTTTTCATTTTCACTTCCAAAAAAAGAGAAAAATTGCTTCTGAGTAAAATCAATAGCACAATCGCCCCATCTGCCTCCCCTCTCAGTCTGGACCAAAAGGAATGTTGTAACTGATGGGCCATGGATGTAAGTGACAGGCCATGGATGTAACTGACAGCTGAAAGGACAACAGAACCATGCCCCTCGTCCTGGCTCTGAAAACCCATCATCATTTTTTCTAGAGCCGTGAGAGACTCTTTGTCTCCCAGCAGCTGGAACGCCAAGTCCCCAGGAAATGCAAGTGGGCATCCATGGCCATGATCATCTATGCATAAATTCCCCTTATTAAAAAATAGAAAGATTCAGCTCATGCCTGTAATCCTAGCACTATGGGAGGCTGAGACAGGCGAATCACCTGAGGTTGGGAGTTCAAGACCAGCCTGGCCAACAGGGTGAAACCCTGTCTCTGTTAAAAATTCAAAAATCAGCCGGGTGTGGTGGCACATGCCTGTAATCCCAGCTACTCAGGAGGCTGAGGCAGGAGAATCACTTGAACCCTGGAGGTAGAGGCTGCAGTGAGCCAAGATTGCACCACTGCACTCCAGCCCGGGTGACAGAGCAGGACCCTATTTCAAGAAAATAATAATAATAATAATATAAAGATTCAATGTCTTCTATTTCCACTTTGGCAGTAAATCCCTCTGGGGCTCAAGGTTCCCAGGCCTTTGACCCCACAGAATTTATGCCGGGGCCTGAAGGATTCATGATTCTGACTAAGCCCGTTCATCAGAATTGCTTAAGTCACTCATACAGACCAGCCCTACTTGCAGGAGCCCATTGTCTGGCAGGGAAGGCAGATTCACACACAGCTAAGTAACCTGTGTGGGGCTAGTCTGAGATCAGTGGGAAATGCCATTGGGCAACCTGCCCTCTGCATCTGTACAGATGTGAATTTCTTGGGCATGAGACAGAAACTGACTACTACCCCGCCCAGAAGCCCTGACTCTATAATCTTAGCACTGGTAGTTTTTTTTTTTTTTAAAGCAACAGAATGGCCATTCTCCTCATGGTGGTCCTGGAGGAGGCCAGGCTCTTACTCTAGCAAGCTACCATTAGGCAGTGTTTCTGGCTTCTCTTGGGAAATTGCTGTCTGAATCTCTACTATGATGGCAGGGATTCATCTATCAACTGAGTCTAGTGAACAAGCTAGGCAAGGAACCAAACAGCACTCTGAAGCAGTGAGAACCATTTTCTAGAGAGGCTCATACACTGCTCTGGAGGTGGGTCCCAGAGGTGACCATTTCCAGAACACATTAGCAGTGCTCAGAGGTGTGTGTCTTTAGAAGAGGAGCTAGGAAGAGTCCTCAGAGGTCCATAATGGCCCACCAAGTCCCTCCAGCTGTGGATGAATGTTGTGTGTCCATTGCTAAGGAGCTCAGTTCCTCATTCCTGGCCTTGGAGGCTACGATGATTCAGGAAATTCAAGAGCAGATCCCCAGAAGGCTCGTTGGGGGCGTGAGTGAGCTCAGTGAACACGGGGTTTCCTCTTTGCCCCAGAAATTGCCCAGGGTGTGGGCAGTCTCTGCTGCCCCTCTCCTGAGTGTTCGCTGTGTCCTCCACGCTGTGCATGATGGGGGCTGACCCTCCCTCCTACCGTGTTTCCCTTGCCCCCAGCTCATCAGGGCACCATAGAAAAACTGGGGCCTCAAATCCTGGCACCATCACTTACAAGATGTCTGACATTGAACAAGGGACTTTACCTCTCTGAGCCTCAGCTCCTTCACCAAAGAATGAGGATAAACCTACATAGGAGATCATTGGTGTAAATCTCTTGGCACAGAGGCAGTTCATAAATGATCATTCTCTTCCTGCCTTAGCCCCTGGCTTCCCTGCAACCCCATGAGAGAAGCAGCCAGGAATGCAGGCTCGGTGGGTCTAATTTCTACAGGAAAAATGAGTCTATTTGCCTTTCATGTCCCTCCCTAAATCCTCTAGAACCCTGGTGGTGAGTATAAAGCAGTTAAGCCATTCTCTCCATCCCCTGCCTCCCAGTCCTGCAGTTTCCAGCTAGCCCTCAGTAGAGGGGCCCAGTTCAGAGGAAACTGTGGGTCTAGACTCTCCAGCGTGAAATAGTTCAGAGTTTAAGCATGTGGGTAAAATCTGATGTCCCTGGCTCTGAGCCTCCAGGTCTGAGTGTGACTCCTACCACCTCTAGCTTAGGACAGGACCTCTACAGATGAGGCTTGCCAGCCCTCCCAGATTTTCTCTGGAATGTCCCAGGATGCATCTGTGAATCTGAACATGAGATGATGCAGAAGGCATGTGCTAGATACAAGAAAATCAACACAATGCCCTTTATTTATATAGCACTTATTTATTTTTATTTTATATTTTTATTTATACAAAACTTTTACAAAGTTCTTTCATAGATGCTATTTCATTGGCACTGGGTGGCAAGCTTGTGGGGGAGGTATTTTTACCATTTTGGAGATGAGGCAAATGAGGCCCAGAGAGGTTAAGGAACTTAGCCAAGGCCACACAGCTAGTTAGTGAACTAATAAGCCAGTCTTTCTGGCTGGTAAAGAGAATGTGTCTCCCACTCTGCAGTAGGTAACAGTGGCCTTCCTGTCCTAAACCTGAGGTCTGATGTCCAGTGTGGTGAGACAGAGCTGGGGGAGGGGCTCATCATGGGATGGTTGTGTTATCTGAGGACTGGATGCCCTGTGTGCCATGCTGTCGACACTATTTGTAATCCTTGTCATATAAACAATGCCACATCTACTCAGAAAGGAAAAGATAAGAAGAAAGCCAAGTATGACAGCCTGCAGGACTTGAGAAAGAATAAGAAAGAACTGGAGTTTGAGCAAAAGCTTTACAAAGAGAAAGAGGAAATGCTGGAGAAGGAAAAGCAGCTAAAGATCAACCGGCTGGCCCAGGAGGTACGTGTCCTGCCTGCAGGCCAGGCAAACATCCCTAGGACACAATGTGGTCGTTTCCCATGTGCTCCTAGAGGACCAGCTGGAGTTGTTCTCCCCAAATGGCGTACAAGGGTGGAGTGAGCCCTTCCCTGCTCCCCAGCCTGAAGAGAGAGATCATGCCATCTGCTCAGGGCCATCTGAAGTTAGCTCCTGGCTTAGGAATTGAAACCAGCCTCCTTGCTCGGGGGGGTGTGAGTCTGAGGCTAGCCTTTCTGACCAGATGGTAGGTCTCAGGTTAGCCCTTGATACACCTGGCTTAGAGGCTTGAGTCTGTCCTCTTCACTTTACCCCACCAGAGTCTAAGGCTAGGCCTCTCCATCTTAGGTATGCCTCTGAGGCTACTCAGAGTATGGTCTGAGGCTAACCCTTCTGCCCTGCTTATAGCTTTGAAGTTATGTTTTCACTGACCTGTCTATAAGTCTGAATCATTCTGGCCTCCCTTCCCAGGTTATTGTAAGACAAGACCCTCCCACCCAACTTAGCTTGGCTCTGAGAATATGGGTCTGAGACTAACCCCTTTATGCAGGTGGTAGGTCTTAGGCTATCTCCCAATTAATCAGGCTATGAGTCTAAGGCTGCTCCCATCAACATAGGGTGTGTCTGAGGCTCGACCTCATCATCCTGGGAATATATCTGAGGCTGTTCCCCTGCAGACATGTCCAAAGCAACCTTCCACCATGAATAATTCCTATGCTAGGTGAGATGGGTAACCTTAACTCCTCAGCTGTAGGAGGTATCATTGTTTCTGCTTCTCTTTAACGCATCCATGAATCAGAATGCCAATTTCATTTGATTATAAAACCAGAGAAGTCCTGGAAAATGTGAAATGCATTAGGTCTGACATTATGAACAAATTAGCTACAAAATTAAAAATAAGATTGTGCTCCTGAGGGCAAGGCAGAATGGAGCAGGAAAAAAAAAAGAGTCAAGTTAAACTCTTGGAATGTGCGGGGGGAGGCTAAAAAACACCATTCTTGGAAAATCATAAGAGCCTCAGGGTTCATGGGGATCTGGGATCCAGCTAATCCCTCACAATACATAAGCCCCTTTTCTGATTTTGCCTACAAGTTCTGCTTAGTGAACTTGACACCCCGCCACTCTCTTCTCCCTCGTTGCCACCTCCTTGAGGGCCAGTTGGAACAAGCCCAGGTCTCCTTCTAGATAGCTGATGCACCTCACAGTACTCTGGAGTTTTTAAAGGAGTGCTTTCATGCTATTTCTGTCCACATGTTATTCAAATGTGCCCTTTGTCCTCTCCTTTCTGCGCCGATCCTGGGTCCCAGGTGTCTGAGACAGAGCGGGAAGACCTTGAAGAATCGGAAAAGATTCAATATTGGGTGGAGAGGCTCTGTCAAACGCGCCTCGAGCAGATTTCCTCTGCTGATAATGAGATTTCAGAGGTAACAGAGCCCTTCTTTCCACACAGACCCCCCTGCTGCCTTCAGAATGATCCACTGTGGGGACAGTGGGAGGTGAGATGGCAACTAGCAAACGTCACTAGCCTCACAGGTGCCCATCCACTGTCCAGGCCCACCCCTACCAGCCCACTCCCCTCTTGGGGAGGAGAGATACGTCTGTATTTCTGGGTATACTCCCAGAGTGACACTAAGTCCCAGCTCATCTGAGATAGTCCCAGTTAGGCCTGTTGTCCTGGCATCATGACTAAGAGTCCCCCTGACACTCTCAAGGGCATTCCAGTTTAGAGGATGAACTATGTGAACACCTTACCATCCACAGATGGCATAACTTGGGGCTCTCCTGCATTTGGGTACTGTTTACCAGCAGCCTAGTATGGGCTCAGCTGGGCATCCAGGTGGCAGAGGACTGGCACCCCATTGTTCTGGTTTAAGGGTAGTGGGTCTCCAGTAGCAAGAGAAACAGAGTAGAAGAGCATAGTGCTCGATGTATTGCGAAGTGGAGAGCCAATCAGAGTCACAATTACAGAACTTCCTTGCAATCCCCCCAGATGACCACAGGGCCCCCACCTCCTCTGCCTTCTGTGTCTCCCCTGGCCCCACCCTTGAGACGCTTCGCAGGCGGACTGCACCTGCACACCACTGACTTGGACGACATCCCTTTGGACATGTTCTACTATCCCCCCAAGACTCCCTCTGCCTTGCCTGTGATGCCCCACCCTCCACCCTCCAACCCACCCCACAAGGTCCCAGCGCCCCCTGTCCTTCCCTCATCTGGCCATGTGAGTGCCTCATCCTCCCCATGGGTGCAGCGCACTCCACCCCCCATTCCCATCCCTCCCCCTCCATCCATTCCCACCCAAGACCTCACTCCCACCCGCCCACTGCCCTCGGCACTGGAAGAAGCATTGGGCAACCACCCCTTCCGCACTGGGGACACAGGCAATCCAGTGGAGGACTGGGAGGCAAAGAACCACAGTGGGAAGCCCACCAACTCCCCTGTCCCTGAACGGAGCTTCCCACCCACCCCAAAGGTACTCTCCCTGTTCCGCATGCTATGTTTGGAAGTAGGAAGAGTGGGGAGAACTGCTGTTTCCCATGTCCTCCACTGCTTCCGAGAGTGGAGACAGAAAGAAACATCATCTCACCCCATTTTCCAGGAATGTCCCCTCCGTGTGCATGCATGGACATCCTGCATGTATATGGTTCCCACTGATTTTGAAGTGCTATATTGTATGATGAATGGCCTGGGACCTTTGGGGTAAGCAACAGTGTGTCCATTTGATAGTCATTGCTCTCTCTTGGCTCTTCTTTGCTAGTGTAGGCTGGTAACTTTCAATGCAGGACTTGGAAGGCTATGTTAGTGAATAGCCAGCACTCTGTCACATCCAGTCATTTCCTGATAGTATCCCAGAAAGCCTTGAATATGGGAAATGACTCCTGATCTAGCAGGAGAAAAGGGAGGGGAGGAGGAAGCAGGGCACAGGTAATGCTGTACCATCAAATGCAGTGTTAGGACACTCCAGTGCCGTTTTCTACGGTACTGGCCAACTGCACTGGCTTGAAGTGTAACACCCAGAAATTTCTGGCCAATTTCCCGCTATAGAAAAAATGAAGAGAGAGTTCCTAGAAATAATTTACTATTAAAAGAATAGGAATGTTTTTCTTGGATGTTAGGAAGATGAACCGTGTCTTTCTGAAAAAGACATATTTCTTATTAATTATTTGTAATCCAAAGACTATTTTGAAACATGCAATCTCTGAGGAAGACACGGAGCTTGGATCCCATGAAGGGAAAAACAAAATATTATTCCGCTCCCGTAGCCATGAGGCCAGGCTTGAGTCAGTGCAAAAGCATCTCATGTCAGCTGACGGTAGCAGGGCTTGCTGAGGGAGGGCATAGTCAGTAGCACCTGACCAGTGGTTTTTATTAACTGTCCCTGCATGGATTTGAGTTCCTGCATGGAGAGCAGGACAAGCATCCAGAGCACTCAGGAGAGCTTACAAAGAAGGTGGGAGTGAAGAAAGTGCCAGATGCCAGCAAGGCTGCGGCTTCCAGGGGGAGACTCTCAGAGGGACCCTTTCAGGACCTCTGGTTGGGATTGTGAGCCCTGCAGCTTCGATAGGAAGAAATCTGCCTGTTCTGGGGACATCTTCCCCCCAGAGCCCAGCCAGGAGCTGGTTTCTAGGGCTGAGTTAGCCTTGCACATTTTTCTCTGTAAGTGGCCTCCATCAAGATGAGCAGTAGCTTTTCCTCAATAAATTTGATTCCACATTGATTAAGTACCTGCCTGGGGCCTCTCTCTGTGAGGGGAAGAGGGGAGCAGTGCTGAAGAGGATATGGAGGAGATTGACATGCCTGTGCTTTCCAGGACCTTGCCATCTGAAGGATGAGCTGCTGCCCAGGCAAGCTTCTGCTATAAAATATGCATAAGCCATGCGCTATGGGAGGGATTCATTCTAACTGAAGGTTGAAGACACCTCTGTGGAGTAGAGCGCTTACGAGCTGAGCCTTGAGGGCTGGCAACATGTGGAGGATGGGAGCAAGGGCATTGTAAGTGCAGGGAACATAAATATGGCAAGTTGGAGTAGCAGGGAGTCGGACTGCCTGGGTTTGAATCCTGGCTCTGCCACTTACTAGCTAGATGACTGAACACATGCTACTTCATCTATCTGAGCCTGGGCATCCCTGTCCAAAAATAGGAATGTTAACGGCAGCTACCTATTCAAATCAAATAAGTTAATATATGAACACATTCTAAGTTAAGAATGGCAAGAGAGGCAGGCACATCGTGCATGTTCAGTAGACGTTAACTATGGTTATTGATAGTCCAGAGTACAAGAAAATTTGGGTGAAGCTACAAACCTGGGATCTTAGCAATCTCAGTTGGTCTCAGCAACACTTTGAGTCAGGGTCAAGATTCAAGGCAGAGTCCAGATTTCTCAGATACTTCAAGGCATCACGAAGTTCCCACTGTTAGTTCCTGATCAGAGCCCAGGGAAGGCAAAAAGCCCCCCCAACATAAGGAGCCTCTGAAGAACTGGACCATAAATGTCGTAAGCGACATCAAAGCCAGGGTTGTCCCAGCCTCAAAGTCCAGGGGATTGTTGTTTGGTTGGCTTCATCTGGCCCACCTCTCACCCTTGTACCACCCACCCTCTTCCTCCCTGCATGCCCCTGGCAAGGTGTCATCAGTGCTGCAGCAGAAAATGTGAGTGACCACACGCCCACACAGTTGGCCCAGTCACCAGCAGGCTCCAAGTCATGGAAACAAACACCTGTGTTGGCTTGACACTTGTGCCTGTCACACCAGCACCTACCATAGGGGGATTTTCAGGGCCAGATCTATACACAGGCACTGTCCTATGTAGTACTCACCATACTATTTAGTTATTCATTTATTCATTCAACACATGCTTATTGAGCACCTACTATATGCCAAGGCACTATGCAGGGCACTGGGAGCCCCTGCTAGATAGACAGCTGCAGTCTCCCTTCTCAAGACAGTCTGGTGGGGAACAAAGAAAAGTAGGCACCTGCCACACCATCAGGGTGGAGATGGAGGAAGCACAGGTGCTATAATAAGGAAGAGGGGTGGAGGAGAGGAAGGCTCAAGAGAGGCTTCCAGAAGGCAGTGATGCCCAACCTAAGACCTGGGAGGTAAAGCGGAAGAAGGAAAGAGCACGTGTAAAGGCCTCAAGGCAAGAAAGCCTGGCATTTTTTTGAGGTTAAAGCTAGGCAGTGTGAGGAGGGTGGTGAGGAGTGAGATGAGGCTGAAAAGGAAGATAGAGAAGCTCATGAAAGGCCTTGGGGGTCAGGCCAATGAGCTCAGTAGTCGATGGGGATTCTTGGGAGGGCTTGGGGCAGGGTTGTGAACTGATTTGATACATATTGCCCAAGGAGATCAAGTGGGTTAGAGCCAAGCAGACAGGTTGCATCAGCTCCCCTGGATGCCACTCTTCCTAGTCCTTACCCCATGGCCTCTAGAGACTATGTGCCTACCCACTAGGAGCAGCAGATGCTTCACACTGTGGTCCAGGGACTGGAGCTGTGGCCAAAGAGACAGCCCTTAAAGACAAGGGACACTGGATAGCACCCATGACCGCTGAGAGAGGGGTCTGAAAGTGTGTCTCCTGGGTGACACTGGCTGCAGGCAACCCCAAGCCAGGCTCTAGCTCAAGCATCTGATTTCTTAGAGCCACTCGGTAGTTTCTGTGGTCTCAGCCCACACTGTGGCCAATGGACTTCTCATCTCTCTGTGAAGATCACACACCCAGGACCTCCAGCAGGTTGAATGAACCAGGCTGGCTTCGCATGTGCATGGGTGTAGATTTGCATGTGTGTAGAAGTAGCATGGCTGGCCTTGGCCACCCTACCATGACCTCACCTGGGTCCCTGTTAAACTAACTCCTGTAGACATTTTGCCCAAGCCCACAGCCTCCACGAGGCCCTGGCGTGTCCACCATCTCCAAACCTGTCATGGTCCACCAGGAGCCTAATTTCATCTACAGGCCAGCTGTGAAATCTGAAGTTCTGGTAAGCCCCTTGGGTCCCCTCCAGGTTGTCTCTAGAGGAGCAGACCAGGGCTACCTCCCCTGGGCTCTGCTGTCTCTGGAGTGGAGGGCAAGTGAGGTGGGACAAAAATGCAGATCACAGATGCCATCTCTTAACCTTCTTATTGGCCAAGAGATGAGGCCACATGGGTGTAAGTGGATGTTGACATGACCAATGAAATTTCTGTTTCCCACTTGATTGACAGTCTGGAGCTCTGTCTAAAAGTAATAATATTCGCTAAGACCTGTGAAGAGCCTACTATGTGCCAGGCTCTGCATAGCCTCAATTAATTCTCACAGCAGAACTGTGAGATGGTTCCTGTGGTCATCCTGTTTAACACGCAAGGAAAGGGAGGTTTAGAGAGGTTACCAGAGGGGCACCAGGTGCCCCAGGCAGAGCCTGGACTTAATACTTACCCTCATGCCTTTCATGCTCCAAAGCCCACACTCTTATCCTCGTTGCCATCTTGCCAAAACCTACAGAGATTCCAGGTGCCCTGGCCCCTGCCCTAAGGCCTGCTGTGGCCTGGCAAGAAACACCCTCGGATGGAGAACTGGCCAGAGCAGGTTCACTCCTCTTCTCCAACTTACTTCTTACTTCTCACTGGGACTGGGAGTCTGAGGTGTGATCCTGGGGAAGTGGGAAATGTCCACCAGCCTCAGTTACTGACAGCTAAGGGAATTGAGATTCATGTGCACCTCCCAGAGGTGCCGACCACTGGCTGGCCTCCCATGCACAGTGAGAAGATAGTCATGTCAAAATTTTAACTTCCCTTTCAAGGAAACTGTATCCAAATGTCAAGACAGGACAGCTGAGATATTTATTTTGGGCCCTAGCTGTCCCGTCAGCTCCCCAGAGAGCTAAGTTTTTGCTCCTGGGACAGCGTGCGGATGCATCCATGTCATGGTCTCTGGCTAATGTCAAGTGGTGGTGTCTGCTTGACGACAACTGGGTAGCATCTTTGGGCATTGAGCAGGCCCTTAACATAAGCCAGACTGTCTGCTCGGGGAGGACATTGGCAGGGCAGCCCCAGGCTGGCAGGCCCGAGGCCTGGCACCAGGGGGCAGACAAGACCTTTTGGTAACATCCAGTGTGGAACTTTTTTTTTTCTCCTCTGGCAGCCACAGGAGATGTTGAAGAGGATGGTGGTTTATCAGACAGCATTCAGACAAGTAAACTGATACCCACTGTGTGTCTGGGGGTCTCCCCACCACCCCCCATCCCTCCCACTCTGTGCCACTTCTTTGTCTCTGGGAGTACCTGGTCAGGTCCACAGCGGCCCCATCTGCCACCAAG
This sequence comes from Piliocolobus tephrosceles, assembly GCF_002776525.5. NCBI lineage: Eukaryota > Metazoa > Chordata > Mammalia > Primates > Cercopithecidae > Piliocolobus > Piliocolobus tephrosceles. Next base: position 46,809,819 of record NC_045446.1, read on the forward strand.
CGTCAGGCCAGAGCTGTGTCCTCCATTTCCTGTGTAGGGGTTGGGGAGGATTTCATATCAGATGGGGACCCAGGGCTTGTTAGACCCCATGCATGAGCTGAGAAAGCAGCAGGATCCCTGGGCACTCACCTCTTCTGCTGCTCTTTGTCCAGAGAGGAGCAGGGCAGAAGGAACCCTCAGAGGCCCACAGAGGCGAAGATGGGCCCTCGCTGCAGCCCTGTGAGGGAGGGAAGGGGCTGCTTAGGTGTCTCCCTGTACCTTCCCCTCTTCTCCTCCGGGCAGATCACAGCTTCACCAACCCTGCCTCACACTGAACCAGCGTCAGGGAAGAGGTGGGAGCTGAGGTCCTCCCTGTGCCTAGGGTACTCCTGTGCACAGGGGCATGGAAGTCCTTGCTGGTCCTCTGAGTGGCATTGGGCAGGCAGCCACCTGCCCCCCTGCCTCCTGGGGTACCTCCACAGAGCCAATCATTGGATTGGCTGTTTCATCACCAATGAAAGAAACCCCAGGACAGAGGGAGATCTTGCAGCCAGCCCGGGCTTCTCCAGCCTCCTCACTGATAACCCACCATCAGACCACAGGCTGATTTGACTACAGGCAGGGAGCAGAGGGATGGTATCAACTGTGCAGTGAGACACAGGTGTCAGCAAAAGAGGCTGCTCCCAGCCCAGGAATTTGTCAATTTAATCTTTCCAGCAACCCTGGGTGGTAAGTGCTATTATCATACCCATTTTCTCTATGAGAAACTGAAGCAGAGAGATTTGAAAATGTGCCCACAATGGCACAGCTAATGTCGATCCCTGGATTTGAATCCAGGAGGTTGGTCTCTGCAGCCTGTGCTCTTAAACACTGTACCATCCTGCCTTAAAGCACTATCATCACAAAAGAGGCCTTCCAGGACCTGGCAGTTTAGGGCACAAACAGCCCTCCCAGGGAGAGAGGCAGGGAAGTGTGGAGTCTAGGCTCCAGAGTTCGAGTCAAACCCTTGCTCCCCTGCCCACTGCCTGGGTGACCTTGGGCATGAATATCACCTCTCTGGGCCTCAGTTTCTTCCTCTGTTGAATGTGGGGCTGGGCTGCCTCTTTAAGGGCTGACCAGCTGCTGTGACTTATGAGTCTCTGATCTAAATTCACATAAAACACAAGTACCTGCCATCTGGCCCATCCCTGACAGCTTGTTCTCAGGATCATGGAGCAAGGAGGCCAGAGCCAGCAGTGCTCAGCCTTCCAGGAGAAACAGCCAGAGCAAGTAGGGCCCTCAAAGTCACAGAGCATCGACTCCACACCCTGCCCAATGATCCCTCTCGCCCGTGCATTCGCTGTGCCCCCTCCTCTGTCCGCTGCCCACACACTGACCTGGATGTAGCCTCCAAGCTGAGCTGAGCTCATGGCCTCCTGGGGTTGAGCCTGGGTGATTAAGGCAAGTGAGGAGGGATGCCAGGCAGATGCTTAGGGATCTGTCTGCTGATATTTGGTGCTCGTCTTGTGCCTGGAACTTAGTTGGTGCATTCTGAGGATAGAGGAGTCTGTGGCCTCCCCGCCACGCAGACCATGGGCCCCAGGGGACACTTGGTGTGGTCTAGGGACCTGCATGCTGTGGGTGCCTCCACTCAGACGGCGAGGCCTGCCACAGGGCTCTCCTCCGCTCCCACCTTCCATGGGAACCAGCCGTGGCTCTGCTGCCCTTGTGCTTAGCATCCTGGCCCCTCAGCCTGGGTGTGCCCCTGGCTCCCATTCACTGTGTATGACTCCCAAGGAAGGCCACCTAGTTCAGGCACTACCTCACTATGTGTTCAGGTGCCACCTCACTGTCTTGTTTCTACAGCCTGGAGCCATTGTCCCCACAGCATCCCCCATCAAGCCAGGTCCCCTGAGCCGTGTGTCCTCCATTCTCCCCTAGCTAAAGGGCCAACCTGCGCTCCCTAGAATCTGAGGAGGCCTCTTGCCTCTAGGTGAGCATTACATGAGAACACTGCCAAGCCCCAGGCAAGCACAGCTTCTTGACACCACCTGCTTTCCTCTTGGTGTCCGTGGCCTCCCTCCACCATCTTGTGGCTGATTTCCAGGAACAGCCTTCTCTTAAGCTGGATGTTCCCCTCCTGTGGGGTCAGAGCACTGGGTGGAGACACCCTGGGCTTCATCCCCCAGGGTCTGGGCCTGCTCCAGTGGAGACTTGAAAGAGATGAGGTGGGGCCTAAAGGATTTGAGGCTGGGCTGAGACTTTCAGCAAGGCAGACGCTGCCTCTCCAGACCATCTAGACGTCACTGGTGCCCCTGCAGCCCCTGACGCTTGTGCCACTGAAGCAGGGCAGGGAAGAGATCCTCTAAAGTCTTCCTCAGCCTCCGGCTTGTCCCTGCACAGGAATGCCCTGGCTGCTGGGGCTGCCAGCCTCCTGTCTGCATCCCCCACCCTGGCCCAGCCTTCCCCTGCCCTGTCCCTCACTTCTGACCCTTGGATTCTGACCATTCACCCTCCTCCTCCTTGGCCCTGACCCTCAAGGGCCTCTGCTCTGTTGCCCTAAGGCCCTCCCTTTGCTTCCAGGATTTTCGGAAATATGAGGAAGGCTTCGACCCCTACTCCGTGGTAAGAGATGACTCTTCTCTCCCAGAGGAGAAACCCTAGGAACAGGGCAGGGTGGGGTTAGAATGTTTGATAGTGGTGCATTCTGGGCCCTGGGGTCCTGGGATGAGGTGGGGCCCAGAGGAGCCCAATGATGCTCCAGCTGCTCTTCCCACGAAGGTTCCTTCCAAAGGGCATTCCAGTGTGAACTGTATGGTGCACATACACGTGTGTGTGTCCACTGTCCCCATGGGGCCTAGAACCCCCAGTTGAAGACCAGTAGGGGTGGGGCTGGGCACCGTCCCCTTGCCCATGTGCTCTGTGGGGCCCCGTGTCCCATAGGTGCCTGAATTCCTCTTCCAGCCCTACCCCCAGCGCCATCCTTCAGGCCAGCTCAAAGCTTCCCACTGTCTTTTTCCCTGTAGTTCACCCCAGAGCAGATCATGGGGAAGGACGTCCGGCTCCTACGCATTAAGAAGGTACCTGGGCATGTGGAGGCCGGTGGGCCGCCATCCCTCTCTGCACCTGCCCCTCCTGCCTTGGTTCCCTGCTTCTACTCTCAAGGTCACTCCTGGGTGGCCTCTCAGGTCCCCACTGTCCTCTCCTCTCTTATGGAGATGCCCCTCTGTTGTAGGGCCACATACCCAGTCTCCACTTGGCACCGAGGCCACGTTTTCTCCTGATGGCTTCTCCCGCTCTTACTGTGGCTCTGTCAAGAGACTCCTTGGTGCCCAGGGGTCCACAGGCTGCTGTCTGCTTGGCTCCCTAAGGTCTGTTTTCCTCTAACCAGGAGGGATCCTTAGACCTGGCCCTGGAAGGCGGTGTGGACTCCCCCATTGGGAAGGTGGTTGTTTCTGCTGTGTACGAGGGGGGAGCTGCTGAGCAGCATGGTGAGTAGGGACCAGCCACACCCAGGTGTGGGGATGATACTTTCCTCTTGGTGTCCGCAGCCTCCCTCCACCATCTTGTGACTGATTTCCAGGAACAGCTTTCTGTTCCTGGAACAGAGATTAGACGGGGTCCTCCAGGAAAGCAAACAGGTGACCACTTGGAGTGGGCTGACGGTTGCTGGAGAGATGCCCTCCCACTCAGGTCCATCCATCCGGCTGCCTGTCCAATCCCTGGGGGTATGGGATGGTGCCGGGACCTGTGAGTACACAGCCAAGCCAGATGCCACTGTGCCCTCAGCAGTCCCCAGCCAGGGTGGGAGACGGGCTCAGAACTGCCACATACTGAAAGTCACAGCATGGTCTGCTAAGGGCTGATGGAAAACTCAGAGCGGAGGGAAGCTGTGGGGACTCTGAGGGGCCCCTAACCCACCAAGAGGAAGCTGGAGGCCAGGAGCGCTCCTCAGAAGGGCGAACTGTGAGCTGATCGTTAGTCAATGTCAGCCTCGCGAAGGAGAGAAAGGGCTTTTGAGGAAGAGGAACAGTACGTGGAAACCCCCAAAACCTTACCTGTCCTTTCAGTGATGGTAAGAGCCAAACATTTGGCCAGAACTAGCCAGAAGCTATTTGTGCCAGAAAATATTCATCTGGCTCACAGTCCTGTATCTGAGCGTTTCATGGATATTAACTCACTTAATCCTCGCAACAACCCTGAAAGCAGGTTCTGTTATTATTCTTATTTTACAGCTGAGGAAACTGAGGCTCAGAGAGATTAAAGTCTTTGTTCAAGGACCCACAGCCAGGAGAAGGCAGAGGCAGGATTTAATTCAGGCAGTTTGGTCATTTTGCTTTACTGTCCGGCGCAAGTGCCACCTCTGTTGGAGGTCTTCTGCAGCCTTGTCCCTTCCCAGAGGGCCAGAGGCCCCCATACCCTGTGTCTTTCTTCTCATTTTGTTTTGTTCTTTATCCCTTATCTACAAAAACACCCTCTGCTGATGAGTGAAACCTTTGTAGACCCCAGGCACAGTCTCTTGCTTCAAACCATCACCCCCTTCACCTGTCAGTGTCTGAAACCCCTCCATTGGTGATTTCTTCTTCCATGTCAAGGAAGCTCCTGAGTCCTTTGTGGCCCTTTGTGGAAATGTAGGTGCCCTTGGAGGAGGAGCCCCAGGCCTCTTACCTTCCCAGGCCAGAGTGGGGGATCCTATGAGCAGATCCCTTCCAGGCAGTCCTAGGCTGGAGGCAGGCTGTACCACAAGCTATAGGAGGTAGAATGGAGGTGGTAAGAGGTAAGGGGCAGGAAACAGGGGAAAAGGCCCTTGGGGGCTGGCAACTAGGCCTCTGTGGGTTACTAAGGTGAGGTATGGGTATTGGGAGCCCTGAGTACAAGTCCAACTCTGCACTCATGCCCTCAGTGACTTCACACTCTAAGCTTTCATTTCAGTCATAGAAGGGGGTCCTGCCCAACTGGGCAGCTGCCCCAACCTATCAGTGCTCACCCAGGCCCCCCCTTCTTCTTCTGTCTTCATTTCTTTGTCACCTGGTGACATTTCTGTGATACCTGCCTGCTGTGTCTAGCAGAGAGAGGGGACCAGCATGGACAGGTGACTCTCCTGGGTCCTTCCCACTTACAAAGCCCCAACCCAACCACTGCCTTGTTACCCCTGAGATTCTGTCTTGGATTTGTACAAAATGAAAAGGTGAAAGTCACCCATCCCCACTTGCCCTGCACAGAGGCAACTGCTTTCTATGGTTTGGTCCTGCACCGCTTTGAACATAACCAGCCACTGATGACTTTCCTAGGAGCATGTGTGTTTTAAGCCGCCATGGCCGCCATTGTCAGTATCATACACCACATTCCTATGGGCCTTCATGCCCACAAGTCTCCTGGGTGATCTATTTCAATGTGACCTGGAGAATATTCTGTGGACATCAGGACTGGGGGAAATTCCTCCAAAATGGGCTCTGATGTCGAAGAGGTGTGGTAAACGACACACAATCTGTCTACCTGTTGGAAAGCCACAGTGCATGTTAGCACATTAAAGACTGACAAATCCTGCAGTGGGTAGCTCTGTTCAGCTTATAACTCAGCTTTCCCCAAAAGTATTAGATCCCAGGCATCTCTTCCAGAAGCACCTTATTACAGCATTCATTTATTCAGCAAATATCTACTGAGGTCCTATTTTGTGTCGGGCGTTATGTTAAGTGCTGGGGTACTATGGTGAACCAGAAAGACAATCCCTGCCCACGTGGAGCTGACAGCATGGTGGGAGAGACCATCAGTAAACAAGTAAACAAACAGATTAATGATTACAAATTGTGAAAAATGCCAAATAAGAAAAGACCGGGATGCTATGAGAGAATAGGCAAGATCTACATTCAACTGAGTGGGGGTCAGAGAAGCCCCTTCTGACATTTCCTCTCAGACCTAGAAGAAGAGAAAGCAAGGTGGGGAACAGCAACATGAAGTCTCTGAGGCAGGAGAGAGCAGTGGCAGCTCAGGGACCTGAAGAGGCCAGCATGACTGTGCAACGGGGAGGGCTGGCTGGCAGAATTGACTCAGGCCTCATACTGTGCTGGAAATGCAGGTCTGTCTCCCTCTGTAGTAACAGAGGCTCATCATTAATGATGTCCCGGTTCTCCTGAGCTGGGGTAAGGGGATGTGGATGGGATAGGGGCAAAATGCCCTTTGACTAGCCACTAACCAGGTGGCTAGTTTCCCCTCATGCTTTCTGAGTCCACATGACCTTTCAGAACCCAGGTTCAGGTCTCTTCTGCGGTCCGGCAATGACCCCTCTTTGCCAAGCCCTGGGCCAGGCACGTGTCACATACAGCCCTGTTGGCCAATCAGCCTCATCTGCCTGCAGGTGGCATTGTGAAAGGGGACGAGATCATGGCAGTCAACGGCAAGACTGTGACAGACTACACCCTGGCGGAGGCTGAGGCTGCCCTGCAGAAGGCCTGGAATCAGGGTGGGGTAAGAATAAGTCCCCTCCCTCCTTTCCTCCCTCACCTGCCTGCCTCAAACCCTGGCCTCTGCAGCCAGGCCTCACAATCAGATGCCGCATCCCAGGGCAGGCATCTGGGGTCCAGGCAACACTTTGGTGACACCCACATACCCCATCCAGCCAGTGGTTTAAATCTGACAAGATGGGATTCAGAAAAATAAATGTCAATTCCTGACCTTGGAACATAAAAGCCAGTGGCTCAAACAGACTCCAGAAGCCAGGGCATGACAGGTCACCCAAGAAAAGGACTTAAGGTATTTTCTAAGTGCACACTGAACAAGAATCAAGAGAATTCTGGGGGCTACCAGAAAGCATTAACAAAAGCAGAGAACCCAGGATGAAGGAGGGGCTGGTGGGAATCTGCTCTGCGATCATTAGACACCCACCTGGGTCAGGGCCACTGCATAAGGTTGCCCAGGCTGTGCACTGCACAGTCTGAGGGGGTGCCCTTTTACAGACTGTAGTGTGAATGGTGCCTGCTCACGCTGTGCAATGCACAACCTGTGCAACTGTATGCAGGCAGCCGAGCCTGAGGTATTAAGTTCAGTGCCAAGGAAGCTACCACATGAAGGGATGTGGAGAAGAGAAGACTCACAGGTAACATGATGACGATCTGATTATCTGAAGGTCTGCATTAGGGCAGAGGGAGCAGAAGTGTTCTCTCTGATTCTTGAGGGAAGACCTGGATTGGATGGAGGGAAGTCCTGGAGGGGAGAGAGAGAGATTTCAGCTCAATATTAGGAACTAGTTCATGGTAGAGGGGCCCAGTGATATTTCTGATACTTTTCAGGGGATACATCCAAGCCAAGGAGGGAATGAGGGGCAAGTCAAGGATGGCAGTAAAAGGGATTCAGGTGTTAGGATCAAAAAGCTGGGCCAGAAGTCCCCCACTTGGTTGTGCATCAGAAAGTGCATCGGAATTACCTAGAGAGGTTGTTAAAAGCACTATTTCCCAGGACTCACCCCTGACTTCTAGAGGCCAAGTCTATAAGTCTACACTTTTAAGAAGTTCCCCCAAGTGATTCTGAGGTTGCTGCCTGTCCCCGGTCCATAGATCAACATTTGGGAGCTGAGTATCACTCGAGCGCCTTGCAGCCCTGGCCTCTATAGTCCCGAAGCCTCAGAGACTAGAAACATCCTCAGACCATGGCAGTCCATAGTGGGGCCCATGTGTGCCCATGGGTAGAAGGTGCAGGCTGGCTGGTCCTGGACCATGGGGCCCAGAAATGGGGATGGAGTGTCGGAGCAGACACACCATCCAACTGAGTGTGCCCCAGAGTCACGCGGCTTCTCCCCACAGGACTGGATCGACCTTGTGGTTGCTGTCTGCCCCCCAAAGGAGTATGATGATGAGCTGTAAGTGTGTGCAGCCACCTAGCCTGAAACCTCCTCTTCCTTCTCCAGAATCTCAGCCACCTTTCTCCAGCCCACCCCCAGCCTTCTCCCAGCCTGAAGGAATGGCCCAAGCACGCAGCTTCTCCTAGCCAGAGCTCCTAGAAAACTCCTGGACTAGAACTAAGTCATTGTCCTTAAGCAGTGTCTGAGCTGCCTCCCAGGCAGTCTTGTCCAAATTCTTCTTTACTCTGGGGAACTGAGGCACGAGGTCTTAGACCGAGTAAGCAGTGATGTTGGGACAAAGACCCAGGATTGTTATTCCCCACTCAGAACTCTCTCCCCTACCCCATTAGTAGATGGTTAGAAGGTGTCTGTGTTCATCCTTCACTCTCTGGAAGGTCTTCCTGGTGTCTAACTGCATTCACTCATACTGTGCTCTAGGCAGCCAGGACCACAGGCTTTTGTCCCCACCTTGTGGGATCTCCAGGGAGCTTTGGCCTAGTCTGTCTCTCTGTGATTCCCTGTGTGTCTGTCTCTGTCCTGTGGATCTCTCTGTCTTCTCTTCTCCTCCCTCTCTGTCTGTCTTTCGCCCTCTCCTTCCTTCCCGTCAACCTCTTATCAGCCCCCCTCTTTCCCCTTCATCCCAGTCCCCTTTCTCTCTTACTGTCTCCTATTCTTTCTTCCTGTTTCTCTCCATCCCTGTCTCTGAGTCCCTGCTCCTCTGTCCTTGTCGTTCTGCATCCATTCTTATCTGTCTGCCTTTCTCTGTTTCTCTGCCTCTGTGTGGTGTCTCAACTCCATCCTCACCTCATCCCGTCACCTCCCCAGCCCTCACCCACCCACCACTCACCCACTCACTGACCACGCCCTGCCTCCCTGTCATGGCTGGGCCTGCCTGCTCCCCGTGGCCAGCAGAGTCTGAGCTCTACACATGTCTTGGAGAAACCAGGGTCCGGCAGCTCCTAATTCTGGAACCCAGAGGCTAGGCAGAACCCGAGGCAGGAGCCCAGTGAAAGGAGAGGCCCCACGGAGCTCTGCCTGGGAGTAACCAAGCCTGTTTTGTGTTTCTTGCTCTGCTCTGTGTGTATAGTGCTTCTCTTCCCTCCTCCGCAGCAGAAAGCCCCCAGCCGGTCCGAAAGCTCCTTGAAGACCGTGCTGCCGTGCACAGACACGGGTTCCTCCTGCAGCTGGAGCCCACGGTGAATAGGCAGGCGGGCCAGAGGGCCCTGTCTGTCCCTGCTGTGTGCAGTGGCCATCTGCTGCCCATGCTGTCAGCAGGTTCTTTGGACTGGCGTCTGGAGAGTACACAAGGCGTCATCCCTGAAGTCCTGCCCAGGGTCTGCTGTTGGCCACAGGGGAATTCCTCAGACTCAAAGCCCTCCCCTCGGGGAAGTGCTACAGAGCCCAGTCTGTAGTACTTGCTTGGGACCCAGGTGTCCTGACTCATCACGGCCCTGGGACCTGCTTTGGGTCCCAAGCAGCACCCAAATGAGCAGGATGAAGCCCTGGGCACCATTCTCTGTGGGACACAGACAGTGCCTCGAACTAGGCATGTGGGGCTGAAGGAACCCACAAGAAGCCTGGCTGGAATTGCCCCCAAGAGATGTCCTCAACAGAATGTGAAAATTCCCCTTCCTGTGAATGCCAACCTGCTGGGAGCTCCTGCTCCACCCTGGCCCCTACACTTGGCCAGAACCAGGGCTATTAAGAGGTTTTGAAGGCTGGTCCAAAGAACCAGGGTTGGTGGATTAGAGTTGCTCATGTCCTGTTGTGCCCTGTCATGGCCTGAGCCGTGCTCAGAACAAACTGTCTTCTCTGCCTTTTCCCTTCCTTGGCTGTGGGCTCTATCTGTGGGATATACCGTGGAGCCCAGATGTGGGATGTGTTTCTCACCCTGTGATAGGGATGTGCCCGTGGACAGAGCTGGCAGGTGGCTGTGAAACTGGTGTTTGGTGTGGCCTGAAGCCACAGATGGCAGCATCTGGGGCAGACCCAAGCCTGGACTTGACTTTTCTGTTACAACTTTCCCAAAACATTAGGGCCTCATGCTCCCAAGACAGTTGGCCAGCTAGACCATGGCTTCTGCGGTGGCCCGCGTGGCCCTATGTTTTCTGTCACTTGCCTTTTGCAAGGGACTCTTACCCCTGTTCCTCCTAGTCTCCTCCTCCCCCCATCCCAGGGGTCCCTCCCGCTTTCTCCCTGGCCTCTTGTGTGCTGTGGCTGTGGCTGGTGTGTAGCCACTTGGGGCCTGCACCCAGAGGGGTCTCCAAAGGTTGGCAGAGCCTCATGCTGCCAGGGTGGGTGCTCCCCGTTGTGGGGCCTTGCTCTGGCTGGGCCGAGTGTGCACCCACAAGGCCTTCACCCACCTGGGCTGTTTCTACTTCCCTACAGGACCTTCTTCTGAAGTCCAAAAGGGGAAACCAAATTCACCCCTAGAAAACAGTGAGCTCCGGCCCCGCCTCATGAACACAAAGCCTTGAGACCAGCCTTGAGAGAGGCCACACTGCACACACCAGACGGCATCCCTGGGACCTGAACCTAGCACCCAGGAATCTCAAACTCCTTTTGGCCCTGAACCAGAGCCAGATAAGGAACAGCTTGGGCCACTCTAATGAAGGCCAACATGGAGGAGAGGGAGCAGCCAGCCGTTTGGGAGAAGATCTCAGGGATCCAGACTCTCATTCCTTTCCTCTGGCCCAGTGAATTCGGTCTCTCCCAGCCCTGGGGGACTCCTTCCTTGAACCCTAATAAGACCCCACTGGAGTGTCTCTCTCTCTCTCCATCCCTCTCCTCTGGCCTCTGCTCTAATTGCTGATAGGATTGTCACTGCATACCTTACTCTGAGCTCATTAATAAAATAAACATTTCTTTTCCAGCTTGTAGGAGTGAGTATGGATTTGGGCAGCAGATTCAAGGCTGCAAATCAAAAAACCATAAGGTTTGTGGCCCCTATTCAAGAGTAATAGACAGATCCCAGTGTGTGATCTGAGTCTGACATGAAAGATGTGATCAGATGGCCAGGGCTGGCTCGGAGCAGAGGGTTGAGAAAGCAGGAGATGGGCTGGACTGGGCTTCAGTGTCTTCTCAGCAGAGATGGTAGGAGATGAAGTCTGTGTGGCAGGGATTTTGCTGAATTCCAGAAAGCAGAGCTGAAGGCAGAGCCCCGAAGGGTCACCTCAAGATATGGGGCGCCCCAGCTTCTTTCAAGAACATCACGGCCACGAATGCTTCTCCTGAGGTCACCACAACAGCATGTGAGGGAGGGAGATGGCGGGGTCCACTCCTTCCGTGGGTGGAAGTGCATCCCACAGAAGCTTGTGGGAGATGCAAGGGCTTGAGGCAGGAAGGCGTAACTTCGAGGGCCCGGCAGGCGGAACGTCAAAATTCTTCTGGTGACAGGAACCAGGGCTGCTAGCTCTGAGGAAGAGAGTGGGGCTGTGTCAGCAAGACTCGCCTGACCCCATCTCTGTTTCCCCATTCCACATTCCTGTAGTAGAATCTGATCGGGCCAAATCACCTGAGTGGGCGACCCTTGAGTTAGGGACAAGTCACAGGTCCAATCAACTGTGGCCAGGGCTGGGGTCATATCCCACCCATGGCTGCTGAGGCAGCAAAGACTGTGGGCAGCAAGTCATGATCACCACCCCTACCAGAGGATGACTACAACGTCCCTCGTCCCCCACCAAACCCTGGGTATGGAAAGGAGGTGGACTGGGGTCCCAAGAGAAGGCAGTCTGAGGGAGAGTGCCTCTGTGTAAGGGGACCACAGGAAACCCCTTCCTGAGGTAGGACACTGCAGAGAGCCCCTCGGGGACACACCCACTGCCCATCCCCCAGGTTCAGCCCTACGTTCAGCTGAATCCCCTACCTCATCCCACAATGGATGCAAACCAAGCTGGAGCCCGAGGACTTGGTGATAAAACAGACAGACTCCCAACACCTCCCAGAATCATGGCAGGGGAGAGTGGCTCAGACCAAAATGCAGTGACTACCATGTGGGACTGAAAGAAATCAGTGGGTAGGGACAGAGAGAGGGAGCAGAGAAACTGCCAGGCTTTCTGATGTACTTGATGAAGACAAAGCCACAGTGACCTTCAAATTGCTGGCACACCGAGACAGCAGCCACACAGATGAGTTCCCTGTGTTTTCCTGTCTAGCACCTAACCTGGCTCTGGAGAAAATTCCGAAACTCAGGTAAGAGGAGGGAGCTTCTATTTGCTGACACCCATGTGCCTGGCCTAGGCTAGACCCTTGTTTGCCCTTTCAAACTGCAACAGCTGGGCTTCATGCCTGGCCATCTCAGGGGCCTGGTGATAGCAGCCCACACTCAGATGGCATTGCCTAAGTGCCAGGTATTGTTCTAAGCACTCAGCTCATACATCCCACCAACAACTCCATAAGGCAGATACTATTATTATCAACAACCTCATTTTATTAAGAGACAGTTGATATACAAAGAGGTGAGGTCACTTGCCCCAGGTCACACGGTGAGGCAGTAGTAGAGCTGTGATTCCAGCCAGGCACTCTGGTCCCAGAGACTATGCGCTCCCATTTCCACCATATGCTCTAGAGGGCAAGGCAGCTCCCATTGGAATGTCTCAAATTCCAGACTGTTGGCAGAACACTTCTCCCCACCACTGAAGAACAGTGAATGTTCTGCTGTTAGGTGGTGGCCACCTCCTCTTATGACCTGCAAAAACTTCTACTAAGGCCTTCAGCTTTTCAGTGCCTGGAATGTTACCATTGGAAACTCACCTGCTGCTGGAGTGAATGAGTTTATCAGCGCTTATCGGGACTTGGGGTGAGTGAGACGATAAAGAGGCTTTGAGCTCCTGATTAGAGGAGAAGGGCAGGGAGGATGAGCACTGGGCAGGGCAGAAAGGGGGACTGAGAGGAGGCAGGGAAGGTGGATGGCATAGCCCTGAGCCAGGAGGTCACCCAGGGCTGGCAAAGTGCGTAGGCTACGATGGGCCTCAGCTTCCTTATTTATGACGCTCTCTTCATTGTCATCAAGGAAATGAACTCTCATTAGAAAGTTGTCCCACATTGAACCCAGAGTGCATAGTTCTCTCCAGCAGACACTGACATTTACCAGGTAAGAAGGGAAAGAGCCAAAGGATTTGTATAGAGGTAGAATCTAAATCAGCTCCTGACTCGCTTTGGGAGCTGCAGGAAAACTGCTGGGGCTGGAGTCCGTGGGAGGACTAGACCAGACATCAGGATTCACTTCAGTGACCAAGACTGAGCATTTTAGGGCTAAAACTAGGGCAAGGACAGCCCATGGGCCAGCACTTTCTAACCAGCCAGCCAGGCAGCCACTTACCACTCATCAAATCTGACCCACAAGATGAGCCTTGTTTGCCACCCTAGACCCTAAACCCCCCATCACTGGATGTTCAGGAAAATTGAACCCAAGGAGGGAATGATTTGTTAGGATCCCCCTAAGTTGGTGGCAGAGGTGCCCTTTCTCTGCACCACCCAGTGGAAACACAAACCTAAAAAGCCTGGGAATCCGAGGACGCCCTTTGACTCTGAACTTTTGGCATTCTACGCATCTCATTGAAGTTGCTTTCCACAGCTAGTCCCCAGGGTTTGCCGAGCTGGCTTTGAGCCTCTCGCCTCCGTATCTGGGAGTCAGAGGGGAAAGGGCTGAGTTTATGGCCTCTGGGCTTCTGTGACTCTCTTTGGGCCTGTGTGGCTGGGAAGCTTATTCTCACCCAGTTCCAGCCTAATTCCCAAGACCAAGATGTGGATAAGAATCTGTTTCCAGAGCTGAGAGCCCTGTTCTTTCCAGTCGCTGCAATGACAATTCCAGCTCTCTGGAAGCCAGGATGGCCACAGCTCTGTGAGAACTAGAGCGGGCAAGAGCAGCCACCTGGGGAAGGCAGGTGGGACTGCCTGATGCAGGGAGAGGGTAGAGGGCTGCAATTGTCTTTCTGCGGCCTGGGGTTTGCAGCCCAGGAAACCTGCCACTGGCCTTTGTAGGAATAAGATTGTTACTAACTACTAGGTGTTTACTACTTGTTAAGCACTGTGCTGAACTCTAAATGTGTGGTGACTCATTTAGTCATTATATGGAATCCTATGAGGTAGACAATGCTGTTATCTTCATTGGGGAAACTGAGGCACCAAGGCGTTAAGTAACATACCTGAGGTTAAATAGATAGTAAGTAGTATAGACCAGGCAGGGCTGCTCCAGAATCCATGTCATTAACCACAGTGCTATACTGCTTCAAGTAGATGAGAAAGAAAGGATGTACGGAATCTGATTTCGTGTGCCCCTCAGCCTGGCATTCAAAGTTCTACATCCTCTGGCCCCCAGACCATTTCTCCAGTCCCGGTTCTTGCCAAATAACTTCCTCTGCTTCTGCCACATCAACCTCTGGTTTCCTTGGCCTGCCATGCTCCATCGCTTCTCTGTGTCTTTGCATGTGTTCACTCTACCCTGTCCTCCTCATGCCTATGTGAACTCCTATGCACCCTTTAAGGCTTAGGTCACCTGTCCAAGGAGGGCACAGAGCCCCGCATAGATGAGATTTCAGTCAATGTAAGCACACCCTCTTGAAATGGACCCTTTGGGTTCCAAGTGACAGAAACCCAATTGAAGAGGACCAGTTAAATGAAAAACCCAGGAGTATATGATGTCAGGTTTGGCTGGATCAAGACATTAAAATGATGTATCTATTCTGGCCATCTGTGTTAGTCAGGGGTCTCCAGAGAAATTGAAGCAAGAGAGAGAGTTTTATTTTAAGGAATTGGCTCACACAATTGTGGAGGCCAGCAGGGCCAAACTCTGCAAGGCAGGCCAGCAAGCTGGAGGCAAGGGAAGAGCTGATATTGCAGCTCCGGGCCAAAGCCAGTGCATTGGCAGAATGCTCTCTTCCTAGGAGGACATCGACCTTTTTTCTTTTAAAGCTGTCAGCTGATTGGATGAGGCCTACCCACATGATGGAGGATAAGTCTACTGATTTAAATGTTAATCTTATCTAGAAAATGCCTTCACAGCAACATCTAGATGTGTTTGACCAAATATCTGGGTACTGTGGCCCAGCCAAATTGACACATAAGATTAACCAGTGTGCTGTCTCTGGACTCCTGTTTGGCTTCATTCCCAGAAGGGCTCTTTTCACATGATGCTAAGATGGCCTCTGCTATTCTAAACGTATTCTACCAAGTAGTGCAACCCCAGGGAGAAAAGCATGCTTTTTCCTAATAGTTCCAGCTAAATCCTGAGGATTTACTCTGATTAGTTCAACGTGGGGGTGTGGCCATCCCTGATTAGCCAGACCTGGGTCACATACCCACCCATGTAGCCAGGGTTTAGAGTAAGCCCACCCAGTACCGCATGGACTAGGTAAAGGGGAAGGGTGGGTTCCAAAAGGAAAATTGGGGCTGTTGCCCAAGAAGGAGAAACAGATCTAAGGCAGACACAGAGGGGTGTTCCCTGAGAACCCTTATCCCCAGAAGTGCCCTTTCTCCACCTTTTCACCTGTTCTTCCCCTTTCCTCTCCCTGCGACCTACACTGGAAGGGGCCTGTGGCCAAGACACCAGGGATTAATTCCCTTGGTATGTGGAACCCTCACCAACTCCCAGCTGTTAGGGCTGGGTAGTTGGCCAACAGTTGGGAGTAAAAAATGGTATGTGATCTTGTATGACCACAGGACCCCCAAGGCTAAGATATGAGGGTTCCAGTACTTGCTCCCCAAATGTCCGGGGGTGAGAACTGAAATCTGACCTTAGTCACATTTCTTAAATCTCATTTTGGTTTCTTCAACTATAAAGGAGGTATAAATAGAACTTATTTCATGGAATTGTGAGGATCAAAGGAAATACAGATAAACTGCTTAGAAATAGTTCTTGGCCCTGAAATTAATATTAACTTACAATCTGGGATGAATGCTATAGAAAGAGCAGCTTAGGGCACATCTCACTCCTGAGGATGGAGCTTCCTAAGGGGAAGCTCTGAGGCAAAGGGTTGTTCCTTACTGTGCCCCAGCACTTACTCCTGTAGCACTTATACCTGTAGCAATTTCTCCTCTCTGCTGGAAGTCCTCTAAGCTCTTTTCCTTTCTCTAGGGACCCCCAATAGACCACCAGCTGAAAGCGTGCATGTGGGCACGCACATAAGTACATGTTGGGGTTTTAGTATTTATCTTTATTAATTTTATCCTCAGTGCATACAGGAGGTAGAACAGACAGATTTCTTGTCAGTTATCTTACAGTAAATAAGTGTGTCAGCTTCCCTTGCCCCAGACCTTATCCCTGCATGATGTGTTAAAAGCCTACAGGAAAAAATCTCCTCCCTCAGTGGCAGGACACTTGGTGAGAGACCAAAAACAATGGTTTTCTCCATTTATATACAGAAGTTAGACAGCCGTCCCTGCCTCCTCTCCTGAAAGGTGAAGGGAAAAAAATAAAAATCTTTGCTTCTTTGAGAAGGAATAGAAAGAATCTTGGATTTTCACTCGAACTTTTTTGAATGTAAATACTTAGGGAAACAAATGCTGGCGAGGATGTGCAGAAAAGAGAACCCTCAAACACTGTTGGTAGGAATATCAATTAGTACAGCCTCTATGGAGAACAGTTTGGAGGTTTCCTCACAAAACTAAAAATACAGCTACCATATGATCCAGCAATCCCACTGCTGGGTATATATGCAAAAGAAAGGAAATTTGTGGCCAGGCGCCATGGCTCACGCCTGTAATCCCAGCACTCTGGGAGGCCGAGGTGGGCGGATCATGAGGTCAGGAGATCCAGACCATCCTGGCTAACACAGTGAAACCCCATCTCTACTAAAAAATACAAAATATTAGCCGGGTGGCGGGCGCCTGTAGTCCCAGCTACTCAGGAGACTGAGGCAGGAGAATGGCATGAACCCAGGAGGCAGAGCTTGCAGTGAGCAGAGATCGCGCCACTGCACTCCAGCCTGGGTGACAGAGCAAAACTCAGTCTCAAAAAAAAAAAAAAAAAAAAAAGAGAGAGAGAGAAAAAGAGATCGAGACCATCATGGCCACCACCCTTCTCCACTAAAAATACAAAAAAAAAAAAAAAAAAAAATTAGCTGGGTGTGATGGCGCGTGTCTGTATTCCCAGCTACATGGGAGACTGAGGCAGAAGAATCACTTGAACCTGGGAGGCAGAGGTTGCAGTGAGCCGAGATCGCGCCACTGCACTCCAGCCTGGCGACAGAGTGAGATTCCGTCTCAAACACACACACACACACACACACACACACACACACACACACACACACAAGAAATTAGTTTCTGTAAGATATATCAGATATATCTACACTCCAGTGTTTGCGGCAGCACTCTCACAATAGTCAAGATTTGGAAGCAACCTAAGTGTCCATCCACAGATGAAGAAAAATAGGTGGTTCATATACACAGTGGAGTACTATTCAGCAATAAAAAAGAATGAGATCCTGTCATTTGCAACATGAATGGAACTGGAGGCCATTATGTTAAGGGAAATAAGCCAGGCACAGAAAGACAAACATCACAGGTTCTCACTTATTGGTGGGATCTAAAAATCAAAACAATTGAACGCACGGAGATAAGAGAGTAGACGGATGGTTACCAGAGACTGGAAAGAGTAATGGGAGGCTGTGGAAGGAGATGGAGGTGGTTAATAGGTACCAAAAAAAAAAGTAGTTAGAAAGAATGAATAAGACCTAGTATTTGACAGCACAACACGGTGACTATAGTCAATAATTTAATTATACATTTTAAAAATATCTAAAAGAGTATAATGGATTGTAACTCAAAGGATAAATGCTTGAGAGCCCTGGATACCCCATTTTACATGATGCGATTATTTCACATTGCATTTCAGTATCAAACCATCTCCCATACCCCATAAATATATACACCTACTATGTACCCACAAAAATTAAAATAAAGAAATGCCTAGGGATTTAGGTAGGGAAAGAGCATTCTAGTCTTCCTGGCACCTTGGGACCTTAGCCTGGGGACCTAGCCCTAGCTGTAACCTTTTGGCCTCCTTGGGGAGATAAGAATTTTTTTATCCTTTAAAAAAATTGTGGTACAATACACATAAAACTTAGCATCGTGACCATTTTTAAGTACAGTTGAGTGATATTAAGTACATTCACACTGTTGTGCAACCATCACCACCACCCATCTCCAGAACTCTTTTCATCTTACAAAACCGAACTCTGTACCCATTAAATAATAACTCCCATTCCCCCTCCCCGCCGCCCCTGGTAATCATCATTCTACTTTCCGTCTCTCTGAATCTGACTATTCCAGGTACCTCATATGAGTAGACACATTTTATTATCCTTTTAGAACAGACACGTTAACTAGACACATAGCTACAGACCTGATTCTCATGCTTATATGAAGGGCAGAATGCTTCTAAGGAAGGTGAAAGCACAGATTCTTTTCCTTTACGTCATATACATTTTCAAGACTCAGGAGGCTAGGGCTTTTTACAGGAACACTGAGAAATTCAAGGAAATGTTATTTTGCCACAGTCCACGTGTACAAACAGTATGACGGTTGCAGGCTGGCCGATGATAGCAGGTTCTCGGCAAGCACAGAAGGCAGCCACCTCCAAGGAAGCAGAGTCTCTCCCTCTCTGCTTGTATGTGGCACAGCTGGCCACTCTGGCCACAGACTTTTCATTGGTCAAGGGTGATCCTGAGACCAGTGAGCCAGCTCAGACTACTGTGCAAGCCCCATCACTTACCTGACAGGTACCAAGGAGCAAAATCTTGTCTTGTATGATTCCAGACCCTCGACACAGTCCAGCAGCCATCCAGCTGGCAGCTACCTCAGGCCTGCAGCTCCCAACTCTGAGTCCATAAGTGGATTTAGGAAGGGGGACGCAGGGGAGAGGACTTTAAGCCAGCCCACCTCAGGGAAGGACCAGGAAAGGGTTAACTAGGAAGTGACTATGGAGCCCAGTGCTGAAAGCTGAGAAGCAGGTCGTCAGATAGCTGGGGGATTTGGAGGTGTCATCCCCAAGAGGGAAGAGCACAGCCTGTGGGAAGACCTGCTTTTAGCTTCCATTGCCCTGTTCTGGGCACACACAGCAGGTGCTTCGTAAATAAAGATTGTCAAATGAATGATGGCTGCCTATGGGAGCAGAAGCTATGTGGGGAACTCCTTGGCTGAAAGTTCTGAAGCACTAAAAATCCAGTCCCCCTTCACCCCATTATTTTCCATGACTCCCCTCAGCCTGCACCCCATCCTAGAAAAACTCATTAGTTCACTCATTGCATCTGGAAAACTATCTCAGTGGCCCCTCCTTTGCACACACTGGCATACCCTTCTCAACCAGGCTGACTTCTTCCCCTGTGCAGACTGGGCCAACCCTCAAGGCCATCATTTCCCCTAAAGCTTCTAGGAAGCTCCCTTTCCAAGCCCAGCCAACTTTTTGTTTTTAAATAAATATATATATATATTTTGTTTTCGCAGCCATATGGTAAGCCCCTGAGGGCAGGGACCATCAGTTATTATTCCTTAACTGGAGACAAAGTGGTGGAAAGAAATGGTTCTCAAACTTTAGCATGCATCAGAGTCACCTGGAGGACTTGTTAAAGCAGACGTTTGGACTAGAGTTTCAGATTTAGTAGGTTAGGGGCTGGCCTGAGAATTTGCATTTCTAACAAATTCCCATGTAATTCCCGTCTGCTGGTCCCAGGGACCACACTTTTTGAGAAACATCAGTACAGAAAGCACTTGGGTTCCAGACCCAGCTTAACCTGGGTTCCAATCTAGGCTCCAAATCTTACTGCACTGTGTGAACTAGGACAAGTCCCTTAGCCTCTCTGGTTTCCTAAGGACACAATGCTGATTTCACAGACTTACAGAGGAACCCAGCTGGCATGGCAGGTACTTAATAAATGCCTATTACTGACTGTCTCAGTTACACATTGGTGCACCCACTGACTGAGCCAGTTAGGGGAATGAGCAACACCTCAACACCCTCCTCCCCTACTCCATCCCACCAGGGAACCAGTCCCTGGGGCAGCAGAGGAATTTCACATGATTTCTCTGGCTTCAGTGGAAAAGGTGATGCTTCTCTCCAAACCACTGGGGTTGCTCTTCTAAACAGAACTTCTGTAGTCTCTGTCCTCTGCCCAAGCCTCAGAGCACTCGCATCATTAAATAATTACCTCCTCAAGGACACACTGGAAAAAAAAGTCTGCAAATTTAATATATTCACCAATTTGAAATTTTAGTGTACAAATTTTAGCTAAAAAATAGCTTTTGGCTCAACATGGGGCATGAGGAGACACTTTGGCAATGTCGTCTTACAGCAGGTAAATGCTAGGTACTGGCTGTGAGTCTGTCTCCATGTTTCTCGCACTCCTAACTCTCTCTCTCACACTCTCTCTCCATTTCAGGTTTCTGATTGCCCTGAGTGGAGAGGTTCTTCTCTGGCCAAGTACCAGAGAAGGGTCTTCTACAGAATCACAGTCTCACATGTAGCCACACTTACCTCCATTTATACAGCAAGTTTTCATCAGTGAACAAGTGGTTTAGTTTGTTTGTGCTGCTCTAACAAAATACCATAGATTGGGTGACTTATAAACAACAGACATTTATTCCTCCTAGTTCTGGAGGGTGGGAAGTTCAAGATCAAGACACTAACAGAATTGGTGTCTGGTAAGGACCCGCCCCCTCATAGGTGGCCGTCTTCTCACTGTAAACTCATGTGGTGGAAGGGGCCTCTTTCATAAGGGTACTAATCCCATTCATGAGGACTCTGCCCTCATGATGTAATCATCTCTGGATGGCCCCACCCCCTAACATCATCACCTTGGGGATTAGGATTTGGGAGTGGGGGGTACATAAACACTCAGTCCATTGCAACAAGGAAGTCAACTATATACATTATGTATGGACATGCACTCAGCCAGCCAAGTCTAAGAACAGGGGATTGATCGTCAGAGAAATGCAAATCAAAACTACAATGAGATATTATCTTACCCCGGTTAAAATGGCTTATATCCAAAAGACAGGCAATAACAAATGCTGGAGAGGACATGGAGAAAAAGGAACCCTCGGACACTGTTGGTGGGAATGTACATTCATACAACCACTATGGAGAACAGTTTGAAGGTTCCTCAAAAAACTAAAACTAGAGCTACCCTATGGTCCAGCAATTTCACTGCTGTGTATATACCCAAAAGAAAGGACATCAGTATATTGAAGAGATATCTGCACTCCCATGTTTGTTGCAGCACTGTTCACAGTAGCCAAGATATGGAAGCAACCTAAGTGTCCATCCACAGATGAACGGATAAAGAAAATGTGGTACTTATACACAGTGGAGTACTATACAGCCATAAAAAATGAGATCCTGTCATTTGCAACAACATGGGTGGAACTGGAGATCATTATTTTAAGCAAAATAAGCCAGGCACAGAAAAACAAATTTCACTTGCTCTCACTTATTTGTGAGAGCTAAAAATGGAAACAATTGAAGTCATCAAGATAGAGAGTAGAAGTACCAGAAGCTAGGAAGGGTGGAGGAGGGGGGTAAGGGAGGAATGGTTAATGGGTACAAAATTATAGTTAGATAGAATGAATAGGATCTAGTATTTAGACAGCACAACAGGGTGACTACAGTCAGCAATAATTTATTGGTACATTTTAAAATAACTCAAAGAGGGCCAGGCACAGTGGTTCACACCTGTAATACCAGCATTTTGGGAGGCCGAGGCAGATGGATCACCTGAGGTCAGAGTTCAAAACCAGCCTGGCCAACATGGTGAAACCCCATCTCTACTAAAAATACAAAAAAATTAGCCGGATGTGGTGGTGTGAGCCTGTAATCCCAGCTACTCGGGAGGCTGAGACAGGAGAATCACTTGAACCCAGGAGGCGAAAGTTGCAATGAGCTGAGATCGTGCCACTGCGCTCCGGCCTGGGTGACGGAGTGAGACTCCATCTCAAAAAATAAAATAAAATAATTCAAAGAGTATAACTGGATTATTTATAACACAAAGAAAAGATAAATGCTTGAGGTGATGGATACCCCCTTTATTCTGATGTGATTATTACCCATTATCAAAAGATCTCATGTACCTCATAAATATATCCACCTACTCTGTATCCACAAAGATTAAAATAATAATAATAATAATAAATAAATAAGAACAGGGAGCTTGCGCTGCAGACACTGCATCCAGACAAGTCCTGCCTCCCACCACATCACACCCCCTTCCAAATGGATAGCTCCCACTCCCGCTTTTGTCTTCTTCATTTATCCCACCCCTGCCTAAGCCCATCCCTGTATCTCAGAAGGCTGCCCCTATAGGAACCTGGACTCTGCCACCTTCTTTGCTGGATGATCTTGGGCAACCAAGGTTTTCTCTCTGCCTTATTCTCAACTTGGTAATAGCAAGCATACTACCTGCTTTAAAGAGAGATGGTGACTAAACCAGACAATGTAATAAATGACTTGGCACTAGGCAGGAACTCAATCAATTATTTTTTTAAAAAAATCCGTGAGTATCTTGGGATTTCAGACAAGAAGCCCTCGGCTGACCTGAAAGTGGAAAAGCTTGACTCGAGTGTCTCCTGTGTGCCAGGTTTTCTCACACACACAATCCATAAGAGAGAGGTTATTCTTCCTATTTGACAGCTGAGGCTCAGGGAGGCTGACTGGCCCAAGGTCACACAGCTGGTCAGGGATAACGCCAGGACCTAAACTTCCCCACCACAGAGTTTGGGTTTAGGCAGGCTCTGCTCAGGGGATAGGAGCTTAAGTCCCTCTGTGGAGAGGGGAAGAACAGACAGGAAATGGGAAGTTATTGAGCAGTGCCCTCGCATCACCTGGCCTCAGCCCCAGCTCTAGTAGGACCCTCCAGGCCCAGACAGCTGAGGCCATGCTGTGCCATCCAGAGGCATCTGTCAAGGTCCTGGCTGGGCCAGAAGAGCAGAGTCCTCTTTGGCTGAACCCTGAGGGACAGTCTGCAGCAGTGTGGCCCTGGGCAGGGAGCGGGTTCAGTCAGCACACCTTATGGGATTTCACAGCATTGGGTCAGACCCAGAGCTGTCCCCATGCTGTTCACACACATATCCTTCCGTCAGCAATGGCAGCTGTCTCCAAAGCAAATCACTGCAGGGTCATTTGTGTGCCTGCTTCACCCACGGGGGTAAGACCCCAGGAAGCAGGGCCCCCTCACCCTCGAATCTTCTCATCTGATCCCCGACTGATGCGAGTGACAGAACTAGGCCTTTCTTTCAGGTTTAACACAGAGAATAGGCAAAAGGCACAGATACACAGGTTTCCCCAAAGGTCTGTTCTTTGGGCCTTGCACTCCCTCCTCAGGAGTCAAAGTCTCAGAGGCAGAAAAATCCTTGGTACCCCCAGGATCCTTTTGGGAAGTGGTTAACAGCACAGGCTTTGAAGCCAGGCCTCACTGAGTTTGGCTCTTTTCTCCACCAACTCCCCCAGCTATGTGACTAGGGAATGGGACTTAACCTCTCTGAGCCTCAGTTCTCCCGATAGTTGTAACTACTAGGCAGGGTTACTGTGAGATTTAAAACACGTAAAGTGGTTGGCATATACTAAGCACTCAACAACTGTTGGTGAAACAAAAAGGAGAAAATCTTATCCCCCCTGCCCCCTCAATAATCTTCCCAGAAAGAGAGCAGGTTTGGGGATGACCAGCAGCTTGGGAAGGGAGCAAGGCTTGCTTGAGAAGCCCTAAGTGGGTAAGCAAGCTGAAGGCAAATACTGACTTGCTCTGGGTCACAAGGGGCATGTTTTTTTAAAAAAGACACTGTAGAAGAAAGGAAGAGGAGATATGAGATACACACAAAGGAGAAGACCACTGGGGGTACAGGAGAAATGGGGGATTTTACTAAGTTTCTGCTGTGAGTTGTGTGAATTACACCTCTTCCAGCTCTCTGTAAAGAACTCAGTAAAGATTTCATTTTTTAAAATAAATGGCCTGGGAGTTGGCTCTTTTAGAGGATGCAAGGAGATGCTGAGTTTGACCTTAAGTGGCCTCAAGGGTATAGAGCAACCAGGACATCCGTGGGAGTCATCCTTCTGAGTTATGTTACTGTGGTGAGGGTGATCTTGGACCAAAACTTAAGAGGGCAAGAACAAGAATGTTATTTAATTTCTATATCAAGTCTCCATCCCACTAGGCTGGCAGAAAACATTAACCTTGGGCCTTCTTGGATTTCCTTCCCCACCTCCCCAATTATGTGGTGCCGAGAGACTGGGGAGGGTTCATCTTGTTCCAGCCTTACCCTTCCCATTCAAATATGGCTGAGGGTCCCCTGCCTCTGTCATCTAGAGGCCCTGCCCTGGGACAAGAAGACTTTTCTTCAAAACAACCCTTGTATGTGAGCCAGTGGCTCACACTTCTAATCCCAACACTCTGAGAGGCCAAGGTGCAGGGGAAGGGATCCCTTGAGGCCAGGAGCTCGAGACCAGCCTGGGCAACACAGTAAGACCCCCATCTCTACAGAAAAGTAATTCTTAAAAACCTAAAAAGCCCCTGTATGGATTTTCTGACACAGTCTACACACAGCCTGTCCTTTCTGGTGGCTGTCCCCCAGCCACCCCTACAACAGACAGGCAGGGAGGCTGGGCACAAGCTCCCTCTCAAAAGAACTTCTCTTTCTACTTCCCTCCTCCTGACATGGGGCAGGATGGAGATGAGACAGGAGATCACTTCTCCCTCCCAGGTTCCAGTTAAGACATTTTGTCTCTACATCAGTCCTCTCTTTTAGTGGTTCTACAGTTTTCCATGTTCCCCTGTGGACACAGGCTTTGAGCACCTGAAGGAGATGGAAAAGGACACATCTTTCCCAGTCAGTGATGGTCGCCTGAACTTAGGCTCTGTACTCGTTCCCCACTATTCCATAGTATAGATCACACCATGAGTTTTGCTTTTGTCTGTTTTTAACCAGCCCA
The DNA here is from genome assembly GCF_002776525.5 of Piliocolobus tephrosceles. Classification (NCBI taxonomy): domain Eukaryota; kingdom Metazoa; phylum Chordata; class Mammalia; order Primates; family Cercopithecidae; genus Piliocolobus; species Piliocolobus tephrosceles. Next base: position 46,834,526 of record NC_045446.1, read on the forward strand.
CTGTTGATTGTGGTTTTTGAAAGGGTTCATTTCTTAAACTATCACCCCACTCCGTTATGTCACCATTGTCATTATAAGGACCCTTTCTGCCAAGGTCACTGGAACACTGGCACACCTAGTCAGTCAGACAGAAACAAAGGCACTAAGGCCAGAACAGCATCAGAGCTGGAAGTGACTTTTTTTTTTTTTTTTGAGACAGGATCTCACTCTGTTGCCCAGGCTGGAGTGCAGTGGCCTGATCATGTCTCATTGCAGCCTTAACTCCCCTGGCTCAAGGGATCTGGAAAGGACTTTTCTGAAGCTCTGCGCCAGTCCCTTTGCTACACCCTGCCTGAGGCCACACCCACCCAGTAGCCCGTGAGTGTGAGAATCCAATCCCGGAAATCCAGCCCTAGTTTTCATTTTGCCAAGAGAATGGCTGGGAATTCTCAGAGGGGGGTACCCTTGCTTAAAGCAAGCTCCCAGAGTCTGACCTTCTTCCAGCCCCTAGCAAGAGAAGCAGGAGGCATCGCTGGAGGTGGGGAAGCACCAGACACCCAGCACCTCCCCCACAGAGGCAGGTGTAACCCTGTTATAGACATAAATGATTTTGTATGCCACACACTGCTCTGCGTCTGTGTCTTGGACATCTTCCCCTGCCAGTAAGCAAACTCTATTCTCTGCCCTTGCTCCATAGTATCCCACAGTACAGACAATATCTGGTTTTTGTCTGTTTGGGTTTTGTCTGTTTGAACCAGCCCCATATTGATGAGCATTTGGGCTGATTCCAGGATTACAACCCATATACTACAAAGGAAGTCTTTTCATGCCCCCGTGCGCACCTGACTCCACACTTTTCAGAGTAATTCTCCCACCCACACAGTGGGCAGTGTGGTGCATGTCCTCAATGTAGAGCTAGGTGCAGGGAAAGATGGAATTTGTCCACAGTTACAAGTAAGTTTGTGCTGGAGATGGCAAACACGGGTCCCCAAGACTCCAGACTTAACACTTTCTTAGTCCCAGGTGATGCTCCTTTAATACCAGACTTGTTGTTTATTTTAAATGACCCGAAATAAGCAAGTGTGAGGGTTGCACCAGGCAATGTGGGGTGAGGGAGAGACCATTAAATAACCCTGATTGATCGAGGGGCTGTCATGTGTGGTCACCCAGGGGATGAAGCAGCTGGGACCATCTCCCCAACTTGCAAAGCACATTCACACCCATGATTTTAATCATCTTAATCCTCTGGGGTCCATATTATTATCTTTTCCACTTAGAAATAAGGAAACTGAAGTACAGAATGGTAACTTGCCCCCAAATCACACAACTAGTAGTGGTAGAGCCAGGACTAGGAACCCTGTTCTTTGAAAGTGAATATATTATTACTACTAAAAAGAAAGATAGCATTGCTGAAAGTGTGAAAAACTGATATTGTAACTACCAAACAAAATAACAACATTGCAGAAAATATATTTTTAAAAAACCTTGAAAGCAAGAAAAAGAAACTAAAAGAAAAAATCTTGCTGGGTGACCATGGACCTGTCTTCTCATCTCTCTGAACCTCAGCTGTCTCATTTTTAAAGAAAAGGAATGATGATAAGCACAGCGATGGTGGCTAATACATACGGAGCACTGCCTTACCGTATTTCCAAGTCAGACCTTTCCCTGCAGGCTTCACGCAACCATACATATTTCATACGGCTATAATCATGGGAAGCACAATTTTGTTTGCCGTTTTTCACCTGACACTATCTCGTAAACTTTTTCTATTGACTACACAGACTCAGCTTGCACCGTTCCAGCGGCTGCCTTTTCCCAAGTTAATTAACCCCTGTCCCTGGTGCAGGATATTTACTGCCACCAAGTTTTCACTATTTTGGCTGATGCTGCAAGAAACATCTTTTGGCTTCAGAGAAATTCTCCAAAGTCAGAGACTGAGGCTTTCAGACCCTGGACCCTGCTCTCCCAAGGCTGTTCACCTAACCCCATCTGTCCTCTGCCTCAGGGCCTGGGCAGATCCTCGGCCTTGCTGACAGCGTGCTGGAGAGGCACACCAGGTTCAGCAGCCTCAGGGCAGTCTCAGCGAAGCTTGTAGGCAAAGGAGCTGAAGGGGTCTTCCTTTGGTGTTCCCCTGACCCTTCCTGAGAACATGCTCATTTATGCTTCATACCCTATCTAGGAAAGTTCTTCTTCAATCTAACCCCAAAATCCCATTTTCTGTTCTTTCTACATACGATATAAACTTCTTTGGGGCACAGTCTCATGAGAATCTCTCCAGAACGTATAGGAAGGCATAACGTTGTCTGTACAATTTCACGGTGTCCTCCAAATGTTAAGCCTGTTCCAGGTCAGGTTAAGAATTTCAGTCCCCCTCCACTGCCTCGCATTCCTCTGGCCAGATGCGTTTCTAAAGCTCCTCTTTTTCAGCCTAGGGCCGTCACCCATTCTACCCACTGGTCTGCCAGTCGCTGTAGGGTTGTCATGTGCCAGAGGCATGAGTACAAATGATGGGGTTGGGGACGGGGGACCTGAGCAGCTGGGTTCAAGCTATGCTTCCCTGCTTGCTGGAAGTGAGACCCTGGGGGAGTCATGTTACTGGCCTCCCTTCAGCTTCCTCGCAGCTTGGTTTTCCTCATCAGAAGAATGGAAGTGATTAGAACCTGTACTTAGCAAGAGTGCTGGGAGATCCTCGTGTGAAAGTGCCAGATAAGCTGTAAAGTAGTACCTAGGATTGCCCCACCTGGGACCACTTTTGAAAACGCCCAAGCCCCACCCCCCACCACCACCAACACAAGGTAACGTTCTGCCCCACTTTTCTCATCCATGTGGGGTGGAGACTTCCGCCACTCTGCCCCCGTCCCTCCGCTCTCTACATCCATCCGCACCACGCCCAGGTGAACTCACGCTCGGAACCCGGAACCCGCCCACTCCAGGCCATGTGGACCCTTCTCTCCTCTTCTGCACGCCCCACCCTCCTTTCCCACCCAGACTCCAGTGTGCCCACACCCCACTCCCCATCTCCGCCTGCCCTTCCCCTCGCCCCCAGCGCACGCGCGCATTGGGGCACTCACGAAGCGACCCTGGCAACATCTGGGAGCACGCGCCTCCATATCTGGAAGGCAGGCGCAGGCGTGGCAGGGCGGGTCGGGTTCCTCGCGGTCCCCACGGTCCCGCAGGTGGTGGTGCAGGGCGGGGTGCGGGAGAGGGAGGCCGGCGGGGCGGGGCGGGGCCCGGGAGGGCGGGGACCTGACGGCCGGGCCGGGCGGCGGAGCTGCGAGGGACAGAGGCTCGGGAGGCGCGCGGAGCCTGCGGAGCCCGAGCCCAGCCCGCGCCCGCGCCGCCATGCCCCTGGCCTTCTGCGGCAGCGAGAACCACTCGGCCGCCTACCGGGTGGACCAGGGCGTCCTCAACAACGGCTGCTTTGTGGACGCGCTCAACGTGGTGCCGCACGTTTTCCTACTCTTCATCACCTTCCCCATCCTCTTCATCGGTGAGTGCGCGCGGCGAGCAGCGGAGGAGGGGACGGGAGAGCAGGGAGGGAGGAGGAGGAGGCGCTGCGCGCCGCACCGCTCGGCGTCCCTTTCCGGCCCACGACAGCCTCGTTCCCGGGGTCTCCTGTCCTGTGTCCTGCCCGCCGGTCCCTGCATTCGCACACCAGCTCATCCCTTCACTCCCCCGGTGCCCCCGATCCCGCGCCAAACACAGCTGACGTTTGTGACCCACGGGATCGCCAAGTTTTGCTTCTGCAGGGCCAAGAGCTGGGATGGGGGAAAGGGAAAGAGGAGGTCTCTGCACGCGGTGGGGAAGTGGAGAGGGGACGGGCCTCATCCTCCGTGGCGCAGCTTAGGGAGCCGGGTCACCCCTCCCGCAAGGCACCCTCCCAGTCAGCCGCAGCTGGGCCTAGGGAGGAGGGAAGCCTGTGCTTCGGAGCCTGGGATGGAGGCCCCGCTAACCCCTACGCTTTCACGGGGCTGAGCCGCGCAGTGGTCGGTGGTCTGTGACAGTCCCGGGCCCGCGACCGGGCAAGGAGAGGGCGAGGAGAGGCGAGAGCTAGGGACTTGGATTCCCTTCCCCCGCCACCCCACCCGGGCATGTGTCTCCAGAGTGCAACTTCTCAGGCTCTGCGCAAAGTAGCTCAGACTCGCCGACTCAGCGACCCCGGCGCCCTTGCTTGCAAAGTTGGGGGCCACGGTCGGGACAATCGTGCGTGCCTCTCCACTGAGGTCCCGCCGCCCCCATCTCTCTCCAAGACCTTGGCTCTTCCAGACCAGTCAAGTCTATCACCTCATAGGGTGTCCCCTGCCTCCCCAAAACGTGTTCATTCACTTTAAGAAAAAAAGCAAATCTTAAAATTCATGTACAGCTTTGGGGAAGAAAGGAAAGATTGTCACAAAATTAGATTTACAAGAGGTTGCTGCAGAAGCAGAGTTGCTAGTTATTAACAAAGACAGACAGAAATAGAAAGAAAACATACAAAATATGTGCTCGTATGTGCATCAAAAATAAAAAAAGAACAGCATTTTCACTTCTGTTCTCAACCAAATGGTTGATTAACCTGATGACTTGTCACACAAGAAGTTAGCGTATATAACGGGGTACCTTGGCAGGGCACAGTGGCTCACGACTGTAATTCCAGCACTTTGATGGGCTGTGACAGGAAGATTGCTTGAGTCCAGGAGTTTGAGACCAGCTTGGGCAGCATAGTGAGACCCCCCTCTTTCTACAAAAAATTAAAAATTAGCTGAACATGGTGATGTGCGCCTGTAGTCCCAGCTACTCAGGAGGCGGGAGGATCACTTTAGCCTAGGAGATCAAGGCTGCAGTGAGCAGGGATCGTGGCACTGCACTCCAGCAGAGGCAACAGAGCAAGACCCTCTCTCAAAAAAAAAAAAAGGTGTGGTGGGGGGAGGTACCAGCATAGGACTAGGCTGAATGAGTTGGACGTTTAGTTTGTGTGCACCAGCCTTGGGGATTCTCATGTGTAGGTGTCACCCACACCATGGACCCAATGCCCAAGCAACCTTCTGGGGTTCATGCACCCTCCTCCTCCTCCAAGTGGGCAGGCATCCTGCCTCTGACTGTCTTTCCCTGCAGGATGGGGCAGTCAGAGCTCCAAGGTGCACATCCATCACAGCACATGGCTTCATTTCCCTGGGCACAACCTGCGGTGGATCCTGACTTTCATGCTGCTCTTCGTTCTGGTGTGTGAGATTGCGGAGGGCATCCTGTCTGATGGGTGAGTGACTGTCTGAGGACTCAGGAAAGTGAATCTGCTACAGGGTACTTCCTGAAAGGCCGAAGGAGACGCTAGCTCACCTGCATTCCACAAGCCCATATCTTTTGTTACTACATCTAGCAACTAAATGTCTCCTATGTGCCAACCTCTCTGAGCTGGGCATTGGACACAAGTGAGTCCCAGGCCCTGCCATCAGTCCAGGAGAGTGGAGGGAGCATGGATCTGCATGCTAAGTCCCAGTGAAATAATACTAAAGCCTATTAGAATGTCACAATTGCAGTGGAAAATGCCAGGTCTCTTCTACAAGCTGCCGGAGTTCCTTCTTGGAAAAAAAAAAAAAAATCTAAGCATGCCACCCACTCTTGCATAAGACCTTTCCTTGATTCTCAGCTGTTTCGAAGATGTGGTCTCAGATCCTCAGCCCACCATCCAAGGTCTTCACAGTCAGTCCCACCTGTCTCTGGCCTCATTCCCTATGCCCACCTTCTCTTTGGGTCTCACAGCACACTCCTCCCACCTCTGGTACAGCACAGATCATACTGTATGTTAAAGTTTATGTCTATTTGCAAAACTGTCTTCTGAGTCAGAAAGGCCTAAGAGTTAGAATCTGAGTCTTGTTCATCTTTGTATTCACAGTGCAAGGCATGTAATAAACATAAACATTATTCAGTCCATAAACATTTATTGGGTCCTTAGGACAATAAATGAAACTGTGTTACAAATAAGTACTCTGGGAGGCAAGAGGAAGGCAGAGTTGGGCAAATTCCGTGGTTGAGAGGGCTTTGGAGCAGAGTCTGGAAGGGTGACTAGGTTTCTGACACACACAGGAAGAAGGAGAGAGAGAGCTTGTGGTGCCTGAGGGAAGAGAAAAGGCACCAAAGAGAAAAGCAGGTAGGGCTAGGGAGCAGCGCAGGGGCTGGAGCTTTAACACAGGCTGGGGAGCGATGGAGGCTGAGGCTGGGAACCCAGGTTGGGGCATCTCAGGAGGACTGTGAATCCTAGACTGCATGTTTAGGTTGGATTTGGTCAGCAGTTTGGAAAAGAAGAGGGATGTCATCAGCATAACACTTTTAGGTGAGAACCTGAGGAGGTGTTCAGCGCAGGCTGGAGGCAGGGAGAAGCTAGAGGTATAATAGAAGTGGCACTTAGCATTGATTGCAGTAGTCTAGGTGAGCGATAACTGCAGACAGAAATGGTGTGTCAGCAGTCGAGGACAGCAGAGGAGCTGGAGCAGCCATCTCACTAAGGAAGAATCCAGTAAGCAGCAAGAATGAGAGACTGCCAGGAGAGGGAGTGATGGAGGAGAGGGATATTTGGCTTGAGTATCTGAGGTCCAGCGCCCCCTGAGCTGGAATCAGACTATCCAGACTGCACTCCTGCAGCACTGCCTGGCTCCTGTAGTTGGATGGCAAGGGATAGGCTCCCTCATCCTCCCTCCCGTTCCCCACCTTCCCTCCCCCAGTGTCCCTGCATCCTGGCTTCAGCAGTGATCTCTGTAATACCTGCTTGCCTTGGAGGCAGCAGCTCTCCCTGCTTATCAAAGTCCCCAGACCATCAAGAAGACCAGAAGGCATACTGCTACACAAGCAGGTGACAAGTCCGCCTCCACCCCCACCCCTACACCCCTTCCAAAGTAGCACAAATGCCACAGCGAGCCCTCAGATGTTAAATACTCACCAGATGGTGACAGAGGAAGACACCCTGCCCTTGGAGAAGGAAGACCTAGGTCTTTAGAAAGCACTTCTGCTATGTACCAGCTATGGGACTTTGGACAAGTCATTCGGGCTTTCTGGGCCTCATAAGCATTTATAAATATATGATAAAACATTTTAGATGCCAACTTAAAAATGTGTGAGAAAGTATAAGGTGTTTCAAAATTATTTCAAGGAGTAAAGAGGCAAGAGTTTTGAAGACCCCTGGGCAGAGTGTTGGCTGTTCCCAGTGTGACCATTTGTGACTGCTCTCTAGCCTTGTGAAACAAGCATCATAGTCCCTGGCTTGGCTGCTTCTTGGGGCTGTGGAGGATGAACTTTGAGCACGGACAGGGTGCAGAGCTGGGAGTGGCAGAGCACTGGGCAGACTGTGTATTCCCGGGATGTGGGAAACTGGAATGAATGAGTCCAGGGACGCCCTCCTGCTGGCTGTCAGCAGCCCCTCCTGTGTGTGGCTGCTCTGCTTTAGCTCAGTGCAAAGGGCCATCTCCCCCCAGGGCACAGATCAACTTGAGCTGAGTAATTGTCATTTGGTCTTTGTGAGCTCCTACCCCCGGGGCTGGCAAACCTGAGTGAGGGCAGGAGACAGGAGAAGTCACAGACCCTTGTGATACCCCTAGTCTAATCCAGCCTGGGTTTTCAGAGCTGTCTGGAAATTTAGGGGGCAGGTGGGAGTGGGGGCTGATTAAGGCTGCCCTGATTTGATTTAGAGTGAGCCTCATTTAGTGAATAATTAAGCCATCTTAAACCTGTAGCTCTTCTCCTCCTCCTTTGGGTATTATTTCTGTGCGTGATGCTCTGAATTCAGAACAATCAAAGCAGGATAAGTTAGTGAAGAAGATTTTTTAAAATAACTACAATATTTTCCCAGACCACCATACACTGGATAAAGCCCGTATATAAAACTTTACCTAATTTCTTAACTAATTCAGTGTGTATTATTTAACAAAGCAACTAAAAACTATTCTATGAAGCCGTGCCATGAAATATTTAGTTCAATTACGGTTAATCTTCATCTTATTTCATCTTATAAAATTTTAACATTTCTCCCTCCTATTGCAAAAACAAAAGCATTTATATCAACATATGATAAAACATGGTTAGATGTCAGCTTAAAAATGTGTGAGAGAGTAGAGGGTGTTTCAAAATTATTTCAAGGAGTAAAGAGGTAAGAGTTTTGAAGGTCCCTGGGAAGGGCGTTGGCTGTGCCCAGTGTTGCCATTCATGACTGCTCTCTAGCCTTGTCTCTCTTGTATCTTCTGTATTAGTTTGAAGACCTTTTGTGGAGAATATTCACTAAAGAATATCAATATTTACCATTTCATTAAACAAGAAATGTGGAGTTTGCCTTTTCAAGTTGGTTTGGTGCTCATTGATGTTTTCAGGGACATAGCCTCTTCCCGTCTTTCCACACCATCCTCTGTGTGTCAGCCTATCTTCCCCATGGTCACAAGGTGGCTGCCTAGCTCCGGGAATTGCTTAGCATGAGCAGAGAGGGCATGCTCCCGACATGCCTCTCCTTTATGAGGGAGATTATTCTTTCCTGGACATCTCACTGGCCAGAATATGTGGACCAACACTGGCAAAGGGGTATGGAATTGCATGACTGCTTAAACCAATCGCCATCCATTCCCCCTGGGGCTGGGTACATTGCTGCTGGAGCAAACCTGTGGTCCTCCTGGCACAGAATAAGGGGAAGATGCTCTTTGGTGGAGAGGCCACATTGCCTTTACACTTGCACCTCAGTCCCACAAGACCCACTGGGGTCACAGGATGGCTCTCCTCATGTCCTTCCTCCTTCTCTGCTGAACTCTTATGTATCCTTCAAAGTCCAACCTGGTGCCACCTCCTCTAGGAAGCTGTCCTTGATTGCCCACCCCCTCCTTTGTCCTCTCTCAGCCTCTGTCCATTGGCAGTATCACTTCCCTAGCCTGCTGACTTCAAGAGTTAGCTCTGAGCATGGCAGCCCCCTCCCTACCATCAGCTTCTCAAGGGCAGGGACCCTTGGCACACTGGATAGGAGTAGCCTGGTGGGCAACAGCAGCACTGAGGCATCAGGCTGTAGCAGGCCATCTGGGAATGGAGTGAGTCCCACAGGGTGGAGCCGAAAGGGCAGGCTGGGCAGCTCTGGTAAAGTGGCTGGAGGCCACATAGCCTGGGCCTTTCGTTCCAGGCTGAGCAGAGTGGGTTTTGCTGTCTGCAGGAGAGAGCTGTGGAAGGGCGTGATCATGATTAAGTAAGGTGACCCTCTTCACCAGGCACGGGGAAGACTGAGGCCTGGGAGGAGGCTCTGGCTGCCTCTGGGTCTTACCCCCAGGCCAGGGTCCACCCACCTAGAGGCCTCTGTGAGTTAAAGTGAAAAGAATATGAGCTGGTATTGACTGCCCCATTCCCCATCCTGAGGGAGAAGACAAAATCAGGACCTTGGAAATGCCTCTTCGTGCCTCAGTTTCCTCAACCATAAAATGGGAGACTAAGAGTACCCACTTGATGGGGTTTAATGAAGATTAAGTGGGTTAATATATATCGCATGCTTAGAACAGTGCCTGGCACAGGGTAAATGTTCCATAAATATTGACTCTCATCAGTTTATCACAGCCCCTGGGGAGGGTGCCAATGCTGACTTATGCTGTTCATGTTAAATGGGACTGTCACTGGGTGAGCTGTGGCATACAGGCCCCTGCACTGCTCAAGAGATCCCAGCCACCCTTGTGCTTAGGGCTCAGCACACAGTAAGACCTCCAGATCAAATATCCAGCTCTACTCCATGTACTGGCAGCTCTGCCCAGCCTATACTCCAAATATGCCCATTAACTAAAGGGCCCTGCAGCCTATACAGTGATGCTATAAAGGTTCAGTGTTCGGCCTTCGGAATTCAAGGCCTGGACTGTTCTGTTGCAGTACTTAGAACATCCCCATCCTGTCTATTTCTCTCTCCCATCTCAGGGTGACTGAATCCCGCCACCTGCACCTGTACATGCCAGCCGGGATGGCGTTCATGGCTGCTGTCACCTCTGTGGTCTACTATCACAACATCGAGACTTCCAACTTCCCCAAGCTGCTAATTGGTAAGTGAGGTATAGGAGGAAGGGGCATTTCTTCAGATAATGTTTCATTCATTTCTTCAGATAATGTTTACTGAGGACTCACTATGTGCCAGGTACTGCTCTAGACAGTAGAGATTCGGAATAGAAGAAGAAAAAATATCTCTGTCTTCATGGAGCTTACGGTCTGGTGAAGGAGGACAGATGGGCAAATACAGTGAATAAACAAATAAACAAATAGGTGGTGGTGATGCTATGAAGAAAATCAAGCTGAGTAAGGGGTCGGGGCAAAGGCCATGTAGCTAGCTACACAGGATGGTCAGGGAAGGGCTTTGGTAAATGTGGGTGTGCAGGTATTTGGGGGAAAGTGTTCCCTGCAAGGGGAATGACAAGTGCAAAGGCCTCTGATAGGGATAGATTTGGCAAAGATGTCACTGTGGGCAAAGCTAAATGAGCAAGGGGAAGAGTGGGAGGTGAGGGCAGGCGCCAGGAGAGGAGCAAGGAAGAGTCACAGGCTCTGGGCCTGAGCACCTGGGTGAACTGTGGCATCAATAACTGATGTGGCAGAGGAGGGGAAGGTGGGCTGTGGTGGGATGAAGTTTTCTATTGGGGGCATATCGAGCTTGAGATGTCACAGAGACAGCCAACTCAAGTGTCAAGTTGGGCTTTCATGGGGAGGTCAGGCAGGGTAAGAGCTACACTTTCAGGAGGTGAGCCTTGTAGATGGCATCTAAAGGCTGAGCCTGGGGCCAGGTGCCCTGGCTCACACCTGTAATCCCAGCACTTTGGGAGGCTGAGGTAGGCAGATCACCTGAGGTCAGGACTTTGAGACCAGCCTGGCCAACATGAGAAACCCCCACCTCTACTAAAAATACAAAAATTAGCTTGGCGTGGTGGCACACACTGGTGGTCCCAGCTACTCAGGAGGCTGAGGCAGGTGAATCGCTTGAATCCAGGAGGCAGAGGTTGTAGTGAGCTGAGATTGCGCCACTGCAGTCCAGCCTGGATAACAGAGCAAGACTCCATCAAGAAAGAAAGAAAGAAGGAAAGAAAGAAAAGAAAGAAAAGAAGGAAAGAGAAGAGAAAAGAAAAGAAAAGAAAAGAAAAGAAAAAAGAAAGGGAGAAAGAAAGCTTGAGACTGGAAGAGGTCACCTGGGGAGAGAAGAGAAAGGCTCTGGGACCAGAACTTCAGGTTTGCTAACATTTAGAGAGACTCGGGAAGGAGTACCCACTTAGAGCTTCTGAAATGTTAAATACTGCAGGACTGGGGTCCCAGGCAGAAGCAACAGGATGATGGTTGATGTTTACTGAGCATGTGCTGTGGGGCAGGCTCCGTGCCATGTTCCTTATGTTCATTGTCCCACAGGCTAATTCCCCCAGCCTCCTTATTGGTATTGTTAATATCCCCATTTTCCAATGTGGACCCTGAAACTGAGAGGTTAAAAACAATAACGGCAAATACTCACTTTGTACTTATTGTATGCCAGGCCCCATCCTACCTATGTGATGTATATTAACTCATTTAATCCTTTCAACAACTCTATGAGGTAGGTACCTTTATTATTTTCCCTTTACGTATCAGAAAATTGAGGCTCAGCAGTTAAATAACTAGCACTAATCTAGCTCGTCAAGGGGCACAGCCGGGAATCTAGCATCTGTGCAATCTCCTAATCATTTCTGACACTGTGTGTCTAAGGGCCCACAGACTCTGTCCTTGGGGCAAAGGTATCAATCTGCAGGTCTGCCTCTGTATTGGGGTCCAGCCTGTGTGTCTAAGGCTGGGGCTGTACATCTGGCAGTTAGACTGTGTTCACACTGTGTCATTAAGTCAGACTGATTTTTAGGAATCACAGCATCGAATTGACATTTGGAGTCTGGCACGCTCTGTGCTAAGCCAGTGACATTGTTGTGTTCAGGGAGTACAGGGTGTTTCTTGCACTAATCACAGGTCTGCCTTTCTGTAGAAGGTGGGATCTGACCTCCATCAGGATTATCCAGGTGATCCCCCTACCCCTAACCCAGGGGCCCCCACGTGAGTATGAATGGGAGCTGGGGGAAGCAGGTTGAGAGGGGAGATGTTAAATACAGGCTTCAGAGAGCCACGCTGCTTCCATTTCTGAAGCAGCTCCTCGTCTGTAGAGAACTCTTCACTAACCGCCAGGGCCTGGCTGACCAGTGCCCTCTGGAAACACCCTGTGTGGACATCCGAGGAGTTCATTTTCTCATTCTCCAGTAAACACATAATGTTCTCTCTTTAAAGCACAAGCTGTCACCCATGGATGGATTTGTCCGTTTCTAAGGAACAAAGACTAACTCCCTCCTTTCCCCTTGTTGGAGTTATCTTCCCTTGAAAGGAGGCTCCACAGAGCCAGAAATTCTAGAACAGGGAAAAGTGGAGGGGACGCGCCTGTGAGCTGCAGGGACAGAGGGCAATGCGTATTGGGAGAATGGCTGGCCCTCCGAGGAGGCTGATGTCTGACCTGGGTATGGAGTCCCACAGAAAGGGGACCTGTGGTGCAACTTACATTTTTCCATGAAGGAACCATGATCCCGGAACCCAGATGAAGCCAAGGAAATGTTCTCTGAAAGTCATATTTGAGCTGAGAACTGAAGAAACTAACTGGAAGAAGGGAGGAAAGAGTGCTTCAGGTAGAGGGAACAGCATGTGCGAAGGCCCCAAGGCAGAAGGAACAAAACACATTAGAAAATTCAGAAGAGGCCGGGCGCGGTGGCTCAAGCCTGTAATCCCAGCACTTTGGGAGGCCGAGGCAGGCGGATCAGGAGGCCGAGGCAGGCGGATCACGAGGTCCGGAGATCGAGACCATCCTGGCAAACAGGCACAAACACCATTCTCCCGCCTAAAACTCCTGAATAGTAGCCGGGCGAGGTGGCGGGCGCCTGTAGTCCCAGCTACTCAGGAGGCTGAGGCAGGAGAATGGTGTGAACCCAGGAGGCAGAGCTTGCAGTGAGCTGAGGTCCGGCCACTGCACTCCAGCCTGGGCGATAGAGTGAGACTCCGTCTCAAAAAAAAAAAAAAAAGAAAAAAAAGAAAAATCAGAAGAAAAAGAGTGGCAGGGGTGCAAAGTGGAGGGGAGCTGGACTTTGGGTTTTGTTTGCTTGTGCCCAGGCTGGAGTGCAGTGGCACCACCTTGGGTCACTACAACCTCCACCTCCTAGGTTCAAGCAGATTCTCGTGCCTCAGCCTGCTGAGTAGCTGGGAATACAGGCATGCACCACTACACTTGGATAATTTTTTGTGTTTTTAGAAGAGTTGGGATTTTGCCCTGTTGACCAGGCTGGTCTTGATCTCCTGGCCTTAAATGATCAAGTCTCAACTTTCCGAAGTGTTGGCATTACTGCTGTGAGCCACCGCACCCAGCTGGAAGGTCACACCACAGATGTTGGCCTTTATCCCAACAGCAATGGGAAGTTTGTGTGTGTGTGTCTGTGTGGTGTAACATAAAATTTATCATCTTAACCATTTTTAAGTATAGTGTTTTGTGGCATTAAGTATATTCACAGCCAGGCACGGTGCCTCATGCCTGTAATCCCAGCACCTTGGGAGGCCAAGGCAGGTAGATTGCTTGAGCTCAGAAATTCGAGACCAGCCTGGCCAACGTGGCAAAACCCCATCTCTACAAAAAACATAAAAATTAGCTGGGCATGGCCATGTACACCTGTAGTCCTAGCTACTTGGGAGGCTGAGGTGGGAGGATCGTGGGAGGCTGAAGAGGGAGGATCACTTGAGACTGGGAAGTGGAGGCTACAATGAGCCAAGATTGTGCCATTGAACTCCAGCCAAGATTGTGCCACTGCAGCACACCAACATGGCACATGTATACATATGTAACAAACCTGCACGTTGTGCACATGTACTCTAGAACATAAAGTATAATAAAAAATGAAAAAAATATATATGCACCAATAAAAATTAGAAAAAAAAAAAGATTGTGCCACTGCACTTCAGCCTAGACAACAGAGTGAGACCCTGTCTCAAAAAAAGAAAAAAAAAAGAAGTATATTCACATTGCTGTGTAGCCATCACCACTATCCATCTCCAGAACTTTTTCATCTTCCCAAGTTGAAACTCTGTACCTATTAAACGATAACTTCCCACTTCTCCCTCCTTACAGCCCCTGGCAACCACCATTCTACCTTCTATCTATGAATTAGAGCACTCTAGGTACCTCATCTAAGCAGCATCATACACTATTTGTCTTTTTTTTTTTTTTGAGACAGCCTTGCTCTGTTGCCTAGATTAGAGTGCAGTGGTGTGATCTCAACTCACTGCAACGTCTGCTTCCCTGGTTCAAGCAATTCTCCTGCCTCAGCCTCCTGAGTAACTGGGATTACAGGCGCTCGCCACCATGCCTGGCTAATTTTTGTATTTTTAGTAGAGACTGGGTTTCACCATGTTGGCCAGGCTGGTCTTGAACTCCTGATCTTGTGATCCGCCCACCTCAGCCTCCCAAAGTGCTGGGATTATAGGTGTGAGCCACCATGCCCAGCCTATTTGTCTTTTTATGACTTGCTTATTTCACTGAGCATAATGTCTTCAAGGTTCATCAGTGTTGTAGCATGTATTGAAATTTTTTTTCCTTCCTTTTTAAGGCTAATATTCCACTGTATGGATATTCCGCTAATATTCCACTGTATGGATATACCACATTTTGTTTATCTATTCACCTGTCAGTGGGTTGCTTTCACCTCTTGACTCTTGTAAATAGCACTGCTATGAACATGGGTGCATTGAGGGGTTTTCAACATAATCATAATAATTGCTTTATGGAGACCAGCTTGGAGGAGAACAAGATGGGGAGGAAGTGGGGAAACCAATAAGAAGGCTCTCAGGGTGGAGCGGGAATCCAGAGGAGACATGATGATGCCTGGACTTAGGTGGTACACCACAGGGATGGAGAGAAGTAGATAGATTCAAGATATTTAGGAGGTGAAATAGACAGCATTTGTTAATGGGAGAGGTGTGGGGTAAGGGAGAAGATTGGAGGGAGAAGGAGGAGTAATGGGAGCTCACCAGCAGTCCCCATCTTATGCCTCTTTCCTTCCTTTTCCCTCTTCTGTCATCAGGCATTCAGCTTTTGCTGAGTGCTGCTATGTCTGGCAACAGGCTGAGCACTCAGCACTGCAGGACAGGACTGTGCAAAAAACCTCTGGGCCTAGTCCTGGGTCCACCGCTAATGCCCTGTGTGACCTTGCACAAGACATCCAAGTGCTCTGAGCCTCCGATTCCCCACCTGGGCAGGAAGAAGAAGAAGTCCCTGCCTAAGTCATAGGGTTGTAATGAAGAGCAAATCAGACCATGTCTGTTAAGTGTTAGGCACAAGACAGGCATGAGGCATGTTTTCAAGTCAGCTCTAGTAGGCAGCTCTCACTAAGGGCTAAAGGGCTTCTGAGGCCTGGGATAGAATCTGTCCAAGAGTGGAGTGGAGGCAGGGGGACAGCCTTCAGCTGTGGAATTCCTCGAGACCTAGAGACCAGCCTGAGCTGGGGGACATTATTCCAGTCCTGAGGCATGGGACCAGAAGGCAGACGCTTCTGCCCCCCATCCTAATGTCCTCATGCAGGGACCCAAGGTGGATGGCATTGATCCCCTGGGTGAGCTCAGCCCTGGGCACAGGGTGGGGCCCAACATCTCACCCTGTTTCCTAACCCCGAGCCAGGCAGGACAGATCCAGATTTGTCCCCAAGCGATGCTCTGGCTTTCACGCCCAGGCCCACATAGGGATAGAGGGCAGAGTGAAAGTCTGTCTCCCTCACTCAAGTCCTCTGGAGAGGGGCTCTGTGGCATGAGGCTGACCTTATCCGCATTTGGTCTAAGAGGGAGGAGGAAAGAGCTGCCAGTGCTAAAATCTCCCCCACCCTCAAAGGGGGACTTCACAGGTTATTGCTGGTTTTGGTTGTTGGACGCTGACAGTGATTTACTGGCAGATTGAAGTGGGCCTATGTGCGACAATTCAGGATAGAATCTACTGATAGCTTCTGAGGTTTACCTGCCCCAAGTCTTAAATCTAGAGATGATAAAAAAATAACAGCTAATGTCCAAAGAGCGTGTGAGGCTCACTGCACTAAATGCTTTCCATACGTTTCTCACAAGAACCTTCTAGGTAGCACTATTATGATTCCCACTTAATGGATGAGGAAACTAAGCTCTAGAGGGCAAAGTGACTAATCCAAGGTCACACAGCCATTATCTCACAGGCTCTGAGCCCAGGTGTATCTGGCTGCGGGGCCACCACCACTAACCCCTGTGTAACAGTGCCTCATGGAACTGTGGCTGGCTTTTTCCATGTCCCCCATGGCCCTGCTCCGTCATCCTGCTCTGTGGGCTCTGGACTGTGAGGACAGGGACCCAGGCTTTCACCCTCTCTCTGTCCCTAGCTGCCAGTGCACTTGGGCAAGGTCGCATCCTGTCTCTGGGCCTCAGTTTCCTCATCTGTAAAATGAAAGGCTGGATTGAATGACCTTTAAGATTTCTCTCACTTGGAAATTCTACAAGGAAGTCATTATAGCATGGAGCTTGCATGCATGGGCTCCAGCGTCAGGCCAGCCCAGCTCTACCAGTTAATGGGTGTGTGGCCTTGGATCAGTTATCTCATCTTTCTGAGCCTCATTTCCTTTGTCTGAGCAATTGGGGGTGACGGCAGTGCACTTTCTTTGAAAAGTGATGGTGAGGAATAAATGAGCCCTTGTATTTAAAGTGCTTATTTGGCACAGTGCCTGTAACTTAGTTAAATTCAAGAAATAAATTTCTTATTCTTCCCATGATCACTTCTTGTTAAGGGACATTTGTCTGACCAGTTTGATTTATGAGATTATTGGTGTTTTTCATGAATGTTAAGACGAATGTGCGTCATCTTAGAGTCACACACTCTGATATATTCACATGTGCACATCCCTTTACTTGGAAGTGTACACACCCGGGCATGCTCATTCTGTCTCCTTCTCTGCCACATACTTGCACATATTACATGAGTGTACACACATGATGCACACACGTCTCCATGATCTTCCATCTCTCCTCGGCAGCCTTGCTGGTGTATTGGACCCTGGCCTTCATCACCAAGACCATCAAGTTTGTCAAGTTCTTGGACCACGCCATCGGCTTCTCGCAGCTCCGCTTCTGCCTCACAGGGCTGCTGGTGATCCTCTATGGGATGCTGCTCCTCGTGGAGGTCAATGTCATCAGGGTGAGGGTAAGCAGGCCACTGAGGATGCACCTGGGCCAGGGCAGGGTGGGGAGCAGAGGCTGTGGCCTCTGTCCTGCCCTGGGTTCGGCCCCCCAGCCTGCTTCTCAGCCAAGCTGAGAAGGGGTCAACTTGTTTTACCTACCCCTGTAAAGGGGAGTGGGGCCATGGCGGGGGAAGTTTCAGGAGAGACACTGCATCTGGCCCACGTGCGCTCTACCCCAGGCTCCCAGAGGGAGAGGGGGTGACCGGTGTGTTTGCTGAGGTTGGTGGATGACTTTCCATAGAGAGGGTAGATAAGCATCAGGCACTGGCCTCTCCTTTCTTTCTTCGGTGGTGGGGGACTTGTCTTTGCTTTAATGTATTCATATCGTCACACGCACACATGAATGAGTGTTTTGTTTTCCTTTCTGTTTGCTCCCGCCTCCCTCTCTTTCCCACCCCAGACTCCAACCTTCCCCTTCCCCTGCCCCTACCTCCCCAGGTAGCCCAGACTAATGAACTCATTTGTCTTTCCCATGCTTTGTTTTTATTAGTATAAAACCATATGTGTCTATCTAAATAAATATCTATTCAGGTTTTTTTCCTCTCAACACAAGTGAATATGTAGGTTTCCCCCTCAGTATTTATCTTATAAGAATGGGATCGTATTATGCACTGTTTTCTGCACTGTGCTTTTCTCACCCAACAAATATCTCTTGGGACTCCCTCCAAGCCATCTGATATGGCTAATTCTATTTTCTTAATGGCTGCATAATTTTCCATCGTAGGGATGAGCCATAATATATTCAGCTATTTCTCTATGGATGGGCGTTCACTTTGTTGCCAAGTTCTTGCCTTCATGAATAATGGTGTATCGAGCATACTTATATTTATGTATTGCTGCTTTTATTTCTATGGGAGAGAGTCCAAGGAATGGCGTTGCTGGGTCAAAGGGTCTGTGTATTTTAAATTTTGATCAGTGTTACATATTGCCCTCCAGAAAGATTGTCATCTGCCAGCAATAAGTGAGAAAACCCTTTCCCTGCCTTCCATCCAGCAGTGAGGGCTATGGCCCTTTCAAACTTGGACTGCTTGCATTTCTCTGACTCTTCTGTTTTTAGTTGGTGATCTGAAGGGCACAAGGCTCCTTGTGTGTCCCCCCACCCTCCAGTGACCCTCACAGGAACCCTGTGATGCAAGCACCATCCCCTTTATAGATGAGGAAACCTTTTAGATGAGGCTTGTCCAAAAACACCTTGCTGGTAAGTGGAGAAGCCAGGATTCGAAACCAGGTCTACATGACTTGGAGGTCTGTGAACTGTATATGAAACATGGTGGTATCTTAGATCTGTGGAGAAGATAGTACGTGAGAGATTCCTGCTCCTCCCCAGCCCAACCTAAGCCCAACCCAGCCTAGCCATGGGGGATTCAAAGTCAACCTCAGTGAGCAGTTACAAAGTCAGGAGGCTCTAACATTGGTGGCCAGAAAGTGTTGGGGAATCCTTTTCCTGGTAATAATTACAGGTGAAAGATGGCCCCATCTGTTAGAGATCAAGTGTGGAATATCATAACCCAGATCCTTGCTGGGGCAAGGTAGGGAGTGGTGAGAAGTTGCATTTACCCATCCCCCATGGCCCATGTGCCCCACAGAGATACGTCTTCTTCAAGACACCGAGGGAGGTGAAGCCGCCTGAAGACCTGCAGGACCTGGGGGTGCGCTTCCTGCAGCCCTTCGTGAATCTACTGTCCAAAGGTACCTACTGGTGGATGAACACCTTCATCAAGACTGCCCACAAGAAGCCCATCGACTTGCGAGCCATTGGGAAGCTGCCCATCGCCATGAGGGCCCTCACCAACTACCAGCGGCTCCGCGAGGCCTTTGACGCCCAGGTGGTCAGTGGGGGCACAGCCATACCATCTATTCCTTGCCTTCTGGTTTAGGGTCACAGAGAGGGACCTCAAAGGGCATTAGGTCAAAATCGTGGTGGGACAAGCGGGGAAACTGAGGCTGGTGAGGGGAAGAAGCTTGCCTTAAGTCACACAGTGAACCAGGGACAGGTGCAGGGCTGAAGAGTCATAGGACAGGCACAGTTGGAATGGCCCTTACCGTTTAGGTCATCTAGTCCAATGTCCTCATCCAGATGGGGAAACTGAGGCTCTGAGAAGGGAAGTGACCCCACTGTACTCTCATGCCCCTGTGCTCTTTCCTCTGGAGCTTACTGACTATAAAGGTTGGAATGTTCACTTGATTTGGAGAGCAGTGGTATTAGTGGTCTGATCCTTATGGTAACTCTATGAATTGAGCCAGGCAGGAATCTCCCCATGTCGCTGAGGAGCCAGTTGAGGCCCTGAGAAAGGCTGAGACCTGCCCAGAGCTGGCCCACAGCTAGCAGGCAGCAGAGCCAGTCTCCTGACTCCCAGTCCAGTGCTCCTTCACTGCCTCTGTCCTCGCACCAGGGCAGTTGCTGAGGCAGACACAGTGGCAGGTGGTAATGAATGAGTGTGCCACATGGCCACTTCCTCATTCCAATGCTGTGCTCATCACATAGTCCCTGACCAGCTGTGTGACCTCGAGCAATCATCTGGCCTCAGTTTGCCCGTCTAGACCATGTTGGCATTGATAGGACCCTCCCAATTGTGCACTTGCTGATTCCATGATCTCTTCCTGGAGTTCACCTGCTTGCAGAGGATGTGGCCACTGGGTTTCCCCAGGCAACAGGAGCTAGGGGCATCCTGGGAGGCTAGGCCCAGCCCTGAATGAACCCTCAGCCACCCTGACCTGGCCATGGTCTCTCTGGGCAGAGGAAGGACGTGCAGGGCACTCAGGGTGCCCGGGCCATCTGGCAGGCACTCAGCCATGCCTTCGGGAGGCGCCTGGTCCTCAGCAGCACTTTCCGCATCTTGGCCGACCTGCTGGGCTTCGCCGGGCCACTGTGCATCTTTGGGATCGTGGACCACCTTGGGAAGGAAAACGACGTCTTCCAGCCCAAGGTAGGCAGCCCCAGCAGTAGGGTAAGGCACCCTCTAGATGGTTTTCAGTTGTTTCTGAGAGTGCAACAGGCCAATGCGTGTGAGCCATGGCCACGCTGGAGTGGCTCCTCACACATGCGCAAAGCCTATAGCAGTATCCCCACCACAAAATACTCTGCATCTGGTCAACAGAAATGCCGGGGGCGAGCCTGTGCCCCAAGGGTGTCCTACTCTCCTCTCACCATCACTACCATAATACCTCTCCCGGTAGTCAGGTCAGTCCGAAAACTGCAGGAGGTGCTTTTGTTTGTCCAGTGTCTAGAGCTTCTGTGGCTTGGATTTGCTGGCTTTCAGTTTATGTCATCTTAGTAAACTTTAAAAATTTTGAACATCTGTCTTCTTCAGTCCTGTAAATGCTGGCACTTGAGCTTCTGCAGGGGCATCTTGGGAGCTGCTGTCAGAGGAGAGAGAAGTGGGAAACCCTCATGAGTGGAGTTTTGTCTCTCCCCACTCCAAATTTCATTCAAAGCTGCCCGAGTTTTATTAATATGTTGGACTTTTCTATTAAAATTTCTTTTTAAATAAAAGTTTCCATGGCTTAAAAACACTGGAAACTTGTTAGACTTGATTATATCCAATGGCCTTTGCAGTTGTAAAGATTCTACAAACTGAAATTTGTTGGAGCTAGAAAACCCTTCCTGGGGGTTATTTTCCCTGCGTGGGGCCATAGCATCCACTTCGGGGGCTGGGGAGACTGTGTTCTATAGTCTGTTTCTTTGCAGCCGTTTAGGTTTAAATGCCACAAAATGAAAAACTTTTTACCCCTAATAAGTTTCAGAGTTTTAGTTTCCAAGTGAGGATGCCTTTATAACATTTTAACCACAGACAGTCTGAAAATAATGCAGAGAATTGGGAATTAGGGTTTTTAATAATTTATGACTCCCTGTGCGTAACATTTGTTCATCTCATGAGCTCTAAAATCGCAGCTAGCAGTTAATCCTCAGGAGGTTTATGTTCATTTTTCTGGAGATATAATTAGTCAGCTGAACAGTGTTGGCCACAGATATGAGATATGTCGAATCTGATTTATGCAGCAAACGTTTATTGAACACTGCTGTGTGCCAGACCTGGGTTGGGCTGTGGGAATATGAAAGCAATAGTTATGACGAGGATGATTAACAATATTAACAGCCACTTATTGACCACATAATACATACCTGGCTAGGTGCACAAGTTATCCATATGTGATTTAATCCCTAAAACTACCCTTTGGTGTGAGTATATTTTGCAACAGCTTTACTGTGATATACCTCAAATATTGTACAGTTTATGAGATGATAGGTATTCTTATCCACATTTTACAGATGAGAAAGTTGAGACTCAGAAAGGTTAAGTAACTTTCCCCAGCATCTCTCAGCTAGTTAGTAAGAGAGGCAGAATTTGAATATAACACTCTTTCACTCCACAGTCTGGGCATTTACAACCAGGAAGCTAAATTTACTATTATTATCAAGCCATCACCTCAGGCTCCAAGGATTATGAAACCCAATGGTGAGGAGAGAAATCGAAATAAATTACTTCTATGCTACGTGTTACATATGACTCTTAGGAGGTATATTCAGGGAATTGTGGGAAAAGAGAGTGATTAACTTATCCAGTGGTCATGAACAGCTTCATAGAGGAGGGAATGTTTGACTGGGGTCTTGACGGATGAGTAGCAATTTGCCAGGCTGCCATGGGAAGATTTCTTGCTCAATCAAGAATGCAAGGACCACTTTTGCTTACTTAAACTTTGATAGTTTTTGAAGCCATCTCTGGCTTTTTGAGCCTCTCTACTTTATCTGGCCCATAAAAGGGAGGGGAAGTGACTGCTTCTCTTGTCTACATGAGTGTCACCTTCAACGCTAGCCTGACCATAGGCTACCCCAAAATACCCTCCATTGGCAACCCTGAAGCAGCATGGAGCCAGTTGTTAATATTAGGGGGAAATGACTCAAGCCAGAGCCCTTATCAGAGTGTCCACGCCACTCTCTTCTTCCTGTGTTTCCCAAAACCCTTCTGGGATTCTGCTAAGGAGAGAACTCTGAGGCAGGATGTGCCAAAGAGATGGTGAGAACACTTAGAACTTTAGTTCGTCTGAACTTTTATCATTGCCATTTTTTTCTCTTTGTTTATACACAAACCCTGGGGTTTACTACCCTCTCATTGGAATGCTCTTGTCCCAGTTACTGAGCACACAAATCCCGGAGACAGATGGCCCTGCCTCAGTGGCAGTGGGCCTTATCAGATTTAATATTTGTTCCCTGCAGCCCAAACACAATCAGCAAATTTCCGACACAGAAACGAGAGTTGAAAGTAAATATAGTCTCCAGTGTCCACAACAAAGAACTCTCCATCATGTGGTTGCCTGGGATGTGGCTTAATTCTCATTTGGGCTTCTGAGCTCAGAGAAAATGGGGGAAAGGAATCATTTACTGAGATCATTTGGTTCATCTCCCAGCCCCCAAGCCATTCTAATCCAGAGAGAACTGAGTGCTATTCTGGTCTTTATGAATGACAAAGAAGGAAGCTCCCTAGCTACATGTTGCAATGTTTCACGATCTGGGAGAGGAAGCCCTTTTTTCTGCCCAGCCTTAATCCATCCTGCAGCAGTTGGCACAGCGGGGCACCTATGGTTTATTCATCATTACTCTTCCTTCCTAAGATTCTCAGAGTTGGCAAGAAACATATCATCCTTGGTATCCACAAGGACAAACATTTCTGATGTCCTCTTTAGTTACTGAAAGTGTCTGTGACTTGCCAAATCTTTGATGCTCCTGTCACCCCACTGCCACTCCCCAGGGAAAGCTGGGACCCAGTTTGGGCTCTGCCTATGATCTATAACTCTTTCCCACCTCCTCCTCTCCAGCCCAACCCCTACTCCCAATCTGTCACCTGCCATGGATGCCACAGATCTGTCTGGAGGGCAAGAGAATGGGATTCATAATGAGCTGCTGGTGTCTGAAACCTGCCAGCACTGCCCTGGGCTATCAGCTGAGCCAAAGGAAGAAGGAACAGTCTGGGTTGGATCGAAGGGCTAAAGCTTCAAACAGCCTTTAAATCTCAGTAGGAAAACGTGTAGGTTTGGTAATGTGTGTGTGTTTCTGAATGAGTTCCCCTAAGAAACTGCTTATGGTTCTGTATGTGTATTCTGTTTGTCCCTATGTCTTTTGGTGTGTCTTTCTGCGTGTGTGTGTGCGTATGTGTGCCCCTGTTTGGATGGCCGTATTTGTGGCTATCATTATGAGTGACTTAATGAGTGTGTATGCCTTGGTGTTTCTGTGACTTTGTGGTTTTAGTGTGTGGGCTGGCCTCTTCATAACCACGTCCATGCAACTGGTCTGGCCTGGAGTACCTGCCTTCAATTCACTAGCTCCTTCTTAGCCACCAAGACTCTGCTCAAATGTCATCTGCCAGGAAAATTTCACCTGGTTGAATTAGATGCCCCTTCTCTGTGCTCACACAACATCCTATCAAAGTGCTCTGTCTCTTTCCCTGACTTGATCCTCTGTCCCCCATTATCTGACCTCTGTGTGCCCAGCACTCAGCCCCCTCCCTGCCTGACACCCAGGAGATGCATGGAAAATGGTTCTGCAATGAAGGAATAATGCAGCAGTTACTATACATCGAGTGCTTACACTTACTGTTTTTCCTGTGCACTGTTGCATTGACTTCTCATAACAACTCTCTGAAGTCCCTTCGTAGCCTCATCTTACAGATGAGGAAATTGAAGCTAAGAGAGGTTGAGGAACTTACCTAAGGACACAGTGGCTAATATATTATGAGTCAGGACCTCTAAGTCCAGGCTCTTAACCACCATGTCAAACAGTCTTGGATGAATGTGTAGGTGTGTTGGTCTCTGGGTGGCCAAAGATAATTTTATTCTTTACCCAGGGCCTCCCAGGGCTGGGACCTATGGACAACTCACCTTTTGGCACCTGCCAAAATAAGACGCAAGAGCCCAAGTGATCCTCTCTCCTTTAAGCACCAGAGAACATGTGAAGGGGACCTTTCCAATCACACCTCCGGCCTGGCAGAGACAATGGGGGTCCAAACTGTAGAGTTGGGAGTGCTGGGTTCTAGTCCTACCTCTGCAGCTAACTCTCTTTATCCTCCTCAGCAGTCACATTTTGCAAGCCTCAACTACAAAATATGTAATAACTTCTGTAGAAAGTACATGGGGGCATGAAGATCATTGGCTTGATTACTTTTAAAAAATGTATATTGAGGACTACTGGGGAAATCCCTGGAAACAAACACAATTCTTCCCTGAGAGCTTGTGAAAGTGCAAGACTAGGGCCTATGATTTTCCAAAGCATTTTCTTCCACCGAGTGTCAGGTTGTAGGTCCTTAGTCTTTTCTCTCTTGCCTTGGTACCTGCAGGGTGCTGGCCAGTGCTATCATACCCAGGACCCTCTTCTAGGTAGACTCCACCAGGGCCTGCCTTCCTTGGGCAGCACGGCAGGCCTCTTGGCTAGTCTAGTACCCACTAATTTTTTTTTTTTTCTTTTTTGTTTGGTGGAGGGTGGAGTCTCACTCTGTCTCCCAGGCTGGAGTGCACTGGCGCAATCTCAGCTCACTGCAACCTCTGCCTCCTGGGTTCAAGCGATTCTCCTGGCCCAGCCTCCCGAGTAGTTGGGATTACAGGCATGCATCACCATTCCCGGCTATTTTTTTGTATTTTTAGTAGAAACATGGTTTCAGCATGTTGGCCAGGCTGGTCTCAAACTCCCAACCTCAGGTGATCCGCCTACCTCAGCCTCCCAAAGTACTGGGATTACAGGCATGACCCACACGCCTAGCCAGGTACCCACTTCTTAACTGAAACTTAGCTATTCCAGTTTCCATCCCTTTTAAACCAACTCTTTGAAGAGCAATCTAATAATGACCCAATGACTTATAGCTGCAGTGAGATTTTTATTTTAACAGGTCACAAAATTCTCAATCTACAAAAATCGTTTTCTGACCCTAGGGTATGTTTGTTGGGGGCAGGGAGAGAGTCAAAGTTTTGCCTTTAGAGCTGCAAAACTAGAATTTGTTGTTTTGTTACAAATGCACAAATACTGACTAGTATATTTAAGTAACACCCACAGTCTAATGAACAAACATGATCAGTTGGCTTTTCCAGCCATCATTCTCCAGCCTGTGTGTTTTCTGCTCATTGTAACATAGCATGTGTGTGGCAGTCCATGTTTCTCCAGAGCTTTCATGAGAATTAGTGGTCTTGGGTGCATAGTGTTCCCAGGAGTATCATAATTACGTAATCATTCCCTGTGGTTGGACGTTTATGTGGGTTTTTGCATTCTCCTCTTGCTCTGGCCCCAAACTAAATGTCTGTGTTCATACAGCCATTACCTTATATGAAATTATTTTCTTTGGGATAAATTCTCATGATGTGTTGTTGCTTTAAAATCATGGACTCCAGTCTCCAGAGCTGCGTCCCTGCAGAGGACAGTGAGACAGAAGAATCCCAGGCCATGTTAAACAGGACCGGGTCTTCCTAACCCCCATATTTCTATATTTCTGACCCAGTACCAGCCAGGGTCTCCCACAAGTCACAAGTCACAAGCCTGTAACTGACACTAGGACACTTAAGGTCAAAGGCCTGGACGAGGCCTAGACACTGGGTCTGGGGTAGTGTTTTGGACATCATCCAGGTTCATGTTCATATGTTGTCCCCTTACCAGCGTGTGACCTTGGGCCAGCCACTAACCCTACTGAAACTCCTTTTTTCATGTATGAAATGGGGCTAATAATGGTACGCTCCTCAGTAGGGTATTGTAAGGATAGAGTTTTGCAACTGATAAATGCTGTCTCCTGCCCCTTCCTCCCCGGAAGATCAGGTCTCTCCCTGCAGCCTAATTTTAAGGCCCATTTTTCTGCTTCCAGCCCACCCCCACCCTTCTACCTTCAACTTCCTCCCTCTATATCTCCCTCTGGTACACTGGCAAATGGGACAGAGACCCTGGGTAGAGCCTTCCTCTTAAAGTCTTGCATGCATCCCTCAGTGGTCTCCCTGTGGCTGCTTCCTGCTGCCCCCAACAGATATAGACCCCTGGCGCACACAGCACAGGAGAGACAGTGGTGAGCAGGACCAGACAGCTCCAGGGAGCAGTGAGGGCCGGCTTAGAGAACCTCTGTTAAACTGAGAGGCCACCATCAGGAAGCTCTGATCCAAGATCCAGGAATTCCTGACTCTAGGGAAAGGCCTCCTGAGAGCCTGGGCCCTCTCTGCCTGATCCTGGTTGTGGATGTGCCCTCAAACTCCTTTTCATCACTTTGTTCCCATCCCTCTTTACCCTGCAGCAGCTCCCACACCCTGCCAAATAGCACGCACAGTCCAGGGCAGTGTCTGAGAAAGAGCAGAGTTCTGTCTTCATGGAAATATTGATGTGGCTCTGCTGGGGAGCAATGGATTTATCAAGATCAAAGTTTTCCTGGGAGTTATTGATGCTTAATTTGGAAATAGACACACTGTTGTTCCCTGGTATCTTTAGCAACAGAGTTAAAATGTTTGTTTTTCTTCACTGGTTGCCATCTGAGATCCTGCTAGAAGTACACAAGAGAACCTTAAATTTAACAGGAGGCCCTGGGAGCCCATGAGGCTGGCGGGCTTGGGTCTGAAATCTTTTCAGTCTCTTATAAGTGATGAGCTCCCATTCTCTCCCGAGAGCTCTACGGTGCCATGTTTTCCAGTGGCCTTTTCTGCTCCGTCATTGCTACAGTACAAGCTGTTGGTGAGTTTGGAACAAGGGAGCTGCTGATTCCATTTCTGTAGCAGAGAACATGCACCGTGAGACTTGCTATACCAATTCAGGTTTTAGCTGCTCTATTTATTCTTGCCCCATTCAGAATGCTGTCCCCTGGGCCTGTGGCCACAGTGTTGAGAGTCATATTTATGGGCCTACGGTCATAATTGGGCCCCATTCTGTTCCCTCAAGTGGAAAAATGAACAGAGTGTAAGCAACCTTCCCTGTAGTTAGAAGAACATTTAGTTGGATTTATCAGTCTGATTTTTCACTCATAAACAATTGCATAAGACTTTGCAGGCACGGAGGGTCTTGTAATAATCATGGCCACGGTCCATTATGGCACAGTGATGTGTTCTACGGTGGTCATTTTGCTGGCAGTGACAGTCACCTCTGAACTTCTCTTTCCAACAGACACAATTTCTCGGAGTTTACTTTGTCTCATCCCAAGAGTTTCTTGCCAATGCCTACGTCTTAGCCGTGCTTCTGTTCCTTGCCCTCCTACTGCAAAGGACATTTCTGCAAGCATCGTACTATGTGGCCATTGAAACTGGAATTAACTTGAGAGGAGCAATACAGGTACTTGGATGATTATTTTTTCACTTCACCATAAGAACTATTATTAGGAATAATGTCCACGAGTGTTATTCATCCTCATAGACACTCAAGAATAATTCTGCTGTGAATTTATTTTTTGTTGCCCATTAACAATGTTTTAAAACAGTAACCATTGACAAGGCAGTGTGGGATAGTGGAAAATGTCTTGGGCTGAACTTGGGAGGCAGAGTAGCTCTGGCTCTGGTTCTGCCTTGGACTAGGTCTGAAAAGTCAACTGCTCAGCCCTTGGCTTGAAAGTGGCAGACATCACCAATTGATCACAGCACTCTTTCTGACCAAGGGTAAATGCAACCTTGGAATCCTCTCTACATGGCTATTCCAGAGTTCTGCTACCAGACCGTCTTCTTTGGGTGTGAAAAAAGGAATGTGCTTGACATACCAGGTCTAGATAGCCTCTAAGACAGGGTGCCCTCTAAGATGGGGTATTGGTCCATGGCCTGTTAGGAACTGAGCCACACAGCAGGAGGTAAGCAGTGGAAGCAAGCATTACTACCTGAGCTCTGCCTCCTGTCAGATCAGCGGCTACATTAGACTCTCATAGGAGTTCGAACCCTATTGTGAACTGTGCAGGCAAGGGTCTAAGTTGTGTGTTCCTTATGAGAATCTAATGCCTGATGATCTGAAGTGGAACAGTTTCATTCTGAAACCATCCCTCTCCCCCAGGTCCATGGAAAAATTGTCTTCCACAAAACCAGTCACTGGTGCCAAAAAGGTTGAGGACAACTGCTCTAAGTTCTATTTGAACTCTGAAATCTTGCCCACTGAGAGTGACCTATTTGGGCTGTTGGGTCACTTAAGTCTAGGCTCTTGGTCCTGCCTTCTATGGCTTCCCTGTTAGAGGTTCTTGGAAAGATGATCAAAGCCAGGGAGTATTCAGGGCCCCTTTGAAGAAGGTGATGATGAGAGTTGTCCAAGTCCCAGAGTCTTCACTAGGATTTTGGTTCAGCTATCAGACTAGAGCGACATCCTGTTTGAGAATAGTTTAAATGGGATAGAAGTTTGTTTATTCTTCAGATAGAGTCAGGGCTGACACAGGAGCTACTCAATGATCAGAGACCTGGCTTCATCTGTCATGTTGCTCTGCCAGCCTTCTTTTGTGACTTTCGTCTCAATAACCATGGTGGCTATTGAAACTGCCACTATATTTACATTTAAACCAGCCAGAAGAAGGGATAAGAGGAGGGAACCCATCTTCCTTTTAAAATCATAATGCTTAATTTGCACATACCCTCTTGCATCCCATTGGTGAGAAATTGGCCAAATGGCCATATCTAGAGAGGCTAGAAAGAGCTTGGTCTTTATTCTTGACAGCTATATATATACTGCTAGAAATTCTCTGTGCAAAGAGGAGACTGGGCATTGGGAATAACTAGATTCAGCTATGCCTAGTGATGTCTGTGAAGTTGTGGTAAAATCCTGAAGCTACCTCATTCTTCAGAAATGTTCCTCAGAATCATTAACATTGGTCATGTGGAAGCCAGGATAAGAAGCTCTGCAGAAAAGAGACCGAGAGGACAAGGATATAGCTTGGGCTGGGGACAATGTCAGAGTCCAAACTCTGGCTATCTTAGAATAGTCTGTGTGAATGGTGCCCTCCCAAGTTGTGCAGTGCACAACCTGTGCAGCTGTGTGTGGCAACACTGCCCATCCCCAGTGGTTTCTCACTGGGAAAGCAGAGTATTTCCTCAGGGATGTCATTATGTGACAATAGTGGAAAGAGCCCAGGAAAATCTAAGACCTTCTAAGACTCATGGGGTCCCAGAGCTGGGAGAAACCAAACTGTTGCTCAGTTCAGAAAACCTCTCCAGAAATCCCAGCCTCTCCTCAGATCCCTCCAGTGACAGGCAGACTTGCACCACCACAAAACAGCCACTTTTGTGGTTGGACAGTTTTGTAATTAAATATACTTACTGTGTATATGTCATAAATTACATTTTCCAATTACACCAAAAGATCCAAAAATGGTTTTTTAATGTGTTAGCATATAATCGTTTTCATCAAATTGTTTGAATCTTTCGTGTTAATAAGAGAGATTCATTACTATGCCACAGAAAGGAAAGACTGGTTTTAATTATAGAAACAAATTAGAGGGGCGGAGCGCAATGGCTCATGACTGTAATCCCAGCACTTTGGGAGGCCGAGGCGGGTGGATCACGAGGTCAGGAGTTTGAGACCAGCCTGACCAACATAGTGAAACCCCATCTCTACTAAAAATACAAAAATTAGCCAGGCATGTTGGCATGCACGTGTAGTCCCAGCTACTCGGGAGGCTGAGGCAGGAGAATCTCTTGAACCCAGCAGGTGGAGGTTGCAGTGAGCCGAGATCATGCCACTGTACTCCAGCTTGGGCAACACAGTGAGACTTCATCTCAAAAAAAAAAAAAAAAAGAGTGGCTCTTGCCTGTAATCCCAGCACTTTGGGAGGCCGAGGTGGGCAGATCATGAGGTCAGGAGATCGAGACCATCCTGGCTAATACAGTGAAACCCCATCTCTACTAAAAATACAAAAAAATTATCTGGGCGTGGTGGCGGGTGCCTGTAGTCCTAGCTACTTTCGAGACTGAGGCAGGGGAATGGCCTGAACCCGGGAGGAGGAGCTTGCAGTGAGCCAAGATAGCGCCACCACACTCAAGCCTGGGTGACAGAGCAAGATGCCGTCTCAAAAAAGGAAGGAAGGAAGGGAGGGAGGGAGGGAGGGAGGGAGGGAGGGAGGGAGGGAGGGAAAGAAATTAAGGAGAAAAAAAAACCCTTTCTTTCTTTCTTTTGGAGATTTCCAGAAAATGTACCCTTACAGATGAGAGTCTGTGTCTTCATGGGTTAGAGAATAACCACACTTTGTGCATAAAAAGTTATTAAGCACAATTCCTGAATTATACATAATTACTAGCTATGAGTCAGTTGTGCATTTCTATGTATGCTGGTCTTCACTTAGTAAGGCTTTATTTCACAGATCACTTGGTGTCCCTACTTCACTGAAACTAAGTGATTATCTTTTAAAGTCTCATTTCACATAATCTAGGAGGTATATAGATTTGTTTAAAAATGTAATTGCCATTATTTTAAACCTTACCCACGGTATATATAAACTCACAGAAAGACATAGAATAGGTTCATTATTTTACATCTTGCCCATGGTGTATATTAGCTCACAGAAAGACATAGAATAGGTTCCTGCCTTAAGAAAACCTGACCCGCAAAAAAACCTGGGTTTGCACAAGAGGAATTAAGGGCGGGGAGCCCACCTTACAACAGAATGTATAATAGAATTTTATCCAAGAGCAAGCATCCTGAGGACATTTAAGACCCAGATGCATTTTTCATTGTTTAAGAGCACATATCCAAAAATTGCAGTCTTTCTGGGAGGCATGATCACTCTGCACATAAAGCTTCTACGTTCAGAGCTCGGGGAGGCCATTACCACAACTGCTGTGTGAGGGTCCATCTGCCCTGTGAGGGTCCTTGGGGTGGCTGCACTCTGGGGATAGTGCTGGGGCTGACTGACTCACACAGTCGTGTAACACAGACCTTCCAAAGTCGAACCCTTGTTTTGTTTCAAGGCTGAATTATGACAGGACTTGGTCTCAGAGCACATCTCCTCCCCAGGCTGGAGATGGCCACTTTAAAACAGATGGCCTGCCCCACTTCATCATTTTTATGGCTCTGATCTGTGTTCTCCACTGGCCTCTGGTGAATCAAGAATACAACTGGACTTGAATATCTGCTTTTAAAAATAAAGAACAGACCGAGTGCGGTGGCTCATGCCTGTAATCTCAGCACTTGGGAGGCTGAGGTGGGTGGATCACCTGAGGTCAGGACTTCGAGACCAGACTGGCAAACGTGGCGAAACCCCGTCTCTACTGAAAATACAAAAATTAGCTGGGCATGGTAAGCGTGTGCCTGTAATTCCAGCTACTCTGGAGGCTGAGGCACGAGAATTGTTTGAACCCGGAAGGTGGAGGCTGTAGTGAGCTGAGAGCATGCCACTGCACTCCAGCCTGGGCGACAGAGCAAGACTCTGTCTCTAAATAAATTAATTAATTAAATAAAATTAAAATAAAGAGCCAAGTAAGTCCTGTCCACAGGAAAAAGCCTTACTTACTGGGGAAGTCGCTGGCTGTGCTGGAGTAGACTTGTAAGTTGGAACGGTGATACAGTACTACCTTACAGAGCTGCTCTAGGGCACCATAGGGACTGTCTGAGAAGGCCCTGGCACACTGTAACAGATGGCATCTGGGGTGGTGATGATGACAAGAATGATGATGAATGTGAAACACTCTGCTCTCATTTCTAGACCAAGATTTACAATAAAATTATGCACCTGTCCACCTCCAACCTGTCCATGGGAGAAATGACTGCTGGGCAGATCTGTAATCTGGTTGCCATCGACACCAATCAGCTCATGTGGTTTTTCTTCTTGTGCCCAAACCTCTGGGCTATGCCAGTACAGGTACCGATGGGCTGAGGGGAAGGGAGGGGGACAGCAGGACACACAACCAGAATCTGCTGATTCATGGCCAGTGACTAGGAGTGCACTGTCTTCCACTCCATGCTTGCCTGTACCTTTCACACACCTGGCTGTACCACAGGATGTACCTCTGGGTCCCTCATGCCCCATACTCTGCAAGTACTGACCATCTCTCTTAATGACCGGAGAAGGCAGTATCATTAAGACTTTAAAAATGGAGCCAACTTTATAAACTATAGAAAAATCAAGCCAGGTGCAGTGGCTCACACCTGTAATCCCAGCACTTTGGGAGGCTGAGGCAGGAGGATCACATGAGCACAGGAGTTCAAGACCGGCCCGGACAACACAGTGAGACCCCCATCTATACAGAAAAAAAAGAAGAAAGAAAATAAAAATCATATGTGGAGTGCTCAGAGATCTTAAAAGCTATGTTGTAGCAAAATACTTAATTACATTGAAAAGTGTTAATGATGCATTTTTAAGCAAAAAAAGTAAGTTACAAATAGTATATGTTATATGCTTACTACTAAACTGGAATATATGTTATGTATACATTTGTACATATTCATACATGAAAAAGAATTGGAAAACCACATGGGATTATAAGTGATTTTTATTTTCTTTATGTGTTTCTAAATTCTCTAATAAGCATGTATTGGTTTTGAAAATCAACAACATGACATTTTTAGCCTAGGCAACAAAGTGAGACCCTGTCTGTACAAAAAATTAGCTAGGGGTGGTGGCTCACAACTATAGCCCCAGCTGAGGTGGGACGATTACCTAAAGTCCAGGAGGTGGAGGTTGCAGTGAGCTACAACCACACCACTGCACTCCAGCCTGGATGACAGAGTGACACCTTGTCTCAAAAACAAACAAACAAAACCTGGTGTTTTTTAACCAGATGTGGCGGTGCGCACCTTTAGTCCCAGCTACCTGGGAGTCTGAGATGGGAGGACTGCTTGACCCCAGGAGTTCAAGGCTACAGTGAGCAGTGATCACGCCCCTGCACTTCAGGCTGGACGACAGAGAGAGACTCCTGTCTCTTAAAAAAATAATAAAAACTTTAAAACGTGGTATTTTTTTTTTAAAGCAAGACAACCTTTGGTGCTGGCTCAGGAAGAGGTACATTACCCCCCAGTAATCAGAGAAGAATCGTCAGCGTGGTTGATCTGACCTCGGGCTTCACGTGCCCCATCTCCCATCTGGAGCTCTTCCACCAGTGTCTGATCCTGTCCTATACCTGGGAGTAAATCTACACGCTGGTGTTCAGACCAGAAACCGAAATCCCAGACGCATTCCCAGAGGGCAGGCAGGTTCCACCAGGAAAGCTTGATGTGGCAGAAAGTATCTGACTTGGGTGAGACAGGCTGATTCAAATACTTAACCTCTCTGAGCCTTGGTTTCTTCATCTATGAAATGGGAAGGATGCCTACCCTCTGGAGTTGCTATGGCAATTCAGTTAGATAATGTAAGTAACACACCACGCAGAGTGCCCCGCAGTCTTCACTTGGTAAATATCAGATCCCTCTAACTTGCACATGTTTGGCGTGAGTGAGACATTACCAATCCAGAATCCATTGCTTCTTGGGATAAAGATTCCGTAAACCTTCATCTCCAGTGATTTGTATTGGTCCTCCTCACTTGCAAAGCTTAGAGTTAAAAAATATTAAAAGAAAAAAAAGGGGAGAGGCTCCCACAGGGACACAGCTAGACAAGATGGGATGCAGGGAATCTGATGTTCTTTTTTATGGGAACAGTCATATACGCCATCCCCCATCACCACCTACCCACGCCCAGACTGCCCCTGCTCCATTCTGCCAAGACAGATCAATGACTATAAAAGCTACAAAAGGGCCTGGAGATCTCATCTAGTTCAGTTACCAACCAACCTTTTATGCACAAGACTCTAAGCTGGGTGAGGTGGCTCATGCCTGCAGTCTCAGTCACTCAAAAGGCTGAGGTAGGAGGATGGCTTGAGTCCAAGAGTTCAAGTCCAGCCTGGGCAACATAGAGAGACCTCATCTCTAATACAATTTTTTTTTGAAACATGAAAAATGAAGATTTCTGACCATGGTTCTCTCATTAGTTAACACTTTGGGCTGTGAGGGCCTGTTGCAGAAAGACGCAGCCTGGGAGGATCCTAACATGTACACAGAACTCAAAAAGCTACACGACACTTTCTGTTGTGTCCCCCGGAACAGGCAGTTTGTAAGATTTTGTTGGCTGGGCGCGGTGGCTCACTCCTGTAATTCCAGCGCTTTGGGAGGCCGAGGCGTGTGGTTCACCTGAGATCAGGAGTTCAAGACCAGCCTGACCAATATGATGAAACCTCATCTCTACTAAACATACAAAAATTAGCCGGGCATGACGGCGTGCACCTGTAGTCCCAGCTACTCCGGAGGCTGAGACAGGAGAATTGCTTGAGCCCGGGAGGCGGAGGTTGCAGTGAGCTGAGATCGCATCACTGCGTTCCAACCTGGGTGACAGAGTGAGACTCTGTCTAAAAAAAAAAAAAAAAAATCAGATTTTGTCTACTAAACCTGCCACATGGTTACCATTACTAGTATTTACAGTGTTTGTTGCACATGTATCATTGCTAAGAGTGCTAACTAATATTAACAGCCCTTGCCCTATGCCTGGCCCTGTCCCAGCCCCTCTCCCTTGTGTAATGTAATCCTTGCATTGGGGGTAGGGATTTTTATCTCTACTGATTTCTTACCTTTGTTCATTTATCATGAAGTGTCCTTTGGTTTTCTGTTTTTGTATATACGTTTACCACTTACAGATTTGACCAGTACTCAAGAACCAGGGTTACTCCTGGGAGTTGATACAATCCCAGCCCCATGGCAAAGAAACTCATGTGGTTAGGATTCTGTGTGCAGCCTGGTTAGCCACAGGGCACACAAGGCTTTTTATAATATTGACATTAGTGCAGAAACCCCGTTTCCATGTAAGCCCTGAGGGCTCTTGTTGCTTCATAATCATTTTTTGGTCACATGCACACAGCTTTATTGAGATATAACTCGCTCATTTAAAGCATACAACTCAGTGGGTTTTAGTATACTATATTCACAGAGTCGTGCAGCCATCATCACAAATGTGGAAGTTTTCATTTCCCCCAAAGAAACCCATACCCATTGGCAGTCACTCCTCATTTTCACCCCCAGCCCTTGGCCACCGTTAGTCTCCACATGCCTTTGAAAGGCTAGTGAAACTTTCTCAGAAGAAGAAATGCTTGCTCAGACATTTTGGCTATAATTTCAGGGTCTTCATGGGTGCCCCCTGACATTTATCAAGAACACCAGGTTAAGGAATTTAGCTATATGGGAGGCCTCTGTGTTTCCCCATCTCCTGGGTATCAGAGGCCCAGAGAGGGCAGGGGCCTTACCCTGGACCACACAGTGAACCAGTGTAAGCTGTGTGGCGCCATACTCACATATCTCCCTTCTGTGGTTCCCCTGTGACAGAGTGCCCATGAAGCTTTTTCGTTTATTTTCTGAGAGGAGGGTAAGCCACCTTGTATTGATCTCCAACTATATGCCAGCCACAATTCTAGGTGCTTATCATAGAGATTCATTTAATCTTCACAATAGTCCTGCAGAATGGACAGAATCCTTCAGAGTGGGCATTATAATCACCATTTTAAAGATGAAGAAACTGAAAATCAAAGAGGTTAAGTAACTCACCCAAGACTGCACAGCAAAGGGCTGGGGCCTTCAAACTCAGGGCCACAGACTCTAAAGACTATGTCTTCCCCGCTACACTAGATTGTTTTCCTAACCTGTGAATAGGAGACAAAATAATCCTTTTATTTCTCACAGTTGCTTTGTACACTCAGAATCCATGATTTCTTCCCCATGAGGGCCATTCAGACCTGTCCAGAAGAGAGGAATAGACCAAGGAGTCTTGGGAGCACCAAAGAGGAGGGGATGGGGGAGCATGAGGAGGAGCCAGGGAATAGCAGCAGCTGCAGCCCCAGCTCCCACCCCAGTCACTGCCAGTCCCTTGGAGTTGGTGTGGGTGCAGACACCAGCTCATAAGGTGCCCTGTTAGTGAGCTTGGGATGCCACGGGAGCCTTCCTGTTGTCTGGCCTAACCCAAACTGGCTGAAGAACACCCTGATGGCCTCCCTTTGAGCACAGCTAATGAAGGACTGGATGCCAGAGATAGGTCCAGGAGGGTGATGCTGCAGGGCAGGCCAGGGAAGAGGCTACTTCGTCTCCTAACATGGTCCTCTGCCCATCTGTGCCAGCATCTAACACCTGTTAAATACTGGGAGGCTGGTGGTAAAGGGGCCACTTCCCAGCCTCTAAGATACCTGCTAAGCCAGGAGGCATTCTGTGATTAAATTACAGGGCCTCCCACTTACTCCTTTATCCTTGAGGCGGTGCTGGGAGCTTAATGCCAATCTGGGGTAGGGCTCTGGGACTACAGGACCAAGGCAAGCAGTCCTTTCTCTCTCTTTCTCTTTTTTTAGCTAAGGAAGCCAACACATCTGTTCCTCGAGAAAAAGCCCTGTATTTAGAGGTGTTTGCCTTTGAAGGCAACCTGAGAAACTGTCATCCTGGCACTTTGGGGACTGGCAATTTACACTTCTCATAAATATTCAGAAGTAGGCAGTCATTTACGTAAAGCTAGACGCAGAAGGAATTCTCTTTTCAGAGAATACCTGGCAGATTCATTAAAAAAATTTAAAGAAACCAAGAGCATAAGAATGAAAAGCAAATTCTCGGACCCCAGGCTGGTTTTGTCTGGCATGGGTGCAGCAACTTTGCCTCTTTGCTCAGGTATCACTTTCTTCCAGTGACAGTGAACCATAAGCCATGAGAGCCAGCAAACAGAACAAAAGATGCTGTCACAAACATTGTGCAATCTCAGCTCAGAGATTTCCATCTGGAAAATAGACTGGAGAGAGTTAAGGCTTCAACCAACCTTGCAGATAAATGCAGTTAGTTACCAGCCCAGCAACCTTCTGCTTGTGTGAGAGCCCATTATGCTAACCTCCTTTTGAAATTGCTTTGTTTCTCCTCCTTCCCTGCACCCCACTCCCCAAGACAATTTGGAAACCTGGGCACCAAGGCGTGTCCCACTCTAGGGGACTGGGGAAACAGGGATTTTGCCAGCGTCCCCTGGCAGGGCAACCATCAGGTCAAAGGAAACTCATCCTATGACCCCTTCCTCAGATCATTGTGGGTGTGATTCTCCTCTACTACATCCTCGGAGTCAGTGCCTTAATTGGAGCAGCTGTCATCATTCTACTGGCTCCTGTCCAGTACTTTGTGGCCACCAAGCTGTCTCAGGCCCAGCGGAGCACACTGGTGAGTGCCCAAAGGTGTTTGTGCTGTGTCCCTCTTCCCCTCCTTTCCCCTACAGCAGCAGGTCTCCTCCCACACACCCACAGTCACTGACTTTGATTTTGAGTAGGCCACTTCACCTGTCCAGGCCTCAGCTTCTTTGTCTGGGAAATGGAGTTAATGGGGGCAGAGGCTGCCTCCTGGTGGGGACAGGAGCCGGGCACGGTGGTGACAGTGTTGACACTCAGGCCTTCCTCTCGGGTGGGGGACGGAGCAGAAGCCTCTCCCCTCTGACTCGGGGACCCCTGCAGGAGTATTCCAATGAGCGGCTGAAGCAGACCAACGAGATGCTCCGCGGCATCAAGCTGCTGAAGCTGTACGCCTGGGAGAACATCTTCCGCACGCGAGTGGAGACGACCCGCAGGAAGGAGATGACCAGCCTCAGGGCCTTTGCCATCTATACCTCCATC
Organism: Piliocolobus tephrosceles; assembly: GCF_002776525.5. NCBI lineage: Eukaryota > Metazoa > Chordata > Mammalia > Primates > Cercopithecidae > Piliocolobus > Piliocolobus tephrosceles. The sequence continues at coordinate 46,872,286 of NC_045446.1, forward strand.
TCCAGTGAGTTCACCCCATGCAGCCAGCCCTGGGTGCTGCTGCCTACATGCAAGGAGAGGGCGTCAGAGCTCGGGTGAGAGGCTGTGCAGGGACAGAAGCAGGAGGATTTGAGATTATCTGACTCAGTGGGGGAGCCTCAAACTGGCTCTGATAGCTGAGCTCCCAGAAATCAAAGTACTCTTCATTCATTTATCCAACAAATATGCATGAAAAGTCTGCTATGTGCTGGACACTGTGCTGGCCCTCAGGATACCGTGATGAGAAAGAGAGATGAGGTCTCATTCCTTATGGAACTGATATGTTATTGACAGACAGCAGCAAGTGAGTAAATGACCACAGTTTCGAACTCTCCTAAGAATGAAGACTTTTTAGTAAGTCAGACTGAGCTATCATTGCCCTGGGGAAGCTATAAGAAAGCTTCAATCCACTTGGGGCCATACAAAAGAAAAAGACTAGTTATCCTTAAATATCAGAAGCCCAAGCTGAAGGTACTCATAGGTGTAGGGACTGAATTTATATTAACTAAGTGGTTTGGGAACCCCAAGCCAAGGAAGAAGAAAAAGACCAAAACTGGTAAAAGTCCTAGAGTCCCATATACTTGAAACCATTTTACTGAGAATATAAAACTTTTTTTTCTTTTTTTGAGACAGAGTCTCGCTCCATCACCCAGGCTGGAGTGCAGTGGCACAATCTCGGCTCACTGCAACCTTCACATCCCAGGTTCAAGTGATTCTCCTGCCTCAGCCTCCCAAGTAGCTGGGACTACAGGCACATCGCACCACATTCAGCTAATTTTTGTATTTTAATAGAGATGGGGTTTCACCATATTGGCCAGGCTGGTCTTGAACTCCTGACCTCGTGATCCACCCGCCTCAGCCTCCTAAAGTGCTGGGATTACATGCATGAGCCACTGTGCCCGGCCCAAAAGATTTTTTAGAAATTGAAATTTTAGTTATTGAAATTAATTCAGTGAACAATGGTCCCCTGGCCAGAGTGAGAGCTTATGGAGATGAGGTGATCCATGGAGTCTTGGCCCAAGTTTATCTCACAGTTGGTCTCATGGCTCCATGGACCCATCCCATGGTGGTTACTTCCCAAGTGCATAATTGGGATGTAGATATTTAGCAACCAGCTGACTTCACACTAGTTCCCTGACCTGTCTAGTCTAAGAGTCATTATGGCCAAGTGGAAGCCCCTGGAGAGAAGAAAACAAAAAAGAAACCAAAACCTACTCAGTGCACAGGTTATATGAATGAGTATGGCTGAAGAGAGAATTTTTGAATTAGAAGACAGATGGGTGGGGATTACACAGAATGCGGCAAGGAGAGTAAGTTGGTAGAACCATTTTACAGATGGGAAATTAAGGCCAGAGGGGAGTGTGTTCCTGAGATCTCTCCTGAGGTTAGTAGCATGGCTCGGACTAGATCCTCCAAAGTCTCTTAACTTCTGGCCTCAGGCTATTTTCCACAAAATGCTGGGGACCTCTGTGGGGTGAAGACTTGGGACACCATGGGGCACGACTATAAGGCTATTTTCTCTTAGGAGAAAAAAATCTCTAGGCTCTGAAAGGAGTAGAATTAGGGAAGGAAATTAAGAGGGGCTACTGACCACCACCTCCAACTAAAATTGGTTCTTTTGGTGCCAGGAAGAGATACACCTGGTGGGGGAAGGTGGTAATGGAGGGGGTGCTGGTAGTGTCTCCCAGATAGACCCGTAGAGCAAGCCTCATAGAGAATGAGACGGTCACTCAGGTCGTCTGTGTATTCTTGGCATTCTTGCTGCCTAGAGAGAGGGTCCGATGGAGCTAGGTAGCCACCAAGCTGTCCCAGTCCCCAAGACAATTTGGAAACAGGGGCACCAAGGCATGTCCCTTTCTAGGGGACTGAGGAAACATCCCACAGCAGTGTTCTCACAGGATGGAGCTTGCCATGAATACCCCAGGTGTCCAGCCTCCCTGTGTCCAGCCAGACCATGGTGTCCTATGCCTCAGGCAGGGAACGTGGTCCAGTCATCAGTGGCTAGACCTTCTACCATACATGGCACAAGCCATGGCGTTTTATGCAGAAAGTCCTGCTAGCATTTGATTTTCTCAGAATGGAGCTGTGAGCATAGCAGCCAGTCACTGTTTCCCAGATGCCTCACCAAGACACCCCAGGTTCCTGGTCTCTCCCTGATATCCTCATCCGTGACCCTGTGGTGCTCAGAGCCTCCAAACACACTCAGGCTAAGCACTCCATAGACAGGGGAAATTTGGAAGGAACATCTGGGGAGCTCAGAAAAGCCAATGTCCCCAGCCCCAGGCCCACTTCAACCTTCTCTCTGTCAGTTCTGCCTGCCTCTGGTGGCTGGTTATATGAAGAGTAACCCCCTGCTTGTGTACAGCCTCCCAGTTTTGTACAGGTTTAGAGACAGTTCCCAGCAGTAGGAACAGCTGCCGAGGTGGGAGAGGGCTTCTCCCGATAGCCGGGGGACTTCCTCTTCCAGCAACAACAGGGTGGGGTAGAGCAGACTTTCCATTGCTGAGATAGAGAGAGGGGAGGGAAGCATCAAGGAAAGTGGGGGCACTGGGTCCCCAAGGTTCCTGGCACAGCAAGCAATGAAGTTGGGGCAGCCTCAGGTCATGTAGTGGGGGCAGGTGACATCTGCTTTGACTGCTCCTAAGAGATATGTATTCATTTCCTGCATTCCCAACTGCAGCCTGGGACATGTTTTCTTATATAAATAGCATCAAAAGATGCTTGAGTTCCCAGGCTAGCCCACCAAAGCCTACCTAGTGGGTACTCATTGTCCCCCAGGGCCCCCAGAAGACAAGCCATGGCTTTGTGATGGGCCTGGGGCCAGGAGGACCTAGGGACATGTTGTCAAGAGCTGAGATGACTCTGGAAAAGAGTAAGGGGCTCTGGAGTCAAGCAGGAGCCCGCCCAGGACTCCTCACCTGTCCAAGTCACCTAGAGAAACAGAGCAGCCCAGGTTGGTCCCTGGAAGAGAGCAGCAGAGGAGGGGAAAGGGGAGAGCCCTTGGGGAGAGCTTTGAAAGTCAAGTGCTGTTTGCTCAGTGTGTTTGCCTTTCTCAGGATGTTTTTTTTTTTTTTTTTTCCCTCCATTAGTCAGCAGTTGGACGGGGAGAGAGACGGGTGGTAGGGTGCAGGGTACCTCCTGGCTGCAGGCATATGCTTTCAGTGCGTGTTCATTTACCTCCTCTAGACTTCCTGTCTTCTGTTACCAAGGATCAAGACACAGGTCATTAGGCGTGAGATAATGGGGCATCTCTTGTTCTGACCCCTGGCGCCAGTCTTGGAGTTCTGGCGCTGCAGAGGAGCCCCAGAATCACGTTTCCTGTTGGGGCCCATCCTGGTGATACCAAGCTTTCAGTCTGGCGGCTCATACACAGCACCATCAGACTTCTGGGCAGGCAAGATTACCTGTGACTCTGTCTGATGGTCTCGCCATCAATATCACTGAGAGCAGCTGTGTATGGAGTCCTGAACTGGTACAGGATAAAACAGGGGGCTGAAAAGGGAATGGGCACAGTTTCTCTGGCATCAAAAGTGACATCCAGAATTGGTATTTCCTCTTGAATAAAAATAGAAACGTAAGTTGCTCAGTGGATGTTGAGTGAGCCCTATTCATGTGCCCCACCCTGTGCCTAGCACTGGGAAGGAGGTAAGGGAAAAACGTTAAGATGTGCTTCCCATTCTCAAGGAGTTTATGCTCCACTGAGAAGTCAGAGCGAACATGCACAGAACAGTGTGGCAGCGAGAGCAGAACCAAGTGGCCAGCTCCATGCTGGCCGCCTAGCAAGAGTGATTGCACTTCATCCTCATAACAACTTGGTGAGGTGTGTAGCTCTATTGTCCCATTGTACAGCAGAGAGGATTGACTCTCAGTGAATTGAAATGTCTCAGTGAGGTCTTCCACAGCAAAAGGCAAAACACAGAGAAGGATGTCCATGTGGGCTGGGGGTTCACCCAGAGACTCATGTAGGGGCGATGTGGGCTGTACCTTGCAAGACGGTGGGATTTCAATGAGTAGAAGACAAAGTGGGAGGAAGCTGGAGACAAGGGCTATGGTCTCTTCCTTTAGAAGTCAGTTCAATCCTTTTTTCCTTGCAGAAGCAGCATAACCCTAGGTGGTTCCTCTGTATCTGAGGACAAGCTTTGTAGGTGACAAAGGGGTCCCAGGTCCTAGAATACTCCATATGCTGCCAGTTTGTTCTGTCCGTTGTGAGGCACCCATTCCAGAGCCCTTCCTCTGTGCCAGGCTCTGTGGAGGTCCTGGATGTTAAAAAGGAAGCAGGCATAGCCCTGGCCCTCCCAGTCTTGTGCGAGATTGATCATGTCCATGAATAGTGGCTGTGCATGTGGTCAGAGCCACAGGGTCAGTTCCAAATACCCCTCTTTCTCTTTTGTGTTACTCACTTGAACCTGGGTCTTTCGTTTCTTCCATTCATTTTTTTTAAACAAACATTTCCTGCCCACCTTCTGTGTGCCAGGCCTGGGGATGCAGTGGGTGAAGCCTCTGTCCTCCTCAGTGGAGGCCCTAACTCAGACCAGGAAGTGGAAAAAACAACATGACCTGGAGACCTGGTGCCCCTTCCTTCCCCAGCATCTCTGAAATTCTTTAGGTGGTGGTGGTGGTTGTGGTTGTTGTTGTTGTTGTTGTTGTTGTTGTTGTTGTTGTTGTTGTTGT
>NC_045446.1:46876984-47073685 GCF_002776525.5 Piliocolobus tephrosceles
TTGTTGTTGTTGTTGTTGTTGTTGTTGTTGTTGTTGTTGTTGTTGTTTTGAGACGGAGTCTCACTGTGCTGTCAGGCTAGAGTACAGTGGCGTGACCTCAGCTCACTGCAACCTCTGCCTCCCGGGTTCAAGCAATTCTTCCTGCCTCAGCCTCCCAAGCAGCTGGGATTACAGGCACCCACTGCCATGCCCAGCTAATTTTTTTTATTTTTTTATTTTTAGTAGAGACAGGGTTTCACCATATTGGCCAGCCTGGCCTCAAACTCCTGACCTCAGGTGATCCACCTGCCTCGGCCTCCCAAAATGCTGGGATTACAAGCTTGAGCCACTGCGCCTGGCCTGAAATTCTTCAATATCTACCCGCCCTTCTGCCAGCTGGTGCAGTCACAGTGGGCTGTTTATGCATATCCTGGCCTGGCTTGGTGGGGAGCATGGCTGAGGGAGAGTCGGGGCGCCCATCAATTAAGGAGGTAAGGATCAGTCTGACTGAAATGCCTCCTGCCACACTTCCTCAGCTGCCAGCAACTGGCACTGTTAACCTGATTTCGTTCCCCCTCTGTTGACTGCACTGACTATTGGACTGAATGGGAAATAGCCCCGTGCACTTCAAAATACATTTCCCCTCCTGCAGACGCATCTTGCAATTAGGCCCAAGCTATGAGCCTACACGCTCCTCCCCTGGCCCCGCACAGGCAACAAAGCTGAAGTTAATCAGAGGTACAAATGGCTGGCTGTGCCTCTGTGACACATAGCTTCTGAAACATGCATCAATGCTTTGGAAATGAAAAGCTCCTAGTATTGCAATGCCAGGCTGGTGCCCATGAGGGCCAGACAACATTCCTTGGGCAAAGCCAGGGGGAATGGGTGATCTGATCCCAACTCTAGTTTGTTGATTTGTTGTTTTGTTTTGTTTGGAGCAGGGGTTGGGGGTATGAAAAACTTACACAATTATTTACTACTGTAGCCCCCAGACCCAGCACAAGGCCTGGAACAAGGAGACCCTTTTTTAATAAATAAGTCTTTTTTTTTTTTCTGAGACAGAGTTTCACTCTTATTGCCCAGGCTGAAGTGCAGTGGCGTGATCTCAGCTCACTGCCACCTCTGTCTCCTGGGTTCAAGCGATTCTCCTGCCTCAACCTCCCAAGTAGCTAGGATTACAGGCATGCACCACCATGCCTGACTAATATTTTGGTATTTTTGGTAGAGATGGGGTTTCACCATGTTGACCAGGCTGGTCTCAAACTCCTGACCTCAGGTGATCCACCTGCCTTGGCCTCCCAGAGTGCTGGGATTACAGGCATGAGCCACCGCTCCCGGCCTTGAATGGATAAATCTTAAGGGATATTTTTGGAAAGGATTTTCTAAAAAATACCCATGCCTCTACACTATTGCAGAAGGGCTTTCAATTTTGATGGCAGCCTTTCAGGTCAGCCTACATGCAACTAAACTTTTCCATAACAGCATCACACTTACACAAGAAGAAGGTTTTATAATCCTGTTTCACTTGCCGTTATTTAACATAGTTCTTCCTCCTTAACATTCAAGATCTGAGCACGATCATGTTCTTCTTTTTGTTTTTGTTTTTTTCCTAAATCAAATTGAAGTGAGTCACCTCACCTTGGGCCAAAGTTGGACAGAAATCTATTCTTGGCTTTATTCCCCACCCCTCCACCGCCTTGGAACCTTATAGAACTTTATGTGGTTCAAGAAAATAAGGGCAAGGCCTCAGATCTTCAACCCATGACATTTGTATGCCCAGCTCCCTGCCTTCCTGTCTCACCCCCAGCTACGGCACAGGACTGACTACTGTGCTCAGAGAGGTGCCAGAGTCTGTAACACCCCCAGACTTCCCAGGTCCAGCCACATCCACCCCAGAGCCCCAAAAGATGATCTTCAGAGAGACCTTTAAAACACAAGCAGCTGGTCACTTCCTTCCTGACCAGAACCCAAGATGGCTGTGGTCTTGCTGAGACACGTTGGTCGTCATTGCCTCCGAGCCCACTTTAGCCCTCAGCTCTGTGTCAGAAATGCTATTCCTTTGGGAACCACAGCCAAAGAAGAGGTGGAGCGGTTCTGGAATAAGAACACAGGTTCAAACTGCCCCACATCTTCCCACATCACTATCTACAGTTGGTCTCTTCCCATGGCGATGTCCATCTGCCACCACGGCACTGGTATTGCTTTGAGTGCAGGGGTCTTTCTTTTTGGCATGTCGGCCCTGTTACTCCCTGGGAACTTTGAGTCTTATTTGGAATGCATGAAGTCCCTGTGTCTGGGGCCCGCACTGATCCACACAGCTAAGTTTGCACTCGTCTTCTCTCTCATGTATCATCCTTGGAATGGGATCTGACACTTGATGTGGGACCTAGGAAAAGGTCTGAAGATTCCCCAGCTATACTGGTCTGGAGTGGTTGTCCTGGTTCTTACTGTGTAAGGCTGTAGGGCTGGCAGCCACGTGAAGAACAGAGGCTCTGAGCATCATCTTCTTACACATTATTACATTCACCCATCTTTCTGTTTGCCACTCTTATCTCCAGCGTGGGAAAATTCTCCTTATTTGTTTAGATCCTTTTGCACTTTCAGATCCCCTTGGAGCAGTAGAGCTCCTGTAGAGCATAACAGTGGAAAAGGGCCTAGTTGTTCCCTTGTTTCTAAAGATGGGGTGGCTGAAAAAATTCCCCTTTCTTGCCCATAGCTTGCCTCCTCTGGGCCTAGAAGCAGTTATTCTCTCTCCATATTGGGCTTTGATTTGTGCTGAGGGTCAGCTTTTGGCTCCTTCCTCCTGAGACAGTGGAAACAATGCCAGCTCTGTGGCTTCTGCCATGGGGGCTGGGGGTGAGGCTTTGGGTGCCACTGCCTGTGGGCTGCTGGCTTAAAGGACAATTCTGTTCATTGGTGAGAGCCCAGGCCATTAACACCTACGCAGTGTTTTTGAAAGAAGAGAGGCAGAGGTGGAGGGGAGTTAGTCTATCCCAGCTAGAGGGAGATAAAGAGGGCTAGTTAGTTCTTGGAGCAGCTGCTTTGAGGAGAAAATGTATAGCTTTTGATACAAGAGGAAGATCCAGTAAATTATCATTGAACATATTAAAGGTTATTTCTTTTTCCTATAAAACACGCACACACACACACACGCACGCACGCACACACGTACGCAGCTGATGATTCCACTTTCCCAGCCCTGGCCCTGAAGGGGACCCAGAACTCTCTGCACAAAGGCCATCCTTCAAGGGGAGGGTGAAAGAAATGGAAAATCACATTTTCATTCTTTAGCGTCTCCATACAACAGCCAGAACTGGGCGGAAGCTAATTATATCAGAAGCATACTCCATGTTGCTGCATCAGCTTTGGGATGTTCATTTTTAAATTTATTTATAGCTTGTCTCGTTCCTCAAAGGAGTTCAGGCAGCTACAAAAATAAAGACAATAAAATTGAAAAAAAATTAAATTAAAAAAATCATGACCAGGGAAAATGTGCAGCAGAATGAAGTGTCAATTATCACATTTTCTGACTGCAAAATCTCCTCCAAGCTGATGCACCATCATTTACTAAAACAGCCCCTCTTGTTGGACATTTCCAGTTCGTTTGGGGTAGTTTGTTGCTGTTGCTGTGGTTGTGGTTTTGTTGTATTGAATTTTGTGTTAGCTGCAGCTAATACCATCTAGCTGATGGCTTTGTGCTGCTCTTGAATGATTACTCAGGATAAATTCCCTGGAGACGGATTATAGGATCAGAAGGTCTGAACTTATGTGTGGCTCTAGCTACAAGCACTGGACTGCTTTCCAAGAGCATTGTAGCAATTTATAATTCAACACTCAGCCTATTTTTTGGCTGGGAGTCAAGTCCCAGAATGTGAAGGAGGGGTCTTGGCCTGGAGTGGGGGCTGAGAGATGGGTGCACAGGACCCCTCCTTATTGGTTATTTATGGGGATGGGCTGGGAGGAGCAGAAGAGAGGCCCCTGCCCTCCCAGTTGCTCCTTGGAGTGACTGGCCCTATAGGGGAGGGGCAAAGCTACCTCACATTTAGAGCTATATAGTTGTTGATGGTCAAGGTCCTAGGTCTAACGGGCATCCTCCTCCCTCTCCTCCTCAGCCAGTAATCGCTACACTATGTCCTATGTCCCAGATCTGAGTCCCTTATGCTATGGGAACACCAATCATATTTACACTATCTCCTGCCAGAAGCAGTGCAGGAGGGCTGTGGCATGGTAGTGGGCCCTGGAAACCATCCAGCCTTCATGAGGAAGAGCAGTTAAAGCACTGCTCTTTATGATGTATGATGTAGGTATTGATTAAAAGCATTATGGGCAGAGAAATTCGCCATCTGCCAGGGCCCCAGCCATATAAGGGCTCCAGCCATACATCCTCCAGGAGACTGGGACCTCTCCAATTGCAGGAGCCTTGCCTTCCCCATCAGATCAGGAATTATCCAAGGATGGAGACAATGTCCTTCCCATCTGCTTGAGAACTCCTAAGGGGCATATTCTCTGTCTCCCCATTGTATCTGGAACTTCCTAGGAGCATAGCTCCTGTCTGCTTCCTCAGACTGGAAACCCCCTTAGGGCAGAGGCCATGTCCTTCTACCCACTTGGGGTTCCCTGAAGTTGGGGGCCACATCTCTAATGTACAATGCTGTGTATGTATTGACTGCTGCAGGATTCTTGGAGTAAATGGGCAGTCAACTTCTTGGAATGGTGTTGGCCATCTGGACTTCATCAGATTGTCCAAGACTTTGCCATTCATTAGACAGGGGCCATATGCACAGGCAGAGCCCTGGCCTCTGGCTTCTGGCTCCTGACTCCTGGTCCCTGTGCTTTAATTTGGCTAATGGCAGAACCAGACTCCTTTCTGGGTTGCCCTGGAAGAAGATCCTTGAATGAAGGAGGATAGGATGGGAAGGTGGCAGCTGGCATGGTTGCCTCTTATGCCATAGGGGGGCTGCTCTCTCTGGAAATTTAGGCCTGGGTTCAGGGCACTGTTGAGCATTTCACACCCCAGGCCAGAGGAGGGGTGAGTGTGGAGTAGGGCTCAGCTAGTAGCCCATGAGGTATGATGTATAGGCAGCACCCGGGGCTCACAGAGCCTGTTACCCATGTTATCTCCTCTGACCTTGGAAAGAGCTAGGGTGTATGAACAAGTATTTATAAATTTACAAAAATCAGATGAGGAAACTGAGGCATGGGCAAGGTAAATGACATGTCCTAGGTTACACAGCTTATGAGTAACAGGGATTCTGCCCTTCTCTCACACCAAGTCCCACTCTCTTTCCTTCCTGAAGTCCCTGTGACTGATCTAAAGGCTGCAAGTTTAACAGAATAAGGAGGGGGGCTCTGTTGCCACAAACCAGTTGCCCCACCTGCACACAGATTCTAAGGGACATTCTGCTTTAAGCTGTCCTTAGTTACTCATACCTTAGTGCGAATGACTTTGAAATTTTCTCAAGAGCCATGGGAGATTAGGAAGCCTCTAAGCTTCATAGAGAGCCTGGCTTGGGGGAAGCCAAAGGCAGAGGAAGAAGTGGCAGCTTGGTGCCCCCCAAAACACGTGCTCCTGACCTCACAGTTGGCCACAGACAGCCAACTCTCCCATCCTTCTCCCACCACTTTCCCATGGGGCTAACTTCACCCTGTCCACACAGAGTGACTTAACAGCTTAAGCCCCAGATTTGGGGGCTGGGATACCTGGGACAAGAGTCCTGAGGGATACAAGGTGAGGAACTGGAAGTGCCACAGGGCTAGAATTCTGCCCCTAGCCTACCGGAGCTGTGCCCCACGGGCTGGCCCCACTGGGCTGTGCTGCCTCCAGCCACCCAGGGCATCTCCAAGTGTAGCTGTCACACTCCTCCCGCTAAACTCATCCCTGTGCTTCCTCTGCAGTTTTCATGAACACGGCCATCCCCATTGCAGCTGTCCTCATAGTAAGTGGATCCTCTCTCCATCTCTTGGGGGTAGGGTGGAGGGGGAGGGCATCTGCAGTGACAGGCTGCCCAGGTTTGGCCTTTCTGCACAGGGGCCTCAGAAGACAGGCTCCGCAGCCAGACTGAAAATAGGATAGAAAGTTTATAGAGGGTGCGACCCCTCCCCAACTCCAGCCGGACAGGGGCCTCTGCCTCCAGGCCTTTAAGACCGGAGGCTTAGCATTTAGAGAAATTAAACTTTCTTTTAAAAAATAGCTATACAAATTTTTCATTTTTAAAGTGAAACATGTATATTGTAGAAATGATGGGAAATCCAGAGCAGAAAGTGCAAAGAGAATTAAAATCACCCGTAATCCCACTGGTAACATTTTTAATGTGTTTCTTTCCAGTCTTTTTTTAAGGCCTATGATATGTCATTTTCTACAAAAATAGGAATGTGCTGCGCATGCAGTTTTGTAACCTGCTCTTTTAAATTTAAGAATATGCCACACACAATTCTCCATGCCATTAAATATTACGATGGTGGCTTTCTAAAGCAGTTTCGATAAAAGCTGTGTGGGAGCTCAGCCATGGGAGGCAGGCAGCGTGCTCCTACAGAAAGGCCTGGGCCCCTACGAGCCTGCAGCCCCCTCGCCCAGCCTCCCATCCCCGTCTTCTGTGATGGCTGCAGTTCCTTAAAAAGATCTACTTATTTCCCCCGGGGCCAGTGTCCCTGAGCTGTGTAGAGTTCACAGCCTGTCGGGTCCGCTTGGGAATTCACTTCCAATTTGATTTATTGAGCTGGTTCCTGGCCTGGCTCTTGGCAGAACTGTGGGTAACAGAGGCCACTGAGCCAGCCAGGTGGCTGTGGCAAAGCACTGCATGACGAGGCGATGGTTTTGTAATCACTGTGTTTATGTTATTCCGATGAGGACTGGGGAGATGAGCACCCTACCTGCTGTCTGCGGAGGGGGCAGTGCTAACCTAACCCAAGGTTTCCTCCCTGCTCATTCCCGGCCAAGACTGGGCAGGACAGGGAGGGAGCAGCCCCTGCTCTCCAGCTTGAAGTCCTGAGCTTGTTGGGGACGTTTCCATGAGATGACTGTGGGGATGATGAAGGTGTCTCCAACTGAAAGGCCCCCTTAGGAGCCTGCTCCCTGCCAGTCGTCTCGTTTCCCTTCCAGTGCCGAGCATTTCCAGTGTGGGAGGGACCCACACCCTGGGTCACCCTGGCCTCACTTGTGCCTCTGTCCACAGACCTTCGTGGGCCATGTCAGCTTCTTCAAAGAGGCCGACTTCTCGCCCTCCGTGGCCTTTGCCTCCCTCTCCCTCTTCCATATCTTGGTCACACCGCTGTTCCTGCTGTCCAGTGTGGTCCGATCTACCGTCAAAGCTCTAGTGAGGTGAGGGGAGGGTCCGGGTGAGGACACTGGGCAGGCAGGTCCTGTGTCAGCCTCAGGGGTTGCTTGAGTGATGGCCAAACCACAGCTGTTTGGTCCCGGGACACACCCCCATTGCTGGGCCTCGCTGTAGCTGGTCCTGGTTGGTCAGAGGGACATTGGCCTGTATGGTTTCCCAGCTAGCCATCCCGAAGCAAGGACTTGCTTACATACCTCCCAGGAGAGGGGACTCACTGTCACTTCCACAACAACTTTAAAAAAAAAAAATCAATGTTGCGCCAAACGTGAAATCCTCCTAAATTCTACCCACTGGTCCTAACTTCACCCTCGAGAGCCACCCAGAATGAGGCTATTCCTTCCCCATGTGGCAGCCCCTCGGATATCAGAAGGCATCCACTGTGTCTGTCTTTCCCAGGCCAAGTATCCCCTACCCTTTCCACAGCCCCTGAGCCCTCACAGCCTCAGCCAGTGAAACAGCTTCCCCCAGGCATTGGGTCCTGCTCTGATTGGGCCACAGCTCTTGGAGGCTCCCTCTTCTGGGCTCTAGAGCCTCTGCCACTGTCCCAGAGGCATCGCCCTCTTGGGAATGAAAGCCTGAAGGTAGACAGCTGAGACTCTGGCTGGGAAATGCCATATCTGGAGTGTGAAGACATCCTTGAGCCTCTGAAATAGCTCTGGCTCCTTGAAAACAAGAGCCTGTCGTGCCTCTGTGGAGGGCTGGCTTGTCCTTACCCATGGCCAGAGAACCAGTCAGTAACAAATGTCCTCTGTGTCTTCAGCCTTGAGGAAGGTGACACCCCTGTGTCATGGGACCCTGGCAGGTCCTGGGAAGCTGGAAGGAAGGAGTAGCTGTTGGAATGAAGTAGCTGATAGAGAAGGTAGCTTGCAGGAGGAAGCTCTAGCATGGATTCAAAGACGGAATGGGGCATAACTCAGCAAAATTATGCTTTAAGGAGTATCTGACCAAGGAGTAGCCTGTTAAACAGGGATTAGCCCCCATTTCCATGGTCAGCTGTGCTGACTCAGTTTCTTGGCCATGGTGTTGTGGGGTCTGATGATCACCCCTCCTCCCACCACCCACTCTCCAGCCCTGTAAGTCTGTGTAGAAACCACAGATTTAAGAACGCTGCACGTGCCCAAAAACTGTTGCACTGATCCCAAAGCATTCACATTTTCAAACACTCTGGATCCCACTGTTTCCAGGAACGGAACACCAGAGTAACAGAGGCCTTTTCAGTGAGGGAGCTCAGGCTCTGGCTGAAGGTGGGCTCAGGATACTACCTGAAGCTTCACCCCAAGAGATGAGGGCCAGCTCCATCCTTCCCAGTCACCGCCTGCAGGGGAGGGAGACTGGACAGGGGACAAAGGCAGAGTCTGGCAGTCTGCCCCTCCCATCTAGGGGGTGGCACACAGAAAGGGTGACTCCAGGCCACAGGCTCACTTACAGCCCCAGAATAACCTTGCCTTGAGGGCGGATGGCTTGTCTGACCCAGGCCTGTTGGATATTTAGCAAAAGAGAAGAAAGGGGAATACAAACAATCCTGAGCCTCCCAGAAAGCTTTCACACCTCCAGGATGGGAGACAATGAACTTGAAGAGTGACGCTTCCAGTGCCTCCTCAGGTCCACAGGGACATGTGGACAGGGGCGAGGGTAGGAATAGCCGCCTCCCCATGAGTAATGACACCTCCCCGAGCAGGTTGTTAGGGGGATCCAATTACATAATGCTGCAAAGCAGTTAACATGGTGTCTGGCATATAGTATATGCTCACAAAATACTAGCTATTGATTCTTCACCAATCCTAGTCCTAACTAACCTTAACCCTGACCAACCCAACACCAACCATCCTTCAGTCTAATAACCCAGACTAACCAACTTCAACATTAACCCTAAAACTAACCAATCCCACCGCCAATCCAGACCCCAACCTACTCCAGCTGACTGATCAACCCTAGCAAACCCTGGTAACACCAATTACCTGCCCCCATGCCCACTGGTCTGCCCCCTTCAGTGTGGGCTTTGTGGGACTATACTTCAGGCCTGAGAACCTTCTCAGAGCTCTCTCTCAGGCTGCGCCCTCTCCCCTCCCCTCTGCCCCTGGCAGGGGTGAGGGGTGTCTCTGTGTTTCCCAAGCAGCGTGCAAAAGCTGAGCGAGTTCCTGTCCAGTGCAGAGATCCGTGAGGAGCAGTGTGCCCCCCGTGAGCCCACGCCCCAGGGTCCAGCCAGCAAGTACCAGGCGGTGGTGAGTGCCCGGCCTCCCCTTACTACTCCCAGCATGGTCCTCTAAGGCTCAAAACTCGGGCCTGCTGTGTCAGACATCTGCCTTTTTTCCCAGGAAGAGGGGTTCCCTTCCCTACACAGCTCCCAGCCCAGTGGGTCCTCACCTCCAAACCACCCCCAGCCCCTCAAGGTCGTGAACCGCAAGCGTCCAGCCCGGGAGGATTGTTGGGGCCTCACCCGCCCGCTGCAGAGCCTGGTCCCCAGTGCAGAGGGCGATGCTGACAACTGCTGTGTCCAGGTGAGTCCTAGATCCTGCTGCCCCATGCCCGGCCACCCAGCACCAGCTCCTAGAGGGAGCTCAGCACCTGAAAAGCCGGAGAGCTGCATGCTTAGTCCTCTGCAGTGGTCACCCTGCCTGCCTATAGGGTCCATAGGAGTCCAGAAACCAGGGACAACCAAGCATGAGAAGGCCAGTCTCCCACTCCCCTGCTCTGGAAGTGATCCAGGGACTGGAATCAGTGTCTTTTGGCTTTCCTGGAGGAGGGGAGCCCAGAGACTATTCACACTGGGAAATGGCTGCCTTTCTGTTCTCTCCTGGGCGGTGGGACGCGCCTAATGAAGATCATGGGAGGCTACTTCACGTGGACCCCAGATGGAATCCCCACACTGTCCAACATCACCATTCGTATCCCCCAAGGTATGGCCCAGTCCACCCCTCCAGCATGCCCCTCCCCATGTCCCACTGAATAACATGGAGATAAAAAGACAAAGCTGCATTTATTGAGTACCTGCTCTCTGCTCATTCTTGGTGGGTGCCTTGGGTATACTAGAGAAGGGGCAGACTACATTCTAGAGGCTTCCGTGTGCTGGGTAGGAGTGCAGCACTAAGGACAGGGTAAAATTGCCAGCCTTAATATCAAATCATCCATTGCAGACAGTATAGGTAATGCACAAAAAGATCAGATGTGGGTAGCCAAGGAACGCAAGTGGAAGAAGTGGGGTTTCTGAGAATGGACAAAGTCTCTGAGGCCATGAGGCAGGAGGACTTTCTGGCAGAGGCAGCCATGAGCAAAGTATGGGGTGGGTTGGAGGTGGGACCCAGGATGGCGTTTCTTGGGACCACAAGGAGCCTGGGCTCACACTAGGAGCATGGGAAAGGAGAAGCGGGTGCTTAGGAAGGGTGGCGGAGCAGGAAATCAGAGAGGGGGAAGGACCTGGGGAGCCAGAGGAGGATGTTGATTTCCAGAAGGAAAGGCTTAAGGAGGAAGAGGACTTGTTGGGGATTCTAGGTGGGAAGAAAGAAAACAGGGACCCCAGGTTTGGGTGCATCTGTCTGTCTGTCTTTCTGGGTGATGTTTGTTCGGACTCCCCCCGGCCCCACTCCCATCTGCCACCCTCCCTCCCTGCAGGCCAGCTGACCATGATTGTGGGACAGGTGGGCTGCGGCAAGTCCTCGCTCCTTCTAGCCGCACTGGGGGAGATGCAGAAGGTCTCAGGGGCTGTCTTCTGGAGCAGGTAATAGATCTATCCTCAGGGCTCAGTTAGTGGAGGTGAAACCTCCTTTCAACCATCCTCCTTAGTTGAGGATGCACACACATTTATTGGAGGGCCCACTCTGTGTTCAGTGAGGACTCAATAAATGCTGCTAATTGTTATTCTCATCATCACTGCTAGTAGGTATTCAACTCTTACTATGCACATGTTCTTTGCTAAGTCCTTTGCATGCATTATTTCATTTAATTTTTATGATAACTAGCAAGGTCTGTACTGTTCTCAATTCTCATTTATAGAGGAAGGTTAAACTTCTTGCCCTAATTCACACAGCTAATACGTGGCAGAGCTGGAATTGAAACTCAGTTCTGTCAGACTAAGAATCCCATGGTTACTCAGATGCACAGTAGTAATTTCCCAGTGTGGGAAATTGCAACACCAACATTGGTTTCCAGCTTGGTCATGAGCTGCACTGACATACACACCATCGGTGGGTGTCCTGAGGATCCAGACGTAACCAATAGATGTTGATTTCTGGGCAAAGATCACTGTCTTAATTAAAGAGCCAGAACCCCAGGCTGAGTCAATCACGTATCTATTATTTATACCCATGTACTTCCAAGAAGCACTTAAAACTAGTTGATAAAAGATGCATTTAAAAATCAAAACCACAATGAGATACTATTTCACACCAGTTAGAATGGTGATCATTAAAGAGTCAGGAAACAACAGATGCTGGAGAGGATATGGAGAAATAGGAACGCTTTTACACTGTTGGTGGGAGTGTAAATTAGTTCAACCATTGTGGAAGACAGTGTGACAATTCCTCAAGGATCTAGAACCAGAAATACCATTTGACCCAGCAAACCTATTAAACCTATTACTGGGTATATACCCAAAGGATTATAAATCATTCTACTATAAAGACACATGCACATGTATATGTTTATTGCAGCACTATTCACAATAGCAAAGACTTGGAACCAACACAAATGCCCATCAATGATAGACTGGATAAAGAAAATGTGGCACATATACACCATGGAATACTATGCAGACATAAAAAAGGTCGAGTTATTGTCCTTTGCAGGGACATGGATGAAGCTGGAAACCATCATTCTCAGCAAACTCACACAGGAACAGAAAACCAAACACTGCATGTTCTCACTCATGAGTGGGAGTTGAACAATGAGAACACATGGACACAGGGAGGGGAACATCACACACTGGGGCCTGTAGAGGGGTGGGGGGCAAGGGGAGGGATAGCATTAGGAGAAATACCTAATGTAGATGACAGGTTGATGGGTGCAACAAACCACCATGGCATGTGTATACCTGTGTAACAAACCTGCATGTTCTGTATAACTTAAAACTTAAAACTTAAAGTATATTTAAAAAAAAAAAAAAGATGCATGTAAAACAAAACCCTTTAAAAAGGTAAAAAAATAGGAGCTGAGAAATGAAGAGGGTAAAAAGATGTTCAGCAACCTGGGCAGAGGACAGCTACAGCCATCAACATAAACTCTGGTTCTGCACCCTCCGGTAGCCAAGGGAAAGAGGGATCTCTGGGCTTTGGAACACTCAGTTAGGAATAGAAGTTGCAGTCAATCAGCAGAAGGGCAAGATTTCCCTACCAATCATTTCTAGGGGAAAATTATTCAAGGTGTCAGGTTATTCATAAGCGTGAGTGCAGAACCCAGCAGGGAGAAAGACTTTGGGCGCAGTGTCTGAATATCAGCATGCACCCCCATTTCCTGCATTTCCAAGATGTCCTTGAAAGGTGTATCCAAAAGATGGCAAATTTCCCTCCTCAGTGGGGCTGTGGGCTGGCAGATTAGCCCATTGGGTTTCCCATCACCTCCCATCAGGTGGTCCGTACTGTTCTCCCATCAGTCTTTGGGGCAGAGGGGTCTTTGCCTCCATTCACCATCTTACTTGGGAGATTTCTCAACATAGCCTGACTGGGAAGGCCTAGGTATTCGGTTTGAGATCTTATTGCTTTATTCCGACTGCCTCTGCAGCCTTTGGAGGGAAGAACCCTTTTCTGATGTCCAAGTGCGTGTCTGCAGCAAGAAGACAAGAGTCCCCAGTGCACTGTGAGCTGAAGAAAGTAACCAATATTTATTGGGCACCTCCTATGGGCCATGCCCTTTGCTAAGTGCATTGTCAACATGATCTCATCAAGCCTCCTACTAAGGTTAGGAGGGGAGTGTTGTTACCTCATTTCACAGAAGCAGAAACTGAGGCTCAGAGAGGTTGGGTGACTTACTGGTCAGTGTGTGGAGCAGAGACTCTGCCCATGTTCCTTCCCTCAAACCTGGTCACTACTGGGGCCCCCAGGGCCTAGTCCTAAGGGTTATTGTCCAAGCTCCATGTAGTGGTCAGGCTGGATCTGGGCCCTCCTCCAGGGCGGGGCTTTTCCAGAAGGATTGTGAGGCTCAGACACTGGAGCTGCCCCAGGCTTGACCTGCTCAGCATGGATGTCAAAACCCACTCTGAACCTGGTCCCTTTGCCCTGCTTTCTTCTCCTCCCCCACCCTCATGCCCTCATGTGGCATCGTGCCAGCCTCAGCACCTCTCGTTGTCCTCTGTAGATGCAGCAGGCATGATTGGCAGGGGTCAGCTCTGCCCTGCCTCAGTCCCCACCTCTTCTCCAAGCTGTGCCAACCCTCAGGGTCTGACTGCCGCCCCTCTCTCTTAGGAAACCTCTGCCCCAGCCTGGGGAACACAAGGAGCCTCTCCAAGGCAAAGGACCCTAAGCACTTCTTTTTTTTTTTTTTTTTTTTTTAATTTTATTTTAGGTTCCAGGATACATGTGCAGAGTGTGCAGATTTGTTACATAGGTATACATGTGCCATGGTGGTTTGCTGCACCTATCAACCTGTCATCTAGGTTTTAAGCCCCACATGCATTAGGTATTTGTCCTAATGCTCTCCCTCCCCTTGCCTCCCACCCCCCAACAGGCTCGGTGTGTGATGTTCCCCTCCCTGTGTCCATGTGTTCTCATTGTTCAACTCCCACTTATAGTGAGCACATGTGGTGTTTGGTTTTCTGTTCCTGCCTAAGCCCTTCTTATAGGCCAGGCATTGTGCTGTGCAGGCACCTCATCACCTCAGTCAGTCTGCAAAAACCTCAGTGCAGTAGATATTATTATATCCTCATTTATCAGATGAGGAAACTGAGGTGAAGCAAGTTGCCCAAGGCCACCCAGCTGTTAAATTGCAGAAGTAGGATTTGCACCTAGGTGCTCAAGTGCATTGGTCGTCCACCATGTGCTCAAAGAAAAGGGGCACAAGAGCATCATGAAGAAACCATAGCTAGTCTGACAGTCCAAAGGCCAGCAGCCACTGTGGCCATGACTCACACACACTTGCCTCCTCCCAGAGCCACCACATGGGTCCTCACGGCTCTGTCCTTATCAACACTTACTCTCCTTAACAGGCAGCCTAGGCCCCAGCTCCCGGCTCTGTTCAAGGCTTGCAGAGGGGCGGCAATGAAAGGGGTCTCCTTTCTCCAGGATCCTCTTTCCTCTCCTGCCCGGTCCCGGTCCAGCTTCCCTCTCAAGCATAGTGAAGTACATTTGTTAGCTTGCAGCCAACCCTGGGAAATCATGAGAATTTGTTCCCAAGTCAACTCACGCTCCAGCGTCCACAGTGACATATTCACTCATCCGGTTGAGTGCCTAGTGTGTGCTAGACCCTGTGACAGCAACAGGGGTGCAAAGGTAACTAAGACATGGCCCCTGCCTTTTTTTTTTTCTTTCTTTCTTTTTTTTTTTGAGACGGAGTCTCGCTCTGTTGCCCAGGCTAGAGTGCAGTGGCATGATCTCAGCTCACCACAAGCTCCACCTCCTAGGTTCAAGCGATTCTCCTGCTTCAACCTGCTGAGTAGCTGGGACTACAGGTGTGCAATACCATGCCGGCTAATTTTTTATATTTTTAGTAGAGATGGGGTTTCACTATGTTGGCCAGGCTAGTCTCAAACTCCTGACCTCATGATCCGCCCGCCTAGGCCTCCCAAAGTGCTGAGATTACAGGCATGAGCCACCGCACCTGGCCAGCTCTGCTTTTAAGGGAAGGGAGAGGAGACCTGGGCCTTAGAAGAGCACAGAGGAACAATTGACTCTGCAGTTAAGGAGAGGAGGCTCACTGTGGATGTGGTATTTGAGCCTTGAAGGATGAGTGTGGTTTCATCAGGTAGAAAAGGCAGGGGTAGGAGAGGGAGGTGTTGCAGGCAGGGGTGATGGTGTGGGCAAAGGCTTGCTGATATTAAAGAACATAGTTCTGTGCACCTCGAGTACTGGATGCATAGGGGGCATTATGAAAGATGGGACTGAAGAAGTGAATTTGGCTTAGATCCCATGTACTAGGTCTGAGAAGTAAGATTTAGCCCAAAGTTTGCAAAAGAACTATGCTGTGATAAAGGATGATGAATTGGGGAAACAGAGAAAAAGGCAGACAGACAGACTATAGGAAGGGAGACGTTAGCAAATAATCATAACACAGCGTAAGGTGTGCATTAATACTATTTGTTCATTCCAAGTATTGATGGAGAGGAGAGGTAGGTCCTGGGCTGGGAAATAGCTTGGGCAAATGCATTTGGAAATGAGACATGTCAAGATGCATTATAATGGCAGCCTCTTGAAGGTTTTAAGTTGTTTCTGGTTCACTCATTTTGCAAATGAATTCATTTAGCAAAAGCACTATGGATACAGTGCTTACCTTTAGGAAGTAAGATTTAGCCCAAATGCTGCAGAAGGATCATGCTTGTGACAAAGGATGATGGACTGGGGAGAGAGAAAAAGAAACAGACAGGCAGACTATAGGAAGGAAGGCCAGTCTGGAGCTCCTTATAGTGGCTAGGAGGAGAAGTCTAGGCAGATACGACTCAATTGGCTTCATCTGCTGTTTGTCTCTCAAAATCTAGACATGTGCACCGCTCTGGCTGGCCCACTTATCCTGGGCATTGAGTTAAGTGTGGGGGCTGTGTGTTGAGAGTCCCCCTCCATTACTGGCAGGAACTCCATACCTCAGACATTGAGCCCCAGGTCTGCAGGGAGAAGACGTATTTGCAAAGTGAGCTAAAAGCAAAACAACCTTTCACCTGGCAAGCCCTCCCGAGTCTGCACGCCTGCAGCCAGAGATGAGGGTGATGCCAGGCTGCTGCTCAGATGCTTTTCAGCCATACCCAGGCCAAGACCTAGTGACCAGGCAGCCAGAAGGAGTTCCAGGAGGCACAAGGAAGGAAGTTGGGGGATTAGGAGGCACAGAATGGAGAATGCTCTGGGGAGATGGGTGCTTTATTGGTGCGACTGTTCATTTATTCCTCCAGTGACCACGTGAGCAGTATGGCTGCACACACAGGCTCTGGAGCCAAGCTGCCTGGGCTCACATTTGGTCTCTGTGCTTTGGAAAATTTCATAAACTTTCTCTACCAGTTTCCCTTATTACCCGTGAGATTGATGTGAGGATTAACCTAGCATGTAGTAAATATCCTATAAATATTATTATTCAACAGTGTACTTCTTTGCCAGGAACAAAATTCCCCTATTCCTCTTTAAATGTACTCCAGTCTGTCTCCTGGGAAAGATTCTTGTGAGCTCCCTGGGGACAGGGACCATATTTTATTTGTCTCACTATATCCATAGTGGTTTTTGCTAAACGAATTCATTTGCTAAATGAATGAACCAGGAACAATTTAAGACCTTCAAGAGGCTGCCATTATAATGGATCTTGACATCTCTCTCCTTTCCACGTGCCTTTGTCCGAGCTGTTTCCTAACCCAGTATTTCACTATCCCTCTTCTCCATCAATATTTGGAATGAGCAAATACCATTAGTGCATACCTCACATGGTATTATAATTATTTGCTAATGCGTCTGTCTCCTCCATGACTCTGAGATCCTTGAGGGATTATTCCATGTTGTACCCCAGGTGCCCCATGCAGATGTGTGCTTTGTGAACTGTTCTGTGTAGGCTACAAAGGAAAAGGCCTGGCACCTGCCCTTGGGGGCTCACCCACCCAGAGTGGACAGAGATGTGCAGACAGAGCCACAGGGTGGGCATGAAGGGTCCATCTGCTGAAGTCCTGCAGATGCAGCCCTGAGCTGGTCCCTTGTGTCAGCAGCCTGGTTCCTGGTCTCAGAGAGAACTGTGGGGTTCCCAAGCATTTGCTTTAGGAAGAATCACCTGCCCCTCCCTGGCTCTCTGCTTGAAGGAACTGTCAACCTGGGAATTTGCAAACTCTCTCTTTAATCCTTAAGAGGAAAATGTTTTGGTAAAAAGTCAATATTAGCAGATACACTTGGGTGAAATTCTTTCCCTGGAAATAAAGAATAGAGCCATTAATATCCACAGTAGAGTGACTTTAAATGCCCCCAGGGATCAGCAGGAACCAGGGCCATGAGGAAAGGATCAGGGTGGGGAAGAGGCTCCCAGTTCCCTGTGAGGAGCTGCACATGCAGTCTCACTGGAGCTCGCTGCTGCAATGCTGTTGCCTGTGGTGGTTGGTGTGGATGCTGCCTGCCAAGAGCCCTGATTCCCCAGGAAGAGAGAAAAAGTCTTCTCTCAGGACGACCCCGGTCTCATCTGCCTGTACAATTCGTGGAGCCTTTGGGGAGCTGAAGGCAGGGGCTCAAGTGCCCCTGGGTTTCCTGGAGGAGGCAGGTGTGGTGAGACAGCTGATAGACAGGAGAAGGGATGCTCTGTGGAAGTGACCATCCAGGCATGGGAACCAGATGGCCCCTGGCTGTAGTCCTGATGCTGCCACTTGCTAGCTCTGTGACCTTGAGCAGGTTACTCCACCTCTCTGAGACAGACTCACTGTCTGGACAATGAGTAAAATTCTACCTTTCCTGTCTCAGAGATTTGGCTTTGGGACCCAATGATATCAATTGGAAAGGACCCTGTGGGTGAAAGATAACTTTTCAGGACAGCGACAAGCCTGTCTGGGCAGGATGAATGGGCTGTGGAGCCCTGTATATCCTAGCTCACTCTTTGAACCTCAGTTTCCACTTTTTCCCTTTTTATTTATTACTGGGTCTTAAATGAGTGTTGGGGATATTCGATTCCCCCCTCCCCATACTTTTGTGGCCAAGCACTGAGCTGAAAAGACAATTTCTCCTAGTTCTTCAAGCCTACAACCTGCCCCCTAACCAGCTGTGAGCTGTAATACATTCTCCAGTGTCACTGTGAAGTTTGTGCCTTCACCACCATTTTATAGATCAGGAAACAGAGGCTCCTCCAAGTAAAAGGGCTTGCCTCAGATTTCACAGCCAGTGAGTGGAAAAAGCCTCTGGGATTCAAATGTCAGAACCCATATTTTTCCTACTTCTTGCACCTGTTATCAAATGCTGCTTCTTCCTTTAACCTACAGTTCCCTCCCTTCACCTCCAGCGTCTCAATCCTTCCCACTCTTTAAGGTTCAGTTCAGTTATGACTTCTTCTTTGAGGCTCTACTCATTTTCTCAGATTTCTTCCTCCTCTAAATTTCTTTTAAAAATTATGTTTTTTCTCTGACTGTAAAAGAATGCACATTACATTAGAAAAGATACACAAGCATATAGAACATAAAACCCACCTAATATCCCATCACCCAGAAGCTTCCAGTTTTTTCTTTATGCATTTGCATATGCATTTGTGTATACTTTTCCCCAAAATTTCTCTGATACTTTGTCCTACTTTTCTTTTGGTCCTTATAACTTCCTGACTTCGGTACCTGTCTGATTTGCCCTACCAGAGTGTGAGCCCCTGGAAGGCAGCCTCTGTGCCCTGATTCAGGCTGCCACACATATGCCGGCTCCTAGTGAGCTGGAGGGAAGGACATGCGGTTGGGGAACTTGGAGACTCATGCTTTCAGCTGTGTGCTTCGTCCCTAGAGTGCAGGCAGAGGAGGAATCGAATGCTCTCAGCACTCTTGTAAGGACCCCAGCAAATCAGTGTGAGAGGGTGCCTGCCAGACATACCATTCTTTACTTTTCAGCTTAAAACAGATACAAAGCTTTGGGGAGGCTCATTGGAGGAGGCTTGGGGCTACACTGGAAAGAGAAGAACTTGGATTCACACCACAGCTTCTCCTCTTCCCAGCTCCATCACATTTGCAAACTCTGAGTCTCAGTTTCCTCATGTGTAAAATGGGGATAGGGTTTATAGGGTTGTAAGGATGAGATGATGAGTTGTTTGCAAACAACTTCTCACAGTGCACAGGGAAGGCCAGCAATGAGAGCCAGTCCCTCCCTTTCTTCTTCCCAAATGATTAATATACCTCTTACCAACCTCCATTCATTATATAGCTCTGTCATGTGCTAAGCACCATGGGGGCTGGAAAAGATGTTCTTCCTGCCTTAAAATCCCACTGGGGATGAACGAATTACACAGGAGCCTATTAGAAAGGAAGGTACTCCATTATGAGGGCTAATTGAGCAGTGCAGACAATGTTGCAAACTGAGTTAGAACAGGGAGAGCTTATTGTGTGCTGGGGTCCTCAGGGATGCTACAGATGCATAAATAACCACCTCTGCTACTCTGGAAGTAGTCACATCAGGAAGACTCCAGAGATAAGCTTATCTGGTCTGTGGCCGCAGAGCTGGAATTTGTAAGCTTTGGGTTTTTATGTCTCATGTTACCAGCTTGTCTGTAAATTGTAAATTACAACAATCTGATGGTTGGGGAATGCGAAGTTTGGTTGGGTTAAGATAATAAAATGAGATCACAAAGATTAGAGAACAGGAAAAGAGGGGACTGAGGACTACATACCCATCAGAATCTCCATTCAGTCACCTGACCCTCAGCAGGAGGGGAATTTCATCAGGCTCATTTCCATCCTTAATTTCGTCCATCCTGGTTCTTCTAACAAGGGGCATTTATCAGAGCAATGGCATGGGAAATCACAGGGGTGTAATGTACCATGACATTTATGAGTATGAACTTTGGAGTCAGAACTCTTTCTCCATTACTTACTGGCTGTGTGACTTTGGGCAAGTTACTTAGCCTTTCTCTGAGCCTCACTTTCTTTATCTGTAAAGTGAGGGCGAACAAAATAAACCTCCTTCATATGGTTATTTTGAGCTTTATAAAGAGACAGTAGTGACTGAGCACGGTGGCTCACTGCCCTGTAATCCCAGCACTTTGGGAGGCCAAAGCTGGAGGATCGCTTGAGCCCAGGAGTTCGAGACCATCCTGGGCAACATAGGGAGATTCCTGTCTCTACAAAAAAATATACAAAAATTAGTCAGGCATGGTGGTGCATGCCTGTAATCCCAGCTACCCAGGAGGCTAAGGCAGGAGGATCACTTGAGCCCAGGAGGTGGAGGTTGCAGTGAGCTGAGATCATGCCATTGTACTCCAGCCTGGGCAACAGGAGTGAAACCCTGTCTAAAAGAGAAAGAGAGGGAGGGAAAGAGAGAGAGAGAAAATACTACTACGGTGCTTATAAAAGTTCAATAAATTTTAGCTGTTTTTAGTATTATTAAAGTAAGATCTGTGAAAATAAAGATTTTTCCCCCCAAATGTTCATGTCAGAAGTATATATTTCATTGGCAAGTGGCTGCTTCTGGAAGGTTGAGAGGTGTCCTGGGGAGGGCATACAGCACTGGCAAAATTGCCGTCACAATTCAAGTTACCTAACTCAGTGTTTTTTAAGTTATCATAATCCACAGTATGAAAAGCATTTGACACACAGTCCACTATATTTATGCATTTATAAACAAGAGAAAAAATCATGAAAAATACAGTACCACATGCAGTACACACTGATTTCATCTATCCCTTTTTTTTGGTTTTCTTTTTCTTCTAATGCGCTTGCCGTCTACTTATTCCAGACCCAGTGATTGGGTCCCTGTCCACAGTTTGGAAAACACTATAAGAAATGATTTTGTCCTCTCACTTTCCCTGTTTAAGATTTAGTTTTCCAACTATAAAATGCTCCTGATGCCCAGCCAGCCTCACTGCTGCTCCGAGTCAATGCCGGGAATGCTGATTTAGCACGTTATTTGGAGGGTACCCATCCAGGTGCTGTGGGAGGGACAGAGACTGAGAAGGGTGCTTTCTGACCCCACAGAGGCCATTGGAAACCCTGGGAATGGGTGGGAGGATGAGAGGGGTAGGGATTCCTTCACCCCTAAGACCCAACGTGAAGAAACTGCTGTGGGCGGGAACTAACTGGTGTTGGTCTTTCCCATTTGTGTCCCAGCAGCCTTCCTGACAGCGAAACAGGAGAGGACCCCAGGTACAGCCTTGGGACTGGGTCAGAAGTGGGTCCCAACAAAGGGAAGGGGCAGAGTGGGGGCGGGGGACTTGTGGGTGGGGAATACTGAGTGTGGATTCAGGGGTGTGCAGCCTACATGTTTTCAGAGACATGGGGCTAAGGCCTGCATTCTCAATGAGGGCAAAATTTGGTTCTTGGGGGCGGAAAACACTTACACATTGCAATGCTTTGTGACTGTCCAAAGTACCAAACAGCAGTATATCTGTGGTGCTAAAATTTCATGGTGGATGGAGTTAGAAAATAGATTAGTGGTTGTGAGGGGCTGGTGGGAAAGAGAGGGAAGGGACTGCTGATGTGTATAGGATTTCTTTTGGGGAAGATAAAAATGTTTTAGAATTAGATAGTGGTGATAGTTGCACAACCTTGTAAATGTACTTTTAGTTTCAGAGGTATTCTAAACCTCTGATTTTTTTTAAGTGACAGGAAAGACAGAAAAAAGATATATCTAAAAAGGCTCTAGGAGTGACAATGGAAAAGAAAGTTGAGAAATATGGCTATAAGAAAAGGAGATGGGTGTCCCTCAGGCCCGGCAGAAAATTCAGTCTTGTTGCTCTGTGTTCAATGTGCAAATCTAAAAAATCCGAATGAAATAGATTAATGAGGCTCTGAATCCCTCAAAACTTTCCCTCCCCTCACCTCTCCCAAGAACATTTGAGACACCCTAGAGGTGGTATGAAGTCAGGATGGGAAGGTTGGCTCAGCTTTGTAAATAAGTTTAAGCCTCCGGCCTTTGCTTTCCAACACCAAAGAGGCTTCACTTTGCTGTATTTTCTCTGCCCTTTCTCCCTCTTTGTCCCAAAGTGTCAGTATGTGATGACAGGCTCAGCCTCTGTAACGGTAGTGACCATGTTTCTTGAGCCAAAAATCAGACCTCATGGCGTGTGACAAGTGTGCGTGTGTGGATGAGAACAGAGTGGCAAAATATTTGACATGGGAGCAGCTTGGGCAATCCAGGGCACATGGCACTGCACCTGACATCTTCCCTGGCAGATCCCCGACATTCCATGATTGTCTTCTGATGGGGCCACATGCGCTGCAGATCATGCCTGGAGCCCTCGCAGCTCCATGGCCATGGGTTCCCACCCCCAGAGTGCAGGTGCTGGTGTCAGCCTGCCTGGCCTGGCCTGGCTCTGTCCAGAGCGCTCCCTGCCCCAGCTATTTGTGCAGCTGTATCAGCCTCAGACCTCAGCCTGTTCATTCCAACCCGAATACAGAGGCTGGGTCTGGAGGAGCCACATAGTGGGCTTCATACTCCCTGACCTGGCAAGTTTTCCCCCCAGAGCCTGCACCAATGGCACCTCTCCCCATTCTCCCTCTTAACTGGGTCCTCCAGGGCCCTCCTCACACACCCACGTGGTCAGGCAGCAGAGGCTTCCCCAAGATGGCCACACCCCACACTCCACACCTCTCTATGCAGCATTTGTAGCTGTAGACTGGGTCCCGGGGATTGTAAAGGCATGCTCATGTTGGGTTAGAGGGAGCTCAGCATCTTCCTGGAGGACACAGTTCACTCCCATGAGAGCTCAGTGTGCCTTTCCTCCCCTGCTGCAGCCCAGAGCGGGAGACAGTGACCGGCTCGGATATCAGGTACCACATCCTGGGAACATTGCCCTCCAGGGTCAGCCCCCTCCAAGGCGCTCTCAGGCCCAAGGGAGCCACATCACTCTGCAGGGCAGCCCCCAGGCCCCAGCCCCAGCCCCAGCCCCAGCATCTGGGGGAGGCCAAGGAGGGCCCCTGTGCTCCACCAGGTGGCTTGGGAGCTGCTGCTGTTTCTATGCATTCATTTACTCCCTTCACACAAGATCATTTTTATCTGGGATCTCTTTTTTTTTTTTTTTTCCTTTTTTCCTTCAAAAACCACATCACACAAAATGTGGCTTCCTTGGCTCTGCTTTAAAAAAAAAAAAAAGTTCTTCCATTTGGAGAATTACCTGCTAAGTTCAGTGACTTGAGGGCTACCCAAAGAGGGAGGAAGCCAAAGGTTGAGTGTTCCCTTGGTTTGGTCATAGTTTTGGGCTCCTCCCTGACTAAGGAACAACAGACTGCAGGGCTGGGGCAGGCTGGGTGTAGGGCAGGGAGGGGATGAGGTCCTGCTGCCCCAGTCAGCTGAGACTCAGACCTCTCAAACCTGCCTGGGGAAAGGCAAGGCCACCAGAGGCCACGCTAAGCAGATTTTTACCAGCTGCACCTCCCCATCCCCTTGCCCCCGTCTGAGCAATCAGCTTGACAACTACCTCTGAGAACAAGACCCTGAGAATGCCTCCCGCACCCCTACTCCCACCCTGCTTCTTCCAGGAAGAGAGGCCCTGTGGCCTATGCTTCTCAGAAACCATGGCTGCTAAATGCCACTGTGGAGGAGAACATCATCTTTGAGAGTCCCTTCAACAAACAACGGTAAAAGCCTGTTGGAGGGAGGCAGGATGGGGAAGGGAGGAACTGTCTCTGGCCAGCCTACCCCAGTTCCGGGCCCCTCCATCGATCATCCACACCCAGCCATCTCACTCACCAGGCGCTTATCTGCACTCCAGCCTCTCCATATGGTGCACCTGGAGAGGGGCCAGGTGTGCCTGAGCATCGGGGCAATCCAGCTCCCGGAGGGAAGAGGGCAGGTGCGGAGAGAAGGGAGAGAGGCCTGCTGCCTTTTCTCTAGTTGGTGGGAGGGCTAGCCAGTTCTCTCTGTGAGTCTCCATTCGCCTGGCTTCTACACTATTTTCCCTCCAATGATAATAGTTAGGGCTAGCATCGATTGAGCTCTTATCACATACCAGGCCCAGTGCTGAGCTCTTTGTACACGGAATTTCCTCTCATGCTTACAACAACCTCAGTAGGTAGGTACTATTATTATTCCCACTCTACAGATGAAGAACCAAGTCTCAGAAAGGTTAGGTAACTTACCCAGCCAGTAAGTGACCAAGATGGGTCTCAAATCCAAAGCTAAATACATGTTTTTCACCAAGATACTCTGATGCCTCCATGAACTCTGGCTGGCACCTGCCCAGGCCAAGGGCTGGCTGGGGAAGTATGAGAGGAACAAGCTGGGCAAATATTTGACCAGCCATCATCATTACAGCCTAAACCAACCAGCAGTGATTTTTCCCTAGCAGTGCCCCAAGCATGGGCTCCGGCTGCAGCTTTTCCCACTGCATAGAGACCATGAGTGCCTTTTCAGCACTTACTCTGCATGTTTGCTCCCAACCAATTCCATCCTTCTAGTATTTAACCTGCGCAAACGCTGTGTGAAGTGCTGACCTCAGCAATTTTCAAGCTCACATGGTGTTTGCTTGCACCCAAGCGGGAGGCCCATTAAAGCCATTGCTTACCCTGGGCACAGCTACCCAGAGACTAATGACCCTCTGCAAGTGCTCAGGCCAACTCTGACCAGGCTGACCAGGTGCATCCCCTGCCTCTACCCATGCCAGGTACAAGATGGTCATTGAGGCCTGCTCTCTGCAGCCAGACATCGACATCCTGCCCCATGGAGACCAGACCCAGATTGGGGAACGGGTTAGTAGCAGCCTCTGAGGGGTTTTTTCAAAGCCAGGACCCCCAACCTATCATGCCCTGAGACACTACTCGGGAGAGTGGGTAACTAGGAAATAGGAGACGTTGAGGGCTGAAGAGTTGCCTGCAGTGAGGTCAAACGTGATGTCCTTGATGATGTCCTTTGACAGGTTTTCAGTCCTGCTTGGAGGGCAAGGTCAGCTTAGCGCCCTCCCAGGCTGGGATCTTCTTCATTTGTGCCCCAGGTATATACCGAGAGCCCATGCAGCCCTGTGCTCAGCCTGGGTGGTATTGTTCCCGTTCATCCTCTGGATGAGGTCCCCTCCACAAGCTTAGAGGAATAGAATTCCCCTGTGACTGTCCTCCCTTTGTGTGATTTAAATCCCTGCTGCCTCTGTCTTTGTTTGCATTGGTCAGATGGTCCCTAGCACCTACAGGATGAATCTTTAAAGACTTGGGGCTCATGCTCCCCTTTTCCAATTGAATTCAGTAAACATGCAAGTTCCTTCTCTCTGCAAGGCAAGAAGCGGGCAAAGATGTGGATAGAGCCAGGCCTCCGTCCCAAAGAGCTCACAGTCCAGTAGGGGCCAGGACAGTGTCCCCTGAATGGCTGAGGGCATGATCTGTTCCTCCTCTTTGGTGACAGGGCATCAACCTGTCTGGTGGTCAGCGCCAGCGAATCAGTGTGGCCCGAGCCCTCTACCAGCATGCCAACGTCGTCTTCTTGGTGAGTGCACCAGCTGGCAGTTCCCTTGGGGTCCTGGTCTCTGGCTGCCTCCTAGGCCTAACTGCCGCCTCCACCTCCCCCCGACCGCACCATCATCCAACAATCTCCCTCTCCAGGAATAAACCCCTACTGCCAGATATATTGCCTAATTATCCTAGTGATAGGGAAACTGAGGCAGGCAAGGATAGCACGAATGACCCATTACAGACTTCAGATTGAGCTCTGCAGTAGCCAATGAGGAGAGGCAAGCTGTAGTTACAGGCGGCCTGTCTGTGGGACAGCCCAACTATAAGAATGGCTGATACATGGAATGTGTGCTGCCACTTCCCATCTTATGCCCAGGACAGACATTGCTAATTGTTCACAGCATTATTTCCCATAGACCTTAACTCATCCTCAGAATCCTTCTCACCACAGCACTCCAGGTAACCACTAACTATCAAACATGAGATAAAACTTACTCGCTATCTTTACGCTCCTTCGTGTCAAGCTCTGTTGTGTCAGGTTTCTTGACTGACACTGAAGAATTCTAAGACCCAGTCCTTGGCCTTGAAGATTTAGAATCTGATAAGAGAGACAGAGCTCACCCAGTTCAAGAGGTCCAGCCCAGTTCAAAACCAAACTGTGCAGCCTGAACTATGAGGGGGACTTGTCCAGGGAATCAACTGTGAGGGCTGGAGTAATCAGGGAGGGCTTCCTGGAGGAGAGCCTCAAAGGGAAAGCCAATTAAACGGAAGGAAAGAGGGAGGCCATTTGCACAGGGAGTTGGAAGAAGGAAGCCCAAGTCTCTGATTCCAGCTTTATTCCCTCCCCTCTCCCTACACCACATGCACAAGCACTCGTTTACTAAAGACACTTCACAGTGGGAAGATTTTTAGTGTCCGTTACCATCTGACACATGCACAGCATTTTACAAAGCATTGGTGTATTCGCGATCTCTTGTGAGATTTAAACAACCCTGCTAGAGAAAAATGAGGCGGACATTTTATTTCAGCAAATGTTGATGAAGTGTCTACTCTGTGCCAGCCACAAGCACAAGAAGTCTCAGTTCTTGGGAGTGCCATAGTCAGCAATGGACAAACAACGATCAGATCTGGCTTTGCGCCAGTGTCACGGGAAGAGAGAGGAAGGAAGGGCAGGCATGGGGTCAGGACAGGACGCGGAGGAGCTCGTACTTAGGTGAGCGAAGGATGGGTAGGCGTTCACAAGGCAGACAAAAAGCAGAACAGTGCTCCAGGCAGAGGAGCAGCTCAGGAGATGGCCCAGACGGCAGGCTTCCTGAGAACCTGGAATGCAGAGTGCTGAGAAAGCACAGATGGCACACGAGTCTAGAAGGGAAAGTGAGAGGTTATAAAGCACTTGGAACACCAGCCCACAGGGTTTGACTTTAGAGATGATGGGGAGCTGTTGAAGGTCTAGGAGTCAGGCAGTGAAGTGATTAGATCTGTTTGAGAGTGATATCTGACAACTGCCCCATTTTAAGATGAAGTAACCAAGGCTCAGAGAAGTTGGGTGAGTTGTCCAAAGCCACACAGCTAACTAACTTCAGTCCCTAGACCAAAGTTGATAGAACTCTAATGGATTTTATACTCATTGTCACCCCTCCCCGCCATACCTGTCCCTGCCCTCTACTCTCCTTCTCTCCCTTCTGCCCAGGATGACCCCTTCTCAGCTCTGGATATCCATCTGAGTGACCACTTGATGCAGGCCGGCATCCTTGAGCTTCTCCGGGATGACAAGAGGACAGTGGTCCTAGTGACCCACAAGCTACAGTACCTGCCCCATGCAGACTGGGTGAGGGGGAACAAGGGGGTCCGGCTACAGGGGGCAGGGCTGGGGAGGCTGTCAAGCATCTTGGCAGGAACCAATCAGTTGTCTTGGTAGCAATTGCTGAGGGCCACAAAGCATAAGAGACCAGCACTGGATGACTTTATGCATGCTGGGCATCTCAGGGAGACCCTGTACAGGCCAGGGGTTTGGTGTCACCCAGACCCACAGGCACTCCCCATCCTGGCCTGGGCCCCCATGGTACACTCAAGGCTGGCACCAAGAAGTCTCAGGAATAATCACGTGCTCACTTCTCACCTTCTGATTACTGCCCTTTTGATGACCCATCCCCCTGGCCACTGGGAGTGCCCATTTGGATGGAAAAGCCATCTTTCCACCCTATGACCTTCCCGGGGTGGATGGATGCACCACCCCGGGAATCATATGGGAAATATGGAACCAAACAATAGCAGTAATAATAGAAACTTCAGGCTGGGCGCAGTGGCTCACACCTGTATCCAGCACTTTGGGAGGCCAAGGCAAGAGGTTCACTTGAGCCCAGGAGTTTAAGGCTGTGGTGAACCATGATTACGCCACTGCACTCCACTCCAGCCTGAGCGACGGAGCGAGACCTTGTCTCTGAAAACTTGAAAACAAAAAAAAAAAAAAGAAAAAAAGAAAGAAGAAAAAGAAAGAAAGAAAGAAAGAAACTTCAATATTATCAATAGAGTTCAATGTTGTAAAACTCCTCATTAACTAAATTCCCATACTCATCAGTAGGTAGAAAATAATTACTTTTTGATTTATTAGAAAGCATTTAATTTTTAAGAGGGAGATCATGTGACTTTTGAAATCTAGGTCCTGCCTACACCTATATAAATTTTCCTCTGAACATTAGCCAAAATTGAGGCCCTCCCTGAGCTTCAGGCCCGTGCCGAATGGCTCCGCTTATTTTCCCCAAGGTAAATCTTCCTTCCACGTATAACGAGACCCCTCCAGTATAAAAAAGAACCAAAATCACCCAAAGAAAAAAGACCCAAAGAAAAGACCCAAAGACCCAAAGATTTAAATATATATACAGATACAGAAGGTTTGTTTCTCAGTTTCTATAGTGACCCTGGCAATACCTTGTAGTTCAGGACAATCCTGAGGAACACAGAAGTGCTAGGTTCCTTGAGAAATCAGTGACCAGGACTCTCGAGCCCCTTGAATCCCAGCATAGGGTGGGAGGGGGTGAGGGCAGCAGGGGTGGGGTCTGAATTAATGGCAGGTCTACGTGATGGTGTCATCGAGTGTTCCAAATAAAAGTTTGATTGAGCCGGGTGCGGTGGCTCATGCCTGTAAATCCAGCACCTTGTGAGGCCAAGGTGGGTGGAATGCTTGAGCCCAGGAGTTCGAGATCAGCTTGGTGTAACATGGTAAAACCCCATCCCTACAAAAAAAAAAAAAAAATCAAAAAATTAGCCAGGTATGGTGGCGTGCACCTGTGGTCCCAGCTACTCAGGAAGCTGAGGCAGGAGGATGGCTTGAGCCAGGAAGCAGAGATTGCAGTGAGCTGAGATGGTGTCACTGCACCCCAGCCTGGGCAACAGAGTGAGACCCTATCTAAAAAAAAAAAAGATTTATTGATTCCAAAGAGGCATGGCCACACACACTTAGACCAGCAGGTGCTTTGCTAAGCCCTGATGGAGGCTGCCAGACCCCCCGTCAAGAGGAGCTAAGGGTAGTGTACAATGAGCCCGCATAGCGTATGACAGCTGCTGCCATGCGTGGAGTCCTTGTGGGTAATAAGCCTGCCTGAGCAGGATGCACTAATTTGCTCTGCAAACCCGGCCATTGAGAATTGCCCCTCAGATGTACCAAACTCTAGGTCCTAGGAGTGTGTTGGTGGGTCTGGGTTATCAATACCAGCCCACTTGCAGTGGATGAGCTGGAGGCCATTTGTAGTGAGGAAAGGGATGTGTCCACCTCCATCTCAGACTCCACATTTGAGGGATGTGACCACCATTCCTCCCCAGCCAGCCCCCAAACTAGGTTTGTTTCTGCCTTTCCAGATCATTGCCATGAAGGATGGCACCATCCAGAGGGAGGGTACCCTCAAGGACTTCCAGAGGTCTGAGTGCCAGCTCTTTGAGCACTGGAAGACCCTCATGAACCGGCAGGACCAAGAGCTGGAGAAGGTGGGTATATCCAGGGGTGGCCAAGCAGCCACCCCTGGATGCGAAGGTTCTGCTAGAACCAGAACTCATAAAGGTCTTCCTGTCCTTACTGCCCCAGGAAGCCCCCTAAAGGGCAGATGTGGGAGCTGGGCATGAACTTGCTCCTACCAGAGAAGAGACAGTACCTGTGCCAGGTACCCAGGGCAGAATCAGGTGGGCATCTTTGCCTTATCCTGAGATAGTCAGATACTATGTAGTTGCAAAGTTTCAGAAAATCAACTCAAACTGGCAAAGAAAACTAAGCAAAGCAAACAAGAGGGAGTTAAGGATTTTTTGATCCATGAAATAAAAAAGTCCAGGTGTGTCATAGCTTTAAGTGTGCTGGAGCCAGGTCGTCAGTGTCATCAGAAATCTGTTTCTCCCACCTCTTGGCTCTGCAGCCCTCAAATTGGCTCCATTCTCATGGTATCAGTGAGGGCCAGCAGCAGTCTTAGGTTTACATTCTCCCAGCTCAACAACTCTGCCAGAAAAAAAGCACCTTTTTCACCATGGTTTAGCAAAAGTTCCAGGGCTGAGTCTCATTTGTCCAATTTGCTCGTGTGCCCACCCCTGAACAAATCACTGTGGCCAGGGATGTGGAATATGAGGATTGGCCTGTCCTGGGTCATGTGCCCACTTTGGGAGCCAGACCCACCTGAATCACAGAGACTAAAAATAGGGGAAGAGTGGTTCCCCACAGGGATATGGGGGTGCTATTATCTCATGAAGGGGAAGGACTAAATCCTGGCAAGATGAATGTGTGTCTGTCTGCTCCTCCCTCAGGCAGGGACAATGTGGAAACCTGACATTGGTCATCACTAGGGTAGTTATCCCTTAACTTCCCCTTCCCCCACCAACCATATACCCTGAAGACATTGGCCAGGCCACATCTGTCTTATAGGAGACTGTCACAGAGAGAAAAGCCACAGAGCCACCCCAGGGTCTATCTCGTACCATGTCCTCGAGGGATGGCCTTCTGCAGGATGAGGAAGAGGAGGAAGGTACAGGCGATGGGACTGGGAGTGAAATTATGGCCTGAGGTCTGATCAGCCACAGAGAGGCTAAGGTTTGGGGTTCTGGGTGTGGTGCAGTAGTGTGCCTTTGATCAAGTGGCTTCCCTCTGTGTGCCTCCGTTGTCCCCTCTGTAAGTGGGGATAAAATGCCCCCTGATTCACCCTCAGAGGGATGGAAATGTGTAGCCACAGAGTGGGTTCTTGCGGCCTGCAGAGGAGGCAGCTGAGAGCGATGAGGACGACAACTTGTCGTCTGTGCTGCACCAGCGTGCCGAGATCCCATGGCGAGCCTGCGCAAAGTACCTGTCCTCTGCCGGCATCCTGCTCCTGTCGCTGCTGGTCTTCTCACAGCTGCTCAAGCACATGGTCCTGGTGGCCATTGACTACTGGCTGGCCAAGTGGACCGACAGCGCCCTGACCCTGACCCCTGCAGCCAGGAACTGCTCCCTCAGCCAGGTGTGACCGGTGGCCCGTGGCAGAGGCTGGGAGTGGGGGTGGGGGAGGGCTGAGCCCATGGGCACCCCAGAACCCCAGCTCACTCTCTGCCTGTGAAGGAGTGCTCCCTCGACCAGACTGTCTACGCCATGGTGTTCACGGTGCTCTGCAGCCTGGGCATCGTGCTGTGCCTCGTCACGTCTGTCACTGTGGAGTGGACAGGGCTGAAGGTGGCCAAGAGGCTGCACCGCAGCCTGCTGAACCGGATCATCCTAGCCCCTATGAGGTACCCCTCTCCCCTGGCCAGGCTGAGGCTGTGAGCAAGTCACTGTTCTCTGAGCCTTAGTCTTCCCATCTATAAAATGGGGATATACAACCTCTGTCACAAGCTTGTGGAGGTGACTCAAGGAGATAGTGTGTGTTAAAGTGCCCTCCTTGTGCAAGAAGCAGGGAGAAACTGGCATTTACTCAGCCAGAGACTGTGATAGGCATTGTGTGTGGTTAGCTCATCTAATTGTCACCATGGCCCTTTAAAGAGAGCGTCTGCACGTCCAGGTAAAGATTGGTTTCTCCTCCCTAAGCAGGTGTAATTTGCCCATCCCCACCCATGAGTTCAGCTCCCTACCCTCCCCTCCCTCTCTTTCCCTCAGCCAGCCTCAGGTTTTGACACTGGGGGAACAGGTAGCTGTTCTATTAATAATTTCCTGTAATGGGATGGATAAAAATCTCAAAGTCCACTTGATGTCAAAGAGGTTTAAAGTTGTCACTGCCCAATTGGTTGGCCAACTTGGTTTAAAAACACAACAGGCCAACAGGTTTTCTGGCCCCTTGTCAAGGCTAGACCTCACTGTCTAACTGCTCTTTTCACTTTCCAGCCTCACGAGTTTTTCGTGGCCCACAGATATGGCCGCCGAGTTTATTGACTCTGTTTGCCCCAGCTCTGTAATTCTGAAACGCCCTGGTTGGGGTTGGACTGACTCTGGGTCAGCCAGCCAGCAGGCTGTCCCCAGGGCCCTGTTCCCCTTGGCAGGTTGTCCCTCTGGAGAGGACTCTGTGTCCCAGGAGGACAGCTGCTGAGTCAGGCCAAGCCGGCAGCTGAGAAAGGCGGCAGTGGTCAGATGGGCTTGAGAACCTGAGAGGCTAATGAAAGGCCAGCGCCCCTTTGGGCAGCTGCAGGAATTCACGGGGATACAGGCCAGATGTCTACAAATTGGCAGAGGACGCCAGACTCATAAATGACTCCAAAGACACTTACATGAAATAAGTAATTATCTCATTCAGTAAACAGGAAGTAAATCAATGGACAAATGAGTAACTCTTCCTCTGACTGCCTCTTAGGTTTTTTGAGACCACGCCCCTTGGGAGCATCCTGAACAGATTTTCATCCGACTGTAACACCATCGACCAGGTACAGAGGACGGTGCCACACTTTCTCCCTGTCCAGAGACACCCCGGACCCCTGGGGGCTTCTCCTGTCTGAGGCTGGGTTCCCCAGATCAGGTGATCACAGCCCTCCGGGAGGAAGCCAGTGTCCCTGATCTGATTATAATGCTGCCTCAGGGCTGGGGCCTCCCCGGTGGAAGCCTCATAATAAGGCTGAGGGAAACCAGATCCCTTTATCTTCCACCAGAGATCCCACTGGTTCTCTTTAGTAAAGTTCCAGCATATTCTGAACCAAGGTCGCTGACTGTATGGAGAATATTCATTTTTGATTCAGCCTTTGTTCTTTATTTACCATCGTACTAGATGGTGTGAAGACAAAATCTTGATTCCTGCCTCAGGGAGTCTACCTTGTAGCTGGAAAGATAAGATGTGTGTCTATAATAAAGTGAGAGCAAGTCCGGGCTCAGTACCTCACTCCTGTAACCCCAACACTTTGGTAGGCGGAGACAGGTGGATCACTTGAGGCCAGGTGTTCAAGACCAGCCTGGCCAACATGATGAAATCCCTTCTCTACTAAAAATACAAAAATATTAGTCAGGTGTGTTGGCAGACACCTGTAATCCCAACTACTTGGGAAGCTGAGGCAGGAGAATCATTTGAACCCGAGAGTTAGAGGCTGCAGTGAGCTGAGATTACGCTGCTACATCTAGTCTGGGCAACGGTAAGACTTGGTCTCAGAAAAATAAAGGATCAAAAAATAAAGTGAAAGCAAAACATGGCGGCCGGTAGCACTCTTAAACACAGTTAATACCAAAACTCACCTCACTCTCTCCCCCTCATCTCCCTCAGCACATCCCATCCACGCTGGAGTGCCTGAGCCGCTCTACCCTGCTCTGTGTCTCAGCCCTGGCCGTCATCTCCTATGTCACACCTGTGTTCCTCGTGGCCCTCTTGCCCCTGGCCATCGTGTGCTACTTCATCCAGAAGTACTTCCGGGTGGCATCCAGGTGATGGCCTCAGGGTTGATGGGTGGGAGGTGCTTTGCAATGTGCAGTTTGCTAGACTCATCGTTATAAAAGTAGTAGGTTTATGTTCCCTCCAAAAAATAAAAGCAAAAAAACAGAAATGAAGGAAATAAAAATATCCACATTTTATTCCACTACCCTAGTATAATAGTCTGCCAACACACTCACACACTGAGGTTGACATCTGAATTATTTCCTTGGGAGATATAGTCAGGACTGGAATTGCTAGGTCATGATAAATGCACATCTTATGCCCTTCATTCATTTTGCCAACGTGCTTCCCAGGAAGGTTGCATCATTCTAGTGGTCAGACTGATTGCCAATGCATGAAATCGGAGGGCACCTGATTGAAGCACTGTTACGATTACATCTCCCAGCGCATGTGAGTCCAGAGTGTAGCTGTAAGCCTTGACTTGAGGGAGCCTCTCACAGCCATTCTCATGGATCACATTTGCCCTCATGAGCTTTGGATCCATTCACATGTCTTTCCTCATCAAAATTTTCTACGAATGTTCTCTAGGAAGTTCTTTCTGAGAGTGATTCTGCTAAAGTCATAGATTCAAAGAATTGTGGGAAAAAAATTAAAGAACCTCTAGGCCAGTGTTTCTTAAACTGCCAATTACAACCCATCAGTGGGTCATGAAATCAGTATCATGGATCACAACCAGCATTTTTTAAAAAATGAAATAGAACAGAAAACATCAGACTGTATTCATAGAGTAACAGCAAACTTTGCCTCATGAAACCTTTGTTTTGGTCATGTAGGTGTGTGAGTACTGACTTGTGAGATAAAATATATTTCTGACTGCAGGTTGTGGTCAGAAAGGTTAAGTACCTTTCCCAAGGGCACATAGTTGGCTAGAAACTAGAGTCGAGATACTTATAAGCAATAGTAAATAATAAAATTTAGATGCATTTTGGCCACAATTACCTATCCCAAAGGATCAACATTTGTATAAATGGCTTTTTGCTTGGATGATCCAGAATGGCCCGACACCCACACGAGCAACATAGCTTGTTGACACTCATAAAATTACAGTGGCTTTCAAAGTGCTGCACAAGCTGTTCTACAAAGTTCATTTCTTCTGCCAGAGAAATAGCCTGGTCTCTCTGGCACCCACTCTGACCCTGGAGACGGTTTATCAGGGAAATCAACTTCCTGCATCCCAAATTGGCCTCCTGTCACTGATGTGCTTGTCAAAGTGCAGCTTTGGGGAGCAGGAGGCAATTCTGCTGCTATGGAAACCTCTGGCCTTACCCCAAGATGAAACCTATCATTTCATCACATCACTGGCCAGGGTCTAAAGAGCTCCTTGATGGGGTAAGTGGAAGACAGGGTTGAATGCTTTGAGTTTGGTCTTCTGTTCCTTTGGCCAGCTGTCTCAAGCTTCAGCTTGTTCACCTGTAAAATGGAACTAACACTGCCTGCCCAGCCTTAGCTCAGCTCGAGGCTGTGCACAGAAGTACAGGGACAGATGGCCACCTGGGGTGGACAATACTCAGGAAAGCAGTAACTATGCCCCACTTCAGGCTGTGTGTAAGCATTGTACATAAACAATCTCATTCAGTGCTCACAACAGCTTGATGGGCTGGAGTCACTGTCTTCCCCCTTCACGGGTAAGAAGCTAAGGCCTGGAGAGGTGAGGCCGTTCATCCACACAGCAGTAGCAGGTGGAGGTAGGCTTCAAGTCCAGGCCGAGCCCTGAGGCTGCCCTCTTAACTATTCCACTCTGTTCCCCACCATAGGGACCTGCAGCAGCTCGATGACACCACCCAGCTTCCACTGCTCTCGCACTTTGCTGAAACTGTGGAAGGGCTCACCACCATCCGGGCCTTCAGGTACAAGTCCACATTCCCCCAAGGTAGGAGTGGAACAGGGGTGGGGCCAGGGGCACAGGCCATGAGATTTGATTCTCAGGGCTCCACTTAGGAAGGCCAAGGACACGTCTCTCTCAAGCCACCTCAGGCCCCAAGGCCCAAGGGATATCCACCAGCAGGGACAGGCCAGGTGGGCTCCCACTGAATGTTCTAGAGAGGAAAATTCCAGCTCTGTAGACAAGCCCAGGGCCTCTATGAGGCAGAGCATGAAAAGAAACAAAGCTGGGACAAGTCTTCATGTATCAATGCTAGAAAGGGCCTTAGGTGCAGGCCACCGTGAGCCCTTCTTTTATTAAGGAGCTCCTGTGTGCAAAACACTATGTTCAGTACTGTACAGGCCAATCCCACTCATTCTGCCCTGCAACCCTCGGTGCTGAGAAGGGTCATTTCCACTGCACAGATAAGGAAACTGAGGCGCAGAGATGTTCTCTACCCTTTCTGTGTAAGGTACCACAAAGCCCAGACTTGAACGTATTTGCTCATGCAACAAACATTTACTGAGCCCCGACCATGTGCAAAGCCCCATGCCAGGCACTAAAAAGATGAGTCAAATGAGCCACTGCCCTGTAGGCATTTACAGCCCAGACTTTGGGCAGGCCACAATAAACCCATGTGACAAGTACTCTGAAAAAAAACTGATTCAAGGGCTGTGGGAGCATAGAAGAGAGACAGTCAGGGAAGGTTTTTGTAGAGGAGGTGTCATCAGAACTAGGACTCAAAGGAGGGGCAGGAGTTCACCAGGCTGGAGGAATTCCTGAAAACTTCAGTGCCCCTACCATCCTCTCGCTATCCTGCGTGGTGATGTTGAGGTGGACAGGAGCATCTGAGGCTGCCTGGCAAGTGGAGGAAGCTGTTGTTCCGCACTCCCCCAGGGTCTGTCTCATCTCCTGGGCATCTCTCTTTCAGTGAGGCAGGCCAGAGACCCCTGACACACATAGTTGGGCTCTTTTCTCATCTTCACCCAGAGAGTGATAATAGGTTATTTTTAGGGTGGCACAGCTGCACAAAGTGTGACAGTAACCATGAGACATCAAGCCCTGTGTCCAGGAGTAACCCTAGGGCACAAGGACCAGCCAGGGGCCCAGAGAGGCTTACATCTCCTCCCCCAACCCCTGAAGTCCAGCTTCAGCCCTGGAGAGGTACCCAGGCCCCTCTGCCCACTCCCTGAAGCACCTAGGGCCAGTGGAAAGCCACCTCTTAGGGATCTTGTCTAGGTAAAGAAGAGCAGAACAAAGCTCTGCCCTGGCCTTGGCACTGCTCCCTGGACATCCCTTGCCCCTGGACAAGACCGTGCTGTGTCTTCCACAAAGAAGCTCCCTGGGGACTGGATTATGACTCTATAGTCTCCTCCCAGTCTCATCTTCTCAAGCCTGAACTTCTCCCATTCCTTCACTTCCAGGTCCCTCGACATTACTGAGCCTAGCCTTTGCTCTAAGTTTTGATGATTTTCCTCTCTAAATTGGTGTCTCAGAGGGCCCTGGGGTAGAGAGATGGTGACTCTTCTAAAGTGGGCCAGATCCCCTTGTATGCAGATCCCAGCTTCCTGTAAGCAGCCTCCTATCAGGGCAAACCTGTGGTCAGCCAGAGCCACTGCTACCCAGTGAGGTCTTCCACACCCTACTGACACGGTGAATGATTTTTAAATTTGAATGAAAGGCTTTTTAATCAACCCTGTGCACGTTTAATGCATTGGCTTTAACCCAGCAGCCTGTTGAGAGCTATTACCATTTATTGATTGCCCACTTACTGCGTGCCAAGCACCGTGCTAAGTGTTGTATGTGCGTTATTACATTTAATCCTCACAAGAACTGCATAACATAGGTACGAGTCACCACATTCTCCAAATGCAGAAACCCAGAGAAGCTGGGTAATCAATCCAAGTCACACAGACTGCGGGGGCTGGCGCTGAGCTTGGAACTCAGGTTTGCCTGACCTTCTGGGCTTTCCTAAGAGACCTCAGTTTTTCCCAAAAGAGTTTCAAGAGTGCCCAGCACTGGGCTCAGTGGTGGGCTCAGAGGTTATTTTCGTTCATATAGGAACTTTCACTTCCCCATTTTATTCATGAGAAAACTGAGTCTCAATCCTGACACACAGCCAGGAAGTTGTGACATTCAGGCTCCAACCTGGGTTTACACGGCTGCAAGGCTGGGGCTCTTTTCCAGTCCTCAGACACACTGTCGCACGCCTGTGGCAGAAGCTCCCATCTCATACTTGCCGACCCTCAACTCACACAGTCCCGAGACCCACATGTGCTGAGTGCCTCACACTCCTATAACGTGCACGTGCCCTGATGCACACACATCTTCAACACGCACTTACTCGAACCCTTCAGGCATGGTTTCACACTCGCCTCAGACACGTCACCCTCCCACACATCTCCACCCTGGAGGTATGCAGGAGCAATGCTCTCTCCCACCTCAGAGCCTCCCTTCACTCCCCTCAGACACATGCCCTCTCTCCACCCAGAGACAATCAAAGCTGAACAAACACCTTCCAAGAGTGAAAAGCAAATGCCCAGTAAGATACGTCTTGGGTGCCTTTGTGTCCCCTAAGTTTGGTCCTATCAGACCAGCGATGATGGGACAGTTTTTCTTTCGTTCCTTCCTCCATCATCAAACAAGTGCTCCTGCATCTCCTATGTCAGCAAGTTCTGAGGGAAGCGGCCAAGGAGAGTGATGACCGCAGCCCAGGCTGGTCAGAGGGAGGAGGCAGGTCCATGCACAGCAACTCAGGGAAAACATGATGAGGACCCAAGGATGAGAAAGAAGCCTCCAGAGTTCCCTGTACAGAGAGATTTCATCTATTTCAGAGGGTCGGGGGAGTGCCATGCATTCATCCAACAAGTATTTATTGATAGTGCCAGGTGCTGGGATACATTGGTGGATCAAATAGACATGGCCTCCATCTTCATGGAATTTGCAGTCTATTGAGGGAGATGATTATAAACAGCTAGAGAAATGCATGTACAACAGATACTGGGGAGCAAACAGGTTGCAGAGAATAATAGAGGAAACCTACTTTATAGTAAGGTAGTGGCCAGGAAGAGCCTCTCTGAGGAGGCAGCATTTAAGGTAAGGCCTGAAGCTTGAGTTGAGCCAGCCTTTGAAGAGCAAGGGTGAAAGCCTTCCAGGCAAAGGGAATAGTGTATGCAAAGGCCCTGGGGTAGGGAAGACTTTAGTATTGTCATAGAGCTTTTAAAAGGCTGACTGGGTGCAGCATAGTGTGTGGGGTGTTTATGGCAGGAATTAGGTTGGCAGGAGGGGGTTCTTCATCCTATAAGCAGTGGGAGGTCATTAATTTTTTTTTTTTTTTTTTGAGGTAGAGTCTCACTCTGTCACCCAGGCTGGAGTGCAGTGGGGTGATCTCGGCTCACTGCAACCTCCACCTCCCGGGTTCAAGTGATTATCCTACCTCAGCCTCCCAAGTAGCTGGGATTACAGGTGTGCACCACCATACTCAGCTAATTTTTGTGTTATTACTAGAGACAGAGTTTCACCATGTTGGCCAGGCTGGTCTTGAACTCTTGACCTCAGGTGATCTGCCCACCTCAGCCTCCCAAAGGGCTGGGATTACAGGGGTGAGCCACCACGTCTGGCCGGAGGTCATTAATATTCTAAGCAGTGGGGAGAGGACACAGTTTGCGATTTACATAGATGAAGCCAGCCACTGTGTGGAGCGTGAACTGTAGGGAGACAGCAGGTAGACGTATTCAGGAAGCTCATGCAGTAGTCCAGGTGAGAGTTTATGGTGGGCGGGAAGCAGGATAGAGGGGGAGGGAGGCAAGGACTCTTTCGGAGATAGACATAAGAGGACTTGCCAAGGGGCTGAATATGAATCCAGGTGATTCCTGGGTGAGAAACCGGGTAAAGGGAGGTGCTCCTTATTATAACGAGAAAGACCTAGAGAAAATGGGTCTTGGGGTGAAAACAAGAGTTTGGAGGAGGTAGGGACTCTGATCAGGTTTGAATAAGCAGAAAAGAGCGGGCATTCCAGAGAGGATGAAGTGGCCACGGT
This sequence comes from Piliocolobus tephrosceles, assembly GCF_002776525.5. Classification (NCBI taxonomy): domain Eukaryota; kingdom Metazoa; phylum Chordata; class Mammalia; order Primates; family Cercopithecidae; genus Piliocolobus; species Piliocolobus tephrosceles. Next base: position 46,916,193 of record NC_045446.1, read on the forward strand.
GGCATGTCTGGGGACTGGTGACGCCCTGGTGTCTCCCTCTGCAGGTAGGGAGACTCCTAGGAGCTATGTGGACCAACACTGTTCCCTTAGGAATTTCTCATTCTCCCTCCAGGTACGAGGCCCGGTTCCAGCAGAAGCTTCTCGAATACACAGACTCCAACAACATTGCTTCCCTCTTCCTCACGGCTGCCAACAGATGGCTGGAAGTCCGAATGGCAAGTGCTATTCCCCCCTACCCTGGCCCCTGCAGAGGGCTTCTGATAGCAGGGTGGGGCCAGAGCAAGAGCACACAGGGACCCGGGAATGAAAGAGAGGATAGGATACCAGATCGTGTGGACACCAAGCTTTTCTGCTCCCTCCAGCCCTGGTGGTCCTCCTAGTGTCTAGCCTGCGCTCCTTTTCCCCATATCACTGCCTGGAGGCTTGTGTATCTGAGGTGTGTGCCAGTGGCTAGAATAATTGTGAATGTGTATCTGCAATGGGTCATATGACACCCACGTTGTGTGTGTTTGTGGGCCAGCTGAGGCGTGCGTGTTAAAGGGTGTGCAGGGGCTGGGGGGTGGGGGAGCATGAGCTTGTGGGACATGTTGGCTCCTGGGGCTCCAGTCTTTGCAGCCCTTGTGTGTGTCTGAGGATGTGTGCGTGAGTTGCAGGGTTGGGGCAGAGGTCTTGCTGAGCTGCTCTCTGCTCCAAAAGGGAGTGAGGTGGAACAGGGGCCTGTGGCTCCAACCTCCAAATGCCTAGGCCAGCTCCTCTCCCTCTGCAGGAGTACATCGGTGCATGTGTGGTGCTCATCGCGGCTGTGACCTCCATCTCCAACTCCCTACACCGGGAACTCTCTGCTGGCCTGGTGGGCCTGGGTCTCACCTATGCCCTAATGGTGAGCGGCAGTGGGCTAGGGCAGAGGAGGGATCAGCCACCAGCACTCCTGGAGCATCTTCCCCACTGGAGACATGAGACACCCCCAGGCCTTACCCCAAGCTCATTTGCATCTGATGCCAGAGGGACAGTGGGCAGGAGGGCTGACCGGCCAGCCCCAGGCCCCAGACAAGTGGAGGCTGGGGAGCCACATGACTGACTCTCCCCATGCCTCCAGGGAGTGCTGCTCTGAGCAGGCAGCTGATGGCAGCAAAAGGAATCTGGGGCCCTGGCCCCCCTCCAGCCTTAAGAAGAGCCATCCTGGTGGCTGAGAACAGAACTAAGTGACCACAGAGTATGTGCCACTGGCTTGCTCCCCACAGGTTTCCAACTACCTCAACTGGATGGTGAGGAACCTGGCAGACATGGAGCTCCAGCTGGGCGCCGTGAAGCGCATCCACGGGCTCCTGAAAACTGAGGCAGAGAGCTACGAGGGGCTCCTGGGTGAGGGGCTCAGGGAGAGGGATGGGGAAGAGCCCAAGGAGGAGTGTGTCTGGGTTGGGGACCACAAGAGAGCCTGGGGATGGGGTGGCACTTTCGGATACTAGCTGTGGCCCACGCCTGGTGGCTGAGCCCAGCCTGGCCCCCAGCACCATCGCTGATCCCAAAGAACTGGCCAGACCAAGGGAAGATCCAGATCCAGAACCTGAGCGTGCGCTACGACAGCTCCCTGAAGCCAGTGCTGAAGCACGTCAACGCCCTCATCTCCCCGGGACAGAAGGTCAGAGCGCAGGCCCAACCCAATGCTGCAGGACAGGCGTGAACAGGGGATGGGGCATGCACGGAGCTGGACGGCTTCGCAGTCACCTCATGGTCTTCCAGGGCCAAGGCCTCTCACTATTCAGACATCACAGTCTCCTGCCCTGGGCCTGTGGGGGCCCATCTTTCCTCTCCCTCTATTCCCTTCCCCCAGTGTTGCCCTCAGACCTTGTCTCCTCACTCATCCACCAAGGAGACGACACTTTGGACTCCCCCGGCTCGCATGGTCTTTGTCAGGGCCTCCCTCTCTGTGACTGGTCAGGAGCTTTCCCTAGGGCACTGCCCCTGAGCTTCAGGGCAGAGACCTGGGGGCAGACAACGAGGCCGCCCTTGTACTGGGGGAGAGCCCCTGCCTATGGCCCTGGCCCAGCTCTCCTCTCGTTTCCCCCTCTGTCTCTGTCTCACTTTGCTGTGACCGTCCATGTCATTCTCTGACCTTGGGATGTACCTCTGTCCCTGCCTCTCTCATCCATCTATGTCACTATCTCTGTCTCCGTATTGTAATTTATGTTGGTACCCAAGGGCCAGGAAGCAATGGGATCAGAGGTGGCTCCCGTGTAAGGCAGTGCACACAGACGCATCCCTCCATACCACTCTCAGCTGCCTCTGTGTCCTCCTGCCACACTCACACCCATAGAGACACACCAGTGCCCCCAGCTCTCCTGCAGCCAAGTACCCGGCACACCCAGACCCACACCAAGGCCCAGGCAAATGGACATCCATGCCCGTGCTTACGTGCCGGTCCCTGTGTGAGCCCTCTCTGGACCCACTGCAGGAAACAAGCCCAAACCTGTGGTGTCCGAAGAAAAGCTGGTCAGAAAACCAGGACAAAAAGAAACCCTGTGACCTCCCACACCTGCACACACACCCAGAGCTAGCACTAGAGGCTACTCCCAGCAGCCCCAGACCCCCAGCTGCGGTGCCTGCTTCTCTTTCCAGATTGGGATCTGCGGCCGCACAGGCAGTGGGAAGTCCTCCTTCTCTCTCGCCTTCTTCCGCATGGTGGACACGTTCGAAGGTGAGTTGTAAGGCGGGCACCCCATGTGTACCCACAGCCACCAGATGAAGCCTCAGCCCTGGCACATGGTCAGACATGACAGGAGGCCCAGCAGTCACCACCTTCCCCTGCACCCTCATTGGGACCCATACAGGGCGCATCATCATTGATGGCATTGACATCGCCAAACTGCCGCTGCACACCCTGCGCTCACGCCTCTCCATCATCCTGCAGGACCCGGTCCTCTTCAGCGGCACCATCCGGTGAGCCCCACCACCCTTCAGGCCCACCCAGCCCAGGCCAGCTTAGTTCCATCAGATCTGGAGCACAAAGAGGAGGGGGCTGGGGGAGACCAGGATCCCAGAGGCGTTTCCTGCTCATGCCCTTCTCTATCCCATCAGGCCCAGGCAGGCTCTGGAAGGGGATCCCCCACCCATGGATCTAAGATGCTGTCCCCCACCTACTGCCACCACCTCGGTGTTGCTCCCAGCCAGACCTCCAACTCAGTCCACTCTCACTCACTGCCCTCTGCCTCCTGGGGATGCAGGCAGGACCCTGCTCCCTCCCTACTGGGGCTTTCTGTGCCACTTCCAGATTTAACCTGGACCCGGAGAGGAAGTGCTCAGACAGCACGCTGTGGGAGGCCCTGGAAATTGCCCAGCTGAAGCTGGTGGTGAAGGCCCTGCCAGGAGGCCTTGGTAACTACTCCTGGCTGTGTAGTCAGGTTGGTTGGGCACTCAAGGACCCTGTAAGGAAGGGAGACAGAAGCCCGTGTCTCAGGTTTGCCCCAAGTTTGGAGTCCGAAGCCCAGCAGGACCATTTAGACCTACTTCTCACTATTCAGGGGCCCAAAGAGGTCAGGTGTCTTGCCCCAGGTCACACAACTGGTCAGTTCAGGGTCTGGCTCCTCCTGCAGGGTACAGTGGGTACAGTCAAGGACCCCTGTGAGACAGAGATTGCAAGTTCCCAATGCCACAGGGGCATCTTCAGCCCTGCCCTGCCCCATCTACCTGCCTGCCCAGTTCTGCCTTAGGGGAGGAGAAGAGGGACTGGGCAATCATAGACACAGGTCACTCATCAAGTCCACTGGTGATTGGCAAAGCCTTGGTATATTTGCTGCAGCTCCTAGAGCATTGGGGGTGGCTAAGCCTTGGTTTCAGTGAATCACCCTACCAAGGCCCACACTATATACACACTCAGTGCACCACTCAGTGCCCACGCCCCCTCCCAGAACTGCCCAGGGCCACAGCAGCACACATCTCCAGGGGTGCCCTTCTCGTTGCAGTCCCTGCAGACGGCCTCCACATTGTTGTGTCAGGTACACCAGCCCTGCACACGCCTGTGCTCTCAGACACACACCCACCTATTTGCCCTCATACACACATTTTCCAACAGCCCCCCAAGCCATCCCATCTGCTCCACTCACAGCACAAGATTAACTCAGTCCTACTTCCTCTCCCTGGGCTGTTTTCAGATGCCATCATCACAGAAGGCGGGGAGAATTTCAGCCAGGGACAGAGGCAGCTGTTCTGCCTGGCTCGGGCCTTCGTGAGGAAGACCAGCATCTTCATCATGGACGAGGCCACAGCTTCCATTGACATGGCCACGGTTGGTCCTGGGCACCTCCATGGGACGGTGGCCTTAGAGAGGGTTTAGTTTAGGCAGAAATTTGCACAAAGTAGCCCTGAGGCTCAAGTTGCCTTTAACATCAAATGCTATTTGTCACAGAAAGTGAAAAGAGCTGGGGGACCCTGACTCTGTCTAGCCTTAGGGAATGTTACACACACACACACACACGCACACACAAAAACACTACACAAACACAAACATAAGCTGCCCACAGACCCACACAGACTTCACACTGTCACCTATCACAACAGCACACACAGCCACAACCACAACCTACATACACACACACAGCTGAGTCCCCAACAGGCTGAGTCCAGTCCCTGAGTGCTGGGAACCTGTTCAGTCCTGTGGGGTGGGGGTGGGACTAGGATCAGGATGAGATGGGAGCCGAACCACAAACCTGGGCTCCACATCCCCCAAGCCAGGCCAGACCCCATCCACTGGGCAGGTGAGCCAACAGCTGTTGCCCCCACTTGGCAGGAAAACATCCTCCAAAAGGTGGTGATGACAGCCTTCGCAGACCGCACCGTAGTCACCATCGCGGTAAGGGGCCCATTGATGGGGTGCAGAGGGACACACAGGGACAGGACTGGCCTCTTGTGCCTGTCATCAGTGCACTGTTCCTGGGCTTGCCTGGTCCCAGTAATCAAGAAAGGACCCTGAAGTAGGCAGTTCAGGGCAAGGGGTCTGGAGGACATGCAGGGTGCCTGGGTTGCAGGATTTGGGGCGGGGAGTTTTGCCCCTGTACTTCCCTCAGACCTCCCCTCTCCTTCTCCAGGTTCCAAGGTCTGCCCCTGTCCCAAGGCCTTGTATGTTAGGCTGGGGTTACTTCTCCATAAGAAGTGGGGGAGGGGTTGTGGAGGGTCTCTGAGCCTTGAAGCCTGGAGGTGGGGTAGAGTTGGGTCTTGGAGAGGAGAAAAGGGTGGTATTAATGGATGGAGGGCTTGTAGTCACATCCACCCCAGGAAAGCGCGGTCCCCACAGAGACAGGACATTCTGGCCACATTCCTTATCCTCCTCCTCCAAGCTACAGGAGGGCCACCCTCTGCTGTGGCTCCCACCGCGGGAGGTATTCCCACCATCCTGACCCGTCCCCTCCTGCCCTGCCCAGCATCGAGTGCACACCATCCTGAGCGCAGACCTGGTGATCGTCCTGAAGCGGGGTGCCATCCTTGAGTTCGATAAGCCAGAGAAGCTGCTCAGCCGGAAGGACAGCGTCTTCGCCTCCTTCGTCCGTGCAGACAAGTGACCTGCCAGAGCCCAAGTGCCATCCCACACTCCGACCCTGCCCATACCCTTGCCTGAGTTTTCTAACTGTAAATCACTTGTAAATAAAGAGATTTGATTATTTCCTACTAGAGGCCGTGAGTCTGGTGGGCAGGGGCTGGCGGCGGATGGTGGGTTCAGTAGAACCAGCCTGCCTTTGGCATCAGGCAGACCTTCAGAAGCTGTGTGAGTGTGGGCAAAAGCTTGCTTCCTTACCTGTGAAATGAGGTCTCTATTAGTCAGCCAGGCTGCCACAGCAACATATCACAGACTGGGTGGCTTTAACAACAGACATTTTTTTCTCACAGTTCTGAGGGCTGAAGCCTGGGATCAAGGTGTTGGCAGGTTTGGTTTCTCCTGAGGCCTCTCTCCTTGGCTTGCAGAGGGCCATATTCTGGCTGTGTGCTCACACGGCCTTTGCTCTGTGCACATGCATCCCTGCTCTCTCTCTCTGTCTTAAAAGGACACTAGTCATATTGGATTAGGGCTCTACCCCTAAGACCTCATTAAACCTTAATTATCTCCTCAAAGGCCCTATTTCCAAATAGTTACATTGTAGGATTAGGCTTCACCCTGTGAATTTGGTGGGACACAATTATGTCCATAGCAAGGGTGATAGCATTTCTGCAATGAGTTTATCAGATAAGGTAACAGATCTCCATACAGCTTGGTCTCCTTTCTTCTCACTTTCATTCTTGAATTAAAATCTGGATTAACACTATTTCAATTGAAAATGACAGGAACCCAATTCAAAGTCACCTAAGCAGAAACTGAAGTTATTGCAGTGTGTGACTGACAAGGCTAAGAGGTATACTACTTCAAGCATGGCTGGATCCAGGTGTTTGACATCCTTACAGGATGTGTCTTCCTTTCTGGGTTCCATTTTCCTCTCCCTCCCTTATGACAGATGGCCACTAGCAGCTCTAGCTTACATCCTGCCCCAAGGCAACCCAAGAGGCAAAACAGATACTCCTTCCCAATAGTTCCAGCAAAAGCCTGGGAGCAAATCTCAATGGATCAACTTGGGTCACATTCCCATCCCTACCCCACTGTGATCAGAGGAGTGGCATCCACTGGCTGGCTAGGCCTGGATCATGTCTCCATCTCCATCCCCCAAGCAGGGGCATTCAGAAGTGGAAGGGTGGTCCTTCAGAGGGAAAGCACAGAGCATGAGCCACAGGCCAGCCAGGTGGTGTCTGGGAGACACTGGAGCCCAGACACCAGGGAGACTGAAACAGCAGCTGTCCTGACTTCCTCTGCATCACGAAACAAGGCTGCACATCTGCCCTCGGCCAAGAAATGGCAGGTGCTCATTTGCATCTCATTTTATGATCATTTGCATATCATCTGCAGTACTGGCTACACCAAGCCCTGGGGTGCAGACCTAAGAATCTGGAACCTGCATCCCCTTGGCTGCAAGAGGATCAGAGAGGCACAATATAAGAAAAGCCCACCAGTTATTGGAGGTAGGTCCAGTGCAGACCCCTGTGGATGTTCCAGGAGCCAGAGAAGCTCAGAAAGGAAGAGCTCTGTAAAGCCTGGCAGGCTGCATGGAAAAGACAAAATTTGAGTTAAACATTGTGGGGGATAGGGATTGGATAGGGAGAAAGTCAGCAAAAGGGCTGGGGTGGCAGGTGGGGACAGCAGGAGGTAAGGAGTGATGGTGGAAGTGTGTTAAGAGTGTTGGTTGATCGGGGAGGTGGGAGAAAGATGAGAGCAGTAGGGAGGGCATCATATCAGAGAGCCCTGAATGCCAGGGCAAGGAGTGTGCGGTATGCCCATGGACAAACAGGGAGAAGGGTTTTGAGCAAGAAAGGGACTTGACAAGTTCAGTGTTTGGTGGAGATGACTATAAGCAAGTGCAGGATGGAGCAAAAGGGGAGGCTGAGCCCTTCAGATAGGGCACTCACCCTCCCAGTAGGGTGAGCAGCAGGGAGGTGAGGCCTCAAGGCTGAACTGCAAGGCAGAACCCAACCTTTCTACCTCTGAGATTTCCCCAGGGGCCCAGCAGCTTCCCCCACTGTGAGATCCCCCAGGAGTGGGCCAGGCAGCAGAAAGAGGGCTCCACATGTCTACCACTACTCCAAATCCATCCCACCCCGACGGATTGAAGGGAAGTAGCAGGGCAGGGCTGGGCCCACAGTGAAGTGTTGCAGGGATGCCCAAGGTCATCCTGGCCCAAAATCCCTCTATAACATCCCTCATGGCCCACTGGCTTGACTTGGGTACCCCACAGATGTGGCTTATCTCTGGTTATTGTTATTAGAACTGACTCTTGCATATGTGAAACCAAAGCCTGCCTCTGTTTCACTTAGTGTCCTGGTTCTACCCTTTGGGCCACGAAAAACTACCAGTTTATCCTCCTTCAAAGCCAGGTGTTTCTACAATAGTGCCCAAACCCCCCGGGGACTTTCCTTTTCTGATGGCTGGACAGTTGTAGTTGCCTCAGAGATTCTCCCAGGTAACCCTGTCTCCTTGAGCTTCCCACTCTGCTCATCTCATTTTACCCTCCCCTTCCTAGACACTGTATCTCTGTTAATACAGCCCATGATCACACTCATCCTTTGTAGTGGTGTTTGCTCTGCCTGCTGGTGGGTAGGGAGAGAAAGGAAAATCCAACATAAAATGCATATCCTGCCTCTATTGTGGCCCACACCCACGCTGCCCTTTCCAGCCCCTGTCTCAAGCCCCCACTCCAACAAAATGGCCGCAGATGGTCAGGGGCTCTTCCATAAGGATCTGAGCCGCAGAGAGTGGTAAAGCCCTTACTCTCCCAACAACAGAGATCTAGCAGGCTTTCCTTCCAGCTGAGAACCGGGGTCCATGCCACAGGGCAGCCTCAGGCTGATGCCTGAACAGAAACACCACCATGCCTGGACCAAGAGCCTGGGTCCCCCAGTGCCCGAGGCAGCCCTAACACACTGCTCAGGCATACCACTCATGGGCTAACGTGGAAGAAGTCAGGTGACAGGTGTGAGAAAGTGTAAAGCAAGTGCCCTCCACTCAAACCTTTAAAGGAGGGCCGGAATGGTTGAGAAGATGGAGCCGCCCAGGCTGCCCCACAGCAGTAGCAGGTGTTAAACTGTGCTCCTTTCCTGCCGAGACCTTTTTTTTTTTTTTTTTTTTTTTTTTAATGGGAGGGAGTCTGAGCTTCCATCAGATTGTCAAAAGATTCAAGACTAAGATTAAGAGCATCCCCTAAAGAAAAGAAGCTGTGGGTTGAGAAGTCCTCGGACCGCCTAATTTTCCCCAGCCCTGGGATTTGTGGCGCCACCCCTCAGTGCCTCCTTTCCCGGGGAACCTGCAAACCTGGAGCGGCCGAGAGGCGGATAATTGACCCAAATACGGATGGGGATATTGGGGGAGGGGAGCCAGGGCGACAGGGCGGCGGCCCCAGACTGGGAAGGCGGGTCACAGATTCCTCCCAGCCCCCTACTTTCGTAGAGCGTGGGCAGGAGGAACCTCTGGGTCCCGCGAGTCAGAAAAACTCCAAAGGCCAGGTTGTGAGTCCGGGGAAAGGAGGCGGAGGGTGGGGGCGGGAGGGAGGGGGGGGGGTGGGACTTGCTCCGGCCCCGCCCCCTCAGCTCCGGAGCAGGTCGGGCTCCCTCTGGCGGTCCCCGGCCCCGCTCCTCTCCTCGTGCGCCCCCCTCCCGCCGTCCTAGACCCCCGCCTAGCCCAGGTCGGTCTCCGCAGACCCACGGCGGACCCACGGACGGACAGACGGACGGGAGGACGGCCAGCCGCTAGCGCCCAGGCGGCGGGAGGGGGGCGGGGAGGCGACGGCCGTGGCGTGAGGAGCAGGAGCAGGTGCAGCGGCGGCGGCGGGCGGGGCCGGGACCCGGCGCGGAGTGGGGGCCGCGGCACGGGCGGGCGGCAGGGACCGGGAGGCCGCGACTCGGACTCAGCCCCGCCGGGTCGCGCGCGGTGCCGGGGAGCCGGAATTGAGCCGGGTGGGGTGGTGACTCCGGAGAACGCAGGATCCCAAGGAGACAGAGAGGACGAGAGCTGGAGGGGGATCCGGAGAGCGGCGGAGGCGCTCCGAGAAGGGTGGAGTAGGACATAGGGGGCACACCTGGAGGGGAGACGGGCGGGGGTGGCCAGGATCTGAGCTGGAGCCTGGGAGCCCGGAGGCCAGGCAGGTGAGGCGGGAGACCCGCAGGTGGGGGTGAGGTCCGGTTAGTGGGAGAGATCCGGAGGTGTTAAGTTCTGAGCTGGGCTGAGAAGGTAGGCTGGGAGGGGAGACAGGCTCTCAGTGGGAGACCCAGCGTGGTCAGCTGGCGGGGTAAGCTGAGGGAGGACCCAGGGCCAGGTCGAGAGCCGGCAGGGTTGGGGGCTCCCTAGGCGGCAGGCAGGTAGGCTCAAGGGTGAGGCTGTTTTTTTGTTTTGTTTGTTGTTTGTTTTCTGTTTTTGAGACTGAGTCTTGCTCTGTCACCCAGGCTGGAGTGCAGTGGCATGATCTGGGCTCACTGCAACCTCCGCCTCCCGGGTTCAAGCGGTTCTCCTGCCTCAGCCTCCTGAGTAGCTGGGATTACAGGTGCGCACCACCACGCCAGGCTAACTTTTTTATTTTTAGTAGAGATGGGGTTTCACCATGTTGGTCAGGCTGGTCTCGAACTCCTGACGTCGTGATCTGCCCACCTCAGCCTCCCAAAGTACTGGGCTTACAGGCATGAGCCACCGCACCCGGCCTGAGGCTGATATTAAGAAGTGAAGTGGGATGCAGGTGGAGGTGAGGAAGAGTCTGGTGGGGAGTTATCTCAGAAGTGAGGCCAGCACAGGCTGAGCGCAGCCCAAGGGTGAGTGGGTGCCCACGGAGAGGACGCCACAGTGAGGCCCTAGGCCACGACCCAGGGGTGCCTCCGATGGGGGAAGCCCCTCCCTGGGGGTCACCAGAGCCATGCTGTCCCGCAAGGGCATCATCCCCGAGGAGTACGTGCTGACACGCCTGGCGGAGGACCCTGCCGAGCCCAGGTACCGCGCCCGCGAGCGTAGGGCCCGCTTTGTGTCCAAGAAAGGCAACTGCAACGTGGCCCACAAGAACATCCGGGAGCAGGGCCGTTTCCTGCAGGACGTGTTCACCACACTGGTGGACCTCAAGTGGCCACACACGCTGCTCATCTTCACCATGTCCTTCCTGTGCAGCTGGCTGCTCTTCGCCATGGTGTGGTGGCTCATCGCCTTCGCCCATGGCGACCTGGCCCCCAACGAGGGCACTGCTGAGCCCTGTGTCACCAGCATCCACTCCTTTTCGTCTGCCTTCCTTTTCTCCATTGAGGTCCAAGTGACTATTGGCTTTGGCGGGCGCATGGTGACTGAGGAGTGCCCGCTGGCCATCCTGATCCTCATCGTGCAGAACATCGTGGGGCTCATGATCAACGCCATCATGCTTGGCTGCATCTTCATGAAGACTGCCCAGGCCCACCGGAGGGCCGAGACCCTCATCTTCAGCAAGCACGCGGTGATCGCCCTGCGCCACGGCCGCCTCTGCTTCATGCTGCGTGTGGGCGACCTCCGCAAGAGCATGATCATCAGCGCCACCATCCACATGCAGGTGGTGCGCAAGACCACCAGCCCCGAGGGTGAGGTGGTGCCCCTCCACCAGGTGGACATCCCCATGGAGAACGGTGTGGGTGGCAACAGCATCTTCCTGGTGGCTCCGCTGATCATCTACCACGTCATCGATGCCAACAGCCCACTCTATGACCTGGCACCCAGCGACCTGCACCACCACCAGGACCTCGAGATCATCGTCATTCTGGAAGGCGTGGTGGAAACCACGGGCATCACCACCCAGGCCCGCACCTCCTACCTGGCCGATGAGATCCTGTGGGGCCAGCGCTTTGTCCCCATTGTAGCTGAGGAGGACGGACGTTACTCTGTGGACTACTCCAAGTTTGGCAACACCATCAAAGTGCCCACACCACTCTGCACGGCCCGCCAGCTTGATGAGGACCACAGCCTACTGGAAGCTCTGACCCTCGCCTCAGCCCGCGGGCCCCTGCGCAAGCGTAGCGTGGCCATGGCCAAGGCCAAGCCCAAGTTCAGCATCTCTCCGGATTCCCTGTCCTGAGCCATGGTGTCTCGGGCCCCCCCACACGCGTGCGTACACACAGACCGTGTGGTATGGTATGTAGCCCAGCCAGGGCCTAGTGTGAGGCTGGGCCAGCCTCAGCTCAGCCTCCCCCTGCTGCTCATCCAGGGTGTTACAAGGCACTTGTCACTATGCTATTTCTGGCCTCAGCAGGAACCTGTACTGGGTTATTTTTGTCCTTGCTCCTCCCAACCCAATTCAGGACTGCCTCACCCCTCTCCCCTGCCCAAAGCTGCAGAGGCTGTGGGAGGTGCTGGGCCCTAAAGCTGGGTGTGCAGCCAGTCCTGGCTCCCCACGATTGACCAGCCACACACTGGGCAGGTGGCTGGGGAAGAACAATCCCCTGAGGGCTGCTGCTTTGCTTCTTTGGCTTCAAGAAATGCCTGTGGTCAGGCCCCAGCTCTCCTTGGTCCCTGAAAAAGCACCCGGCTAAGGGTTGGGCCTGGCCTACAGTTGATGAGAGAGCATGTTCCCACTGGAGGATTGGTGCTGTGAAGCCTACACCGACAGGGACAGCCTGGGGCTGACGGGGCTCCCCTCCGAGGGCCAGTTTCAGGGCTGGAAGGGGAGGAAGCACGGGAGGGTGACCTGAGGAGGCTTGGCTTTGCGGAGCCCCGCTCAGGCACAGGGAGGAGGAGATGCCAGTGCTCCTGCCTTTTGCCACATCAGCCTCCTGCAATGAGGGCTCTGTGGGCTGGGGCTACTGCCCCTGCCTACTTTCCACCTGTCCCCAGAGGCTGACGAGAGGGTGTCCTGTGCCCACCACACATGATTAAGGCCTCAGGCCCAACTCTGGTCCTGGCTGTACAACAGTGGCTGCCACTCACTTTGTCCAGAGGGTGGCTTGGAGTTGGGTGTCTGGGTTGCTGGAAAAGGTGTGGGAAGGTTCAGCATGGTGGGAGGGAGTGAGGTCCCTGAGGTGAAGAGGCCCTTGGTCCTGACGGGTTTGACCTGCGCCTGGACCCTTGGAGCAGTGTTGTGTGAACTTGCTTAGAACTCTGCCTTCTCCGTTGTCAATAAAGCCTCCCCTCATGACCTAAACTCTGGCTTTTCTTGCTGGGGAAGCAGCGAGCATGCTGGTGGGAAGGGAGGCAGGGACTGGCAGCTGCCACCCCCTTCAAGAGGCGCCACAGACCCTAGCACGGAGGCCAGGGGAGGGACGGAAGGCTGGCACCTCTTCCCCCAGCTCAGGGGGACTTTCCCCCTCCTGCCTCAGGTGGCCCAGCCCTGTCAGCCTGTCTGGCCAACTCAGCCTTTGGGCACTCACTAGGCTCTGCAGCCCTGGGCTCTGTGTCTCCTCCCAGGGACCTGCTGGAAGGGTGGAGTGTCCCAGGAGAGGGGTAGAGGTGTCATAGGCATTAGTGTAGTAATTGGAGCCCTAACTCTCGAGCCAACTGCCTGGGTTCGAATCCTGGCTCTAGCTGTATGACTTTTGTCAAGTAACTTAACCTGTGTCTCAGTTGCCTCATCTATAACATGGATGCTAATGGTACCTACCTCATAGAATTGTTTTGGGAGTAAACGAAAAACATGTAAAATGCTGAAGTGCCTGGTCTACAGTAAGTGCTCAATAAATGTTAACTATTGTGATTGCTGCTGAATCAGCTACATGATGAGAAAACTGGCCAAACGTGTTAAAGAGAGACGGTGCTTTTATTTTGCCCTTGGTCATGTTTATTTGCCGGGTCTTTCTTTCCACACCGTGCCCCCTTCCCAGCTGAGACCATGATTTTAGGGGCTGTGGCAATGCCTGTGACCTGGTCTCCTTGTCTCCATCTCACCCACTGCAATCCATCTGCCACGCAGCCTCCAGGGTGGTCTTAGAAGGGTGGGTCACCCCCCACTCCCACCATGAAATACCTTCGGTAGTTCCCCATCACCTCTGGGTCAAGGCTAGCTTCTTAGCCAGCCAGTTCGGGCTGTGACTGCCTCTCCGGCTTTATGGCCCACTGTTTTCTTGCTAGGAGTCTGCACTTGCCCACCCACTTCCCTGGGTATCTCTCTGTCCTATCCCTCCTGGCACGTAATGTTGAGCTTCCTACCTCCCAGACCTTGCTTATGTTATTCCCTTGGCCTGGACTGCCCAGGCCTCATCTCTGTCTGTTGAAATCCATAAAAATCCAGGCTGAATGATGCCTCCTCGAAACCTTCCCTGATTTCTCTGGAAAGGAAGGTCCCTTCCCTCTGCTGTGCTATGGGCATTCTCCTTTTGCCTACGTTTAGGGGTCTGTCTCCCCATCCCCAAGTCCATGGCTTCCTGAGGTCAGGGACTGGGACTCAGCACTATGGCTGGCTTACACGGAGTAGGTGCTACATGAATGAAAAATGAATGAATGAATAACAGGTGGGTGGCGTACAGGACAAAAAGTCAGGGTTATTGCTACAGTGTGAGGCCTGCAGACAGGGCATCAGTGAGGGTCTGTCCCAGGTGGCTCCAGAGGCAGGGCCAAGGGGCCAGGAAGTTGTCGCTGCTGGTCTGGGCTCTAAGCTGCCCCCTCCTGGCACCCATGCAGTCCCCAGCGCTGATTCCCTTCCTTGCAGAGCTGACCCATTTCTGGTTTAGAGGGTGAAGGGGTGAAAGCTACTCAGTCAGCCTAGCATTCTAGGAGGCTGGCTCTTGCGACTCAGCTTGGCTGCCCTTAAGGCCAAGGAGAAGGGCCAGACTCACTAATAAGGACCTGCTGGCAGCACCATCCTTGGAGCCCCATCCAGAGTAACCTTCCTCCACCTGCCAGGGACCTTAAGCTGCTGGTGAGTGGGAAGCCCACAGAACTGAGGGCTTAGCGCCACCTGCTGACCAAAAAGAAGACTTACTTCAGCAGAGAAAATCAGGGCCACTGATCCTAGGTTTTCCACCAAACCTGAGGGAGACCCCCAGCCTTAAGGCATAACCCAGGGCGGGGCTGGAAAGCTCCAGGCATAGAGAGGCAGTTCGACCAGGCCTCCCTCCTCCGCGAAGGTGTTCTTGCCCACTGATGGTGCTACCTCCATCTGGGGGTACGCCTTCTCTATGGCACTAGCCTCAACTGGACAAAGAAGTTCACCTGAGTGCTACTCAGCCCAGCAGGAACTTCTGTGATAATTTGGTTTGTGATATTCAGCCTCCAGGACTGCATTCATTAGTCATCACATGACAGCAGAGGAAGCAGTCCAGCCCATCCACATGCTATGTGCAGAGCTAGCTCGACTACAGGGCCCCTGAAAAGGAGAACGGAAGTACCACATGTCACTGTGGCCCAGCAGGACTATGAGAGAAGCACCATTCTCCTTTGAGTTTGTAGATGAGGAAACAGGATCAGAAAGCGTGGTGTCTTTGACCATTCAGGCTTCTATAACAAAATACCATAGACTGGGTGGCTTATAAACAATAGACATTTATTACTCACAGTCTGGAACCTGGGAAGTCCAAGATCAAGGTGCCCGTGGATTCAGTGTCTGCTGAAGACCTGCTTCTTAAATGGCTGTATTTCCCCTGTAACCTTACATGGTGGAAGGTGTGAGGGAGCTCTCTGGGGCCTTGTTACACAAGGGCACCAATCCCATTCACGAGGGCTCCACCCTCATCACCTAATCACCTCCCAAAGGTCCCACTTCCAAATACCATCACCTTGGGCATTAGGATTTAACATGTGCATTTTAGGGGGACACAGACATTTAGCCTATAGCAGGAGGTAATTTGCCAAGATCTCACAGCTAGTAGGAGGCAGGTCCAAGATTTCAGTGAAAGTCTGTCTAATGCCACAGCCCTGCTCTTCCCTCCCCCTCTTTCCCACAGCACACAATCCCAGTGATCCAAGCTCCAGCTTTTAGTAGGGCTGCACCTTGTGTCACATTCACCACAGGGAGAAAGCTGTCTCCAGACCAAGGGCAAGAGGGAAGGTGGAACTCAGCAAGCCCCTGGGCCTACCTGAGATCCCAGATTGGAAACTGGCAGCAGGCTTGGCTGTTCTGTGACAGCCTAGATTATGTCCAAAACACCTATGGAGTCAGAACAATCTCACTGGCACTTTTTCTGGCCCACGTGCATGGTGAGCCCTCTATCTTCCTCCTCCTTACAGGAACACTGGGGTCTTTGCCTTCCAGGCTCTTCTCCCAGCCAGTCAATTGGGCACATCTGCTACCCATCTGTCCCCAACTCCTATCAATGGTGTAAGGTGTGTCCTGGGCCTCAGTCCTGAGCTTCAGAAGGAAGGCAAGCCAGGCCACCCTCTTCCTGTGTGCTAGTCTAGAAAAACTAGGCCACTCGCACACTAGAACCTGCCCAGGCCTAAGACCTGTGGATTTGGCATCTCCAGCCAATGTCACCATGAGACCCACCCAAGCCCCACTAATGTGCACCTCTGGCCCTTCTGCTGGAGAGGACTCACGCAGCTTCTCCAGGGCCCATACTCTCTCCACGGGCAGGAGGCTCTGTCCATCTGAGCTCCTTCCCCACATCTTTTTCTAGGGAGAACTTTCCCTGGGAGCTTGTATTCACAGGAGGAGAGCCACCCTGACACTCCACAGGTCTCTGGGCTCCCCAGGGCCTCTGAGGTCTCCCCAGGCCCAGATATCAGACACTCTGTGTTGTACCAAGTGTCCAGATAACTTTAGAAAGAAGATGAATTCCGTTCATCAAAGTCATGTTGACCTCAGGTCCAAAGAACAACAGATTGATTCCAGCTTGAAAGAAGCTGGGGAAAGGAAAAACAGTAGGGTTAGTCAGAGCTGGGCCAGAAGTGCCTTTTGTTGTGCTGGATTCTGGGTTATTGGCAGCCCCCCTGCCAGATCTACCCACCTAGGGCACTGACTCTTTATGGGAGGGGAAGCAGGTGCTACCCACACCCTATTCTAGTTCCACTCTGGGCAGGTCCAACTCTGGAGTGATGTGAAGAGCAGGCTGCCTGGACTGGCCAACCTGGGTCCAGGAGTGTGACCTTCTCCCTTTCCCCTGACCTCAGTTCCTGGCAGGCACCAAGGCCAATGAGTGGAACGAGTAATACAAAGTGCCTGTGCAACTCCACAGCTTATTACCTTCAGTGGGGGAAGAAACAATGTTTGGGTATGCAGCACAGGTTGGCACTACCTAGAAGCTGTCTATAGCTTATAGGATCCAGTTAACCCTTTTGTTAGTCACACAGCTCCCCTTCATGAAATACTGTTCCCTGCAGCACAAATATGTCCCCATCTCCTCCTCCCCAGATCATCAGCCCCCAACTGAAGCAAACCACACTTTGGGTAGTCTTTCCTCTGTTTACTCTTGACTTCATTTGACCAATTCCAATTTTTTTCATAATGCCATTATTATTGGGGGAAGGGGAGTAACTTCAAGGTAATCCAGAGAGAAGCAAATGCAACACAGTTCTGACTGCGATGCAGATTCCTTTTTGTTAAATGCTGACTGTCTCCTTGGTTTCCCATTCACCTGGGAAGTAGAAGACTAAAAATCATTCCATAGTTCCATCCAAGGAGGGCAGCTCCAACAGTGTGCTCTTGAGCAGGCTGTCTGGGTCATCAGGAAAAGTCATTCCAGTTACTCACGCATTCTCTGAGAAACCTTGTCATCTCCGCCATCTGTCTCTGTGTAGGAACTGCCAAAGTCCTTCAGTTCCCCATCTCAAATAAGCGGTGAATGGGTTACTTCCCTTATTCGAATCCTTCAGTCCCTCCTTGTGTCAGTTTGGATCTTCCAGGAAGCAGCTTTCAAGACGAAGTCAGAAGTACAAGTGAGTAATTAGGGGTGGTTCCATGAAAGATAAAGGAGAGAGACTGTAGCGGGGAAAGCCTCAGACCACAGTGCAGGCTGACTGTGAAGGGAGAGGCAGGGGGAATGAGGGAGGACTAAGATGAGCCTCAGGCTACAGTATAGTAAGTCCTCATTTAATGGAGTTGATAGGATCTAGGAAACTATGACTTCAAATAAAATAACGTGGAACAAAACCAATTTTCCCATAAGCTAATTGCTATAAGAAAGAATGAAGTTCACAGCATATTTCTGGTCATAAAACACATCAAACTTCTAAATAAAGACCAAACACTTCAATATTTAACACTGAAATAAATGTTTACATATACATTTAAGAATGATTACTAGGCCAGGCACGGTGGCTCATGCCTGTAATCCTCGCACTTTGGGAGCCCAAGGCAGGAGGATAGCTTGAGCTCAGGAGTTCGAGACCAGCCTGGACAACATTTTGTAGAGAGTTTTATCTCTACAAAAACACCAAAAAAATTAGCCAGGCATGGTGACCTGCGCCTGTAGTCCCAGCTACTCAGGAAACTGAGGTGGGAGTATTGCTTGAGCCCAGAAGGTAGAGGTTGCAGTAGGCCAAGATTGTGCCACTGCACTCCGGCCTGGGTGACAGAGTGTGAGACTTTGTCTTGAAAAAAAAAAATTACTAAAAACAAATAATTATTCACCCAATGATTCCAATTTAGAGTTGTGGGTGGCCAGAGCCTATGCCAGTGGCTCAGAGCACTAAGTGGGCATCAACCCTGGAGAGGATGGCATCCGGCTGTAAGGCATGCTCACACCCACACCCTCACTCAGACTGGCACCATTTAGACACCCCAATTTACTGAAAGTGCTCATCTCTGGGATCTGAGAGGAAACCAGAGTACCTGATGAAAACCCCACACAGACAGTGGCTCAGGTTGGGAATTGATTTTTTTTCCATCAATGTGATAACAAAATGACATCAAACAAAATGATGTTATTCTAGCACCTAATATACAACTCTGAGAAAATCGTGGCCACCTCAGATCCCCGAGATAAGCAGCTGGAGATCTTGGGATGTAGTTCAGTATTCCAGCATCAGCTCCCAACACAGAGCTCCTGCCTTGCTCAGTCAATGGCAGGAGCAGTCTGAGGAGAGCAGGGCACCAGCTGGAATACTGAAGCAGATCCCTGAGATCTGCAGCTGGAGCCCGTCAGCTGACTGCACTCCTCACACAGGCTCTCTCTTGAAGGGGGCCTCAGAGGCACATCTCTGTGGCTACCGCACTCCTTTTGGTCAAAGCTCAGGTTTCTGAGGAGTTGTAGCACTTAGCTTATGCTGTGTTAACAAAGCCAGTATAAAACAGTGGCTTTAAAAAACATTTTAAATATTAATGTATTAATAAAAATTAATATTTAAAATGTTTTACATATTAAAAGTATTTTCCAAGTATTTGAGAGTTGGCTCTGCCAGCTCTGCTGATCTCAGATTTGCTCACATGGAGTCAGGTGGCTGTCATCTAATCTAGCCTGGCCTCCACTGGAGCAACAAGGATGTGGGAGCCAGCATCTCTCACCCTCCAGCAGGCTAGTCTGGACCTGTCCTTCTCTCAGCACCATTAGAAGCACACAAGGAAGCAAATGAAGACACACAAGGCCTCTTGGGGCTTACACTGGGAACTGGCACACCTTCACTGCTGTCTCCTTATGTTGGCTGAAAGACATCACATGGTTGGAGGCACTGCAAAGTTACACAGCAATGGACATGAATGCAGGGAAGGGTGAAGGACTGGAGTCATCTTTTCAAACAACTACAGAATCCAGCTGATCATAAAGGATTTGTTTTCTTTTTCCATAAGCATCATTGTTGATGTTGGGGTTATCAGCAATAAACTGATAGTTTTACAGTCTCACCAATGCACCACAGTGTAACAGTCTCTCATTGCCCAAGGTATCACCTGAAGTTCTTTTGTCTCACAACCAAGAAAATTAAGGAGCATGGAGCCCAAAGGTGAGGTTGGAGCAAAAGTTTAAAAAGTGAAAAAAGAAAGCTCCCCACTGCCAAGAGGGGGCCCAAAAGAGTGTTGCCATTTCACATTTGAATGCAGAGGCTTTTGTAAGAAATTGATGAGTGCTGGGCATCTCATTTGCATAAAGCATGAATTTATGGTAGTTCTACCCTGTTCTCCCAGTGTGCATGCAGGCCCTTAGCTTGAGTTACTCCATGTGGCTTTGTTCCCCTTACTGCGCATGTCTCAGGGGAAGGAATTTTCCATTGTGGGCATCTCTGGGCAAGTCTCCTGGGTAGTCTTTCTTACCTAGGCAGTTGTGGACATGTCTAAGACAAGCCTCCCTGTACAAATTCTCTTATCTGTGCCTGCAGTTTGATTTTTCAAGCTGTTCTTTTGTTTGGAAGAATTTTACCGAGGACCCACCCTAACTGCCTGCCTGACTGGTTTCTTCCTTCCTCCTCTCTCATTCCTGCTTCAGGAGTGGAGACCCCAACTGCTGTTGGGGAAAGTGGACGATGACCACTCCTGGCTGCTTCCTGCTGGAAGGGGCGTCGTTGGGGTTACAGCAGTTAGGGCTCCTCCTGAGATTAGTCTAAGCGTCCCCAGAAGAATGGCGTGTCTATGCATGGTTCCATCTGCAGCACCATTTGGAGTTTAACAGTCTCTAAGTGAGTGGAAACAATTTGAGTTACAGTATTGAATATACAAAGTCCAAACATTAATGCAAAACACACGAGCAAAAGGGGGCCTAATAAAGGAGCTAACCAGTTCCACAAAGAAGATTGGAATCCATTCAGGAAAGATTGTAGCCAACTAAGACTAGAGCCCGCACTCTCTCTTAATCTGTCAACGTTCTAATTTGATCTTTAAGCACCTGTACATTCTCTTCCACTTGACTAGAGGTGTTGATCTAGAAGTGACATGCTTCTTTTTAAAACTGCACAGGTACCCCCTACTTTGGCCATAAGGATATCTATTTTGCATAACTACTGAGGCTAAAGAGTTTATGGATTGTTGTTGTGCTTCTATGGCTTCTACTGTTGGCTTCTGCCCTCATTGCATCATAACAGAAATATTAAGTACTGATCTTTCAAGGACAGGAATACCAGCAAACCAGAAGAGGTCTCTGGCTATAGAATCCCCTATCCCTGGTTTTTCTAAGATAAGATTGTCATGTGCAGGTCCTACCCAATCTTCTCTTTCAGTTAAGTCTCCATATGAGGGCATGGAAATGATAGACCTTTGTTCAGCTCATCTGAGATAGCACACTCGCTAGAAAAGAGGCTAGGTTAGGGACGTCCCCAAATCATGCTGCCATATCAGTGGAATTTAAACATAATAGGTCAGGAACCACTGCCATGATAGTGCAGGTTCCCTTCCAGTGCCTAGGGAGGATTAAGTGTAGCCAGGAGCCACAAAAGAAATAAAGCCTGAAGGGCCAGTGCTAAGTTGTAGCTTGTGAGAGACACAGGCAGATCTTTCTCATATCTTAGAAGCTTCCCCCTCTTGCATATAATAGGAGCATCTTTGGGATAGGGATATCCATACTCAGGACAGTCACTCACGATGCCATTTGGAATATCACAAGAAACATTTGAAAATCACTTTTTATCCAGTTTTCTCATTGGCTTAGATCCAACAGGAATAAGTCCTGTGAATCTAAATGGCCAACTTTAGATAAAGAGCCATTTTTCTTAATTGATTATTCCACTTCTCCTAAAGTATTTATAATGAGATGTACTAGCTGTTGTGCAGATTTTGCCTTGATAGGCCCATAAATAACTGAGGGCCCTTTTATTATCTAAAACTATTTTAACCAACACCTTTTCACAGGTCTCTTGGGCCTCTAAAGCTTGAGCTGTTTTATTTACTATTTGGGCCATAGTCAGGGATAAAAATGTTTAGAAACATGTTTTAGTTTAGAAATACCTAGTGCGGGTTAGAAATTCTTAGTCAAACTAGTGAAATGTGATGGTAAGTTATTGATCAGATAAAGTATGAGGAATTCCCCTCTCTGAGCCATAGTTTCTAAATGTGTGAGAAAAACAAGCAACCCACACATAGTTCAGGGCCTGGTCTGAACACTCAAGTCTGGTTCATTCACAGAGATATAATACTTGCTTAGTATGGAGAAACAGAGGGAGGCTTTACAACACATCACCCCAGAGTCACAAACCACCATACAAAGGTCAGACGGCATGTGACAGCTAGGTCCTCTGTGAAAGGAAACTGGATTGGAACACAGCCAACATTCCCAACACCTGATGGTGAAGAGGGACTGACAAAGTCCTCTCCAGCAGGCCTGTCCCTTGAGTCTCGTAAGGTTGGCAGCAGCCGCCCTAAAAGCTTTTTACTAGCCCAAGACACAGGGCTGAACTTTGCTTTGGAGCCCCTTACCTTTTTCCAAAGAATCGAAACAATTAATAAAATCAATCCAACAGCAATTAATAGAATAAGCCACCAACGAGTGGGAAAGATATCTGTCTTCTCAGGTTCTGCAGAGAGAGAAGGAAAACATTAACAGGAAACCTACAGGCAAGGGCCAGAGAAACCACACAACTGCTGCTGGAATCTGTGTGGTTGTGTCATCCCCCTTGTCAGAGATTTAACCACCAGCCCTCTACCACATGTCTCAGCGTCTCCATTCCTATCACATATACCTCCACACACCGAACAGTGTATGTAGCGCTTGCCAAAAATATGGAAGATGAACACCACATACCACATAAGTGTGCCACCCTCATCTTCAAACCTTCTGTAATAGGACACCATCTTCTACTCCTATGTGCATACGACACAGACAACACCTCATACCATACATGCAAGGCATATTTCCATTTCATACTCCCAGTGGACACACATACCCTCCCTGCAGCCCTGCACCACCCATACGCACTCCTAATCCTTACTTCCAAGAATAATTCCTCTCTCCCCAGGACCATCCTGGGCCCCATCTGGCATAGCCTGACCACATTCAGTGCCCCCAGTCACTCCCTGCCTTCTTTACTCCTCTCAGACCCAGGGAGATGCATTTTACCAGCAGAGTTATCCCTACCCAAGACCAGAGCTATGACCAGGGCATATGAGCTCAAAAAGTCCCACCCCACCAGCAGAAGTAGGTCTGCCGTGAACTGTTTTAAGGATCCAGTGTGCCTGGGGAAGGCACTGAGCATTTACAGAACCACTCTACTGTAGCCTCCCCATCTTGGGACACAGCCCATAAAACAAGACTACTGGCCGGGCGCGGTGGCTCATGCCTGTAATCCCAGCACTTTGGGAGGCCGAGGCAGGCAGACTACCTGAGGTCAGGAGTTCGAGACAAGCCTGACCAACATGGAGAAACCCCGTCTCTACTAAAAATACAAAATCAGCTGTGTGTGGTGGTGCGTGCCTGTAGACCCAGCTACTCAGGAGGCTGAGGCAGGAGAATCGCTTGAACATGGGAGGCAGAGGTTGTGGTGAGCTGAGATCATGCCATTGCACTCCAGCCTGGGCAACAAAAGCAAAACTCCATCTCAAAAAAAAAAAAAAAGACAAGACTACTGATTCAGCCTCTACCAGCCTACCAGCCAACAGTTTACAGTGAACCTAGAGCCTGACTAGAAGGGCTGCCGGCAGGACTGGTCCCTGGCCCCTGAGAGCCCCTTATCCTCAGGGAACATGGGAGGATACTGTCCCCATTCCCCTAGCAGCTGGCAGGTTCCCTATTTCAAGCCATATGGACCATCCAAAACCCTGAAGCTGCCATGAGCTGACAAGTCGCCCTGCTCCACCTGATGACTATGGTCAGCACTCTAGACCATCTTCTGCCCAGGTGTAGGGACCTAGGCTGGACTGCTGACTCTGGGGCTGAGCTAGGCCAGACCCCAGCTTGGTCCTTCCAGTCCCAGCTTTCTCTTCTTCCCCTTCAGTCCCCAGCTAAGACCCCGGGCTGTGTGGGAATAAGTCTTATGTTATAGTCCCTCAAGGCAAGGAAGAGAAGAAATGTCTAAAAAGACCCTTACCAGAAAGACTCTGCCGAGGAGCAGTCAGGGTAAAGTTGATCCTCAAGGAAGTATGCAAGGACTCATGCCATATCACACATTGGTAGACAGTCCCAGGGTCTTCCTGAGAGGAGTTCAGCTTCAAGCAGCTAGTGATGTTAAATGTACCATCCATATTCTTGATGGTGGGACCAGTGATGATGTCCTCAGAAATCACTACGTGATGGGGAGACTTCTGGGTCCACTTCTCCCACGTTATATTAATATCCTTTGGGTAGAACTCACTTAACTCACACATATATTTGCCTTCATTCTCTTTCACCACCGCTTGATCCTGAAACAATCTGCTGGCTGGGGAAGCTGCCAGGGAAACAAAAGTCATACAGAGTTGGGCCCAGCAGCCTTTTATCCCTGCCACACCTTAAGCTAACTGGCTTCTACCATACCTTCACACCTGTGCATCACTGCCCCTGTAGCCAGATAAGACAAAAAACACAGGATGCCTACTCTTTTTAAAAGATGGGGACTCTGAGGCATAGATAATGCTGTAACCATGTCCAGCAATGAGCTGGAGATTTACAATATCAGACTGGGCACTCCTTAAGGGTAGGGAGGGATTAGTTTATTATCAGCCTGACATCTGACCCATGGCAAGCCTTCAGGACACGTGAGTGACTGAATGCAAGTCAGCTTGGGCTAAATATTCTGGGTATGTTGGTGCCAGTGCCAACTGGGTGTTGTGACCCCAACTCTCACAGCAATTTTGTAAAGCAGAGTTTTCTTAAGCTATGTTGTGCCACAGACACCTTTCATAATCTGAGGAAAGCCTTGGAACACTGTTGTGGTAGAGACTGCTAATTGCTCTTCAATTTCCATTCTATGCATTTTTAGCTGGCCGTGACATATCCAGATTAAAGCTGTATCACCCAACCTCCACTGCAGGTATGTTTGGCCATGCAAACTCAGGGTCTAGTAGGTCTGGATTTAAGCAAAAGTGGCAAAAGCAACTTCTAGGAAGTATCCTTAAATTAAAAGGATGTCTTAAAAGACTGTCTCTTTCTCTCTGTCTGTCTCCTTCATATTTTCGGCAGGATGTTTGGAATACTATGTGATGACTGGAGATGGATAGGCCATTTCCAAACACAAGGTGGATGATACATACTGAAGATGGCAGAGTGACAAGATAAAAGGATCGTGGGTCCCAGATGATCACAGAGCTAGCTGCCATATCTGCCCTTGGCTGGCTACATCAGTTCCGAAAGAAAAATAAACTGCCATTTCCAAAACCACTATTGACTTCCAGTTTTCCCTGTCACATGAGAGGTCATCGCTCCCACCCTATAATAAGAACAAAAGCTGAACAAATTGAAAATCAACCACTTTTCTCAGATTCTTCGGAGAATTGAAGTGACAGGGCAAACTGCGACTCAGAAAACTGGAGAAAGAAGGAGATTAAGAAAATTACAGTTAAGACAAAATTGCCTCATGCAGAAGCTGCTGGAGTCATAAACTGGTAGAAGTACTTAAGCAGTAACTCCGACAAACTAGTAAAGGATGAGTGTGGACTAGCTTGAGAATGAAAACCTCCTCAGGTTCTGGTCTTAGGGATGCTACCATACTTTCATGCGTTTTCATCCTTAGGACCCAGTCTTGAGGATGCTACCACACTGTCATGAGTTTTACTTCCAGGAACCCTAACAGATTCTCACAGTAAAGAGCCAAGAAAAATCTCCTCTTCTTTCTGGGGGATGGAAAGAAGTAATCATTTTAAAATACACCCAGATTATTCCCTCCATCTCAAGGGAAGATGTCAGAGCCTTATCTGACCTGGGAGAAGAAAATTAGCCAACTCCAGCTGTCTATAGCCTTTCTGTATCACTTAAGAAGAGAGAAAAAGAAAAGGCTAAGAAACACTTCTGAAGGTCACAGTCCAGAGGCTCAGGCCACTAAAAGAATAAGATTTAATTATAAAAGTATAAACAGATTCTCCTCCAACACTTTACTACCACATCAACAGGGATCCAGTATAATAACGGAAAATTACAAGTGAGAGAGCTAAAAGGCACAGACCCTATTTAAGGAGTTCATAAGGAAACTCAAAGACAATAGGAAAGGAGAGAAAAAAGCACTAGAGAAACTGAAATCTCTGGCACCTACAGCTATTAATAAGCATTAAACGCAAGCAGCTCCTAGCCAAATTAACATAAAACTTCATAATAAAAGCCTATTACCTGATACATAATATCTCTCTTTCAACTGAAAAATTATAAGACATGCTAAAAAGTACATAAAAACAAAGTAAACATCAGACCCAGACTCAGGTATGACACAGATTTTAGAATTATCATACAGGGACTTTTAAAAAACTATAATTAAAATGTTAACAGCACTAACAGAAAGAGCAGATAACATGCACAAACAGATGGGTAATATAAGCAGAGTGATGGAGATGCTAAGACCAAAAGTGAATGCTAGAACTCAAAATATCATTAAAGAAATGAAGAATGCCTTGAGTGGGTTCATCAGTAGACTTGAAACTGACAAGGAGGCTGGGCGTGGTGGCTCACACTTATAATCTCAGCACTTTGGGAGGCTGAGGTGGGTGGATCACCTGAGGTCAGGGGTTTGAGACCAGCCTGACCAACATGGAGAAACCACATTTCTAATAAAAATACAAAATTAGTCAGGCATGGTGGCACATGCCTGTAATCCCAGCTACTTGGGAGGCTGAGGCAGGAGAATCACTTGAAACTGGGAGGTGGAGGTTGCAGTGAGCCGAGATCGCGCCACTGCACTCCAGATTGGGCAACAAGAGCAAAACTCCGTCTCAAAAAAAAAAAAGAAAGAAAGAAAGAAACTGACAAGGAAAGAATCAGTGAGCTTGAAGATGATAATAGAAACTTCCCAAACTCAGAACGGTGTGGTGGCTCATGCCTATAATCCCAGCACTTTGGGAGGTCAAAGTGGGCAGTTGGCGACCACCCTGGCCAACATGGGAAAACCCCGTCTCTACTTAAGAAACAAAAATTAGCCAGGCATGGTTGTGCACACTTGTAGTCCCAGCTACTCAGGAGTCTGAGGCACAAGAATCGCTTGAACCTGGGAAGCAGAGGTTGCAGTGAGCTGAGATCCTGCCATTGCACTCCAGCCTGGGAGATAGAGTGAGACCCTGTCACAAACAAAAATTTTAAAAAAAGAAACTTCCCAAACTGAAATACAAGGAGAAAAAAGAATTTTAAAAAAACAGAATATCCAAGAACTGTGGGATACTACAAAAGGTGTAACAGATATATAATGGGAATACAAGAAGAAGAAAAGAGAAAGGAGCAGAAGAAATACTTTGAAGAAATAATGGCTGAGAATTTTCCAAAATTAATGACAGACACCAAACTACAGACCCAGGAAGCTCAGAGAATACCAGGCAGGATAAATATCCAAATATGCCTATCCACGTCTAGCCATATCATATTTCAACTTTAGAAAGACAAAGATGGCCAAGCATGGCAGCTCACTCTCATAATCCCAGCACTTTCAGAGGCCAAGACAGGTGGATCACTTGAGCTCAGGATTTTGAGGCCAGCCTGGGCAACACGGCGAAATGCCATCTCTACAAAAAATACAAAAATTAGCCCTGCTTGGTGGCACCCATGTGTGCCCCCAGCTACTTGGGAGGCTGAGGTGGGAGGATCACTTGAGCTTGAGCCCAGTAGGTCAAGGCTGTAATGAGCCGTGATCACACCACTGCACTCCAACCTTTGAAACAGAGTGGGACCCCATCTTGAAAGATGAAAGAAAAGAAAAGAAAAGGGAAAAGAAAGGAAAGAGAGAGAGAGAGAAAGGAATGGAGGAAGGGAGGGAGAGAGGCTCGGAGGGAGGGAGGGAGGGAGGAAGGAAGGAAGGAAGGAAGGAAGGAAGGAAGGAAGGAAGGAAGGAAGAAATTAATTGAGTCAATAACTAACAAAAAAAAAAAAAAAAAAGAAGAAGAAGAAGAAGAAAATCACCTTCAAAAAAGGAAAGCACCAGGTTCAGATGGTTTCACAGGTTAATCCTACTAAACATTTAAGGAATAAAGAATGCCAGTTTTTTACAATTTCTTCCAGAAAGTAGAAGTAGACAGAGGGAACACATTCTACCTTATTCTGCTAGCCCAATATTACCCTACTGCCAAAACCACACAAAGACAATACCAGAAAAGATAACTACAGATCAATATCACTCATTAAAATACATACAAAATCCTCACGAAAATATTAGCAAATCTAATTCAACAATACAAAAAAAATTATATACCATAACCAAAAGAGGTGTATTACACATATGCAAGGCTGGCTTATCATTCAAAAATCAGTTAATGTAAGTCATCACATCAACAGGCTAAAGATAAAATTATATGATCATACCAATAATGCAGAAAAAGTATTTGACAAAACCCAACAGTGACTCATATGAAAAACTCTTAGCGAACTAGGAATAAAAGGGAAATTTCCTCAACTTGCTAAAGAATATCTACCAAAAAATAGCTAATATCACACTTCATGGTTAGAAAGTAAAAATCAGAAATGGGCAAGATGTTCCTTCTAACCACTCCTATGCAACATTGTAATGGAAGTCTAAGCTAGAATAACAGGACAAGAAAAGGAAATAAAAGATATAAAGTTAGAATGGAAGAAATGAGGCTGGGTGTAGTGGCTCACACAACGTAATCCCAGCACTTTGGGAGGCCAAGGCGGAGGGATGACTTGAGCTTAGGAGTTTGAAATCAGTCTAGGCAACATAGTGAGACCTCATCTCTATTAAAATAAAATAAAATAAAAAAATAAAAAAAATAAAATAAAATAAAATAAAAATAATGGAAGAAATAAAACTGTATTTTTCATAGACAGCATGATTTATGTAGAAAAATCTCAAGACTTGGCCAAAAAAAATAAACCCCTGGAATGAATAAGTGATTAAAGCAAGTTGCAGGATACAAAGTTAACAGGCAAAAATCAATTACTTGACAGGAATGAACAATTGAGCAACTGGAATTTGAAATTAAAAATATAATACCACTGGCCAGGTGTGGTGGCTCACACCGGTAATCCCAGCCCTTTGGGAGGCCGAAGCTGGTGGATCATTTGAGGTCACGAGTTTGAGACCAGCCGGGCCAACTTGGTGAAATGCTGTCTCTACTAAAAATACAAAAATTAGCCAGGCATGGTGGTACATGCCCATAATCCCTGCTACCTGGGAGGCTGAGGCAGGAGAACTGCTTGAACCCGGGAGGCAGAGGTTGCAGTGAGCTGAGATGGTACCACTGCACTCCAGCCTGGGCAGCACAGCAAGACTCTGCCTCAAAAAAAAAAAAAAAAAAATGTCAATTTTTCCCAACTTGATCTCTAGATTCAATGCAATCCCAATCAAAATCCCAGAAAGCTATTTTGCACATATCAATAGATTATCAACTTTATATCGAAAGAAAAAATCCAGAGAGCCAACACTATACTGAAGAAAGGCAACAAAAATGAAGGACTAACACTACCTGACTTCCAGACTTACTACTAAAATACAGTAATCAAGACAGTGTGGTATGGGGGAAAGAAGAGAGAGATCAATGAAACTGAATAGGGCAGGGCGTGGTGGCTCACGCCTATAATCCCAACACTTTGGGAGACTGAGGCGGGTGAGATCACTTGAGCTCAGAAGTTCCAGACCAGCCTGGGCTACACGGCAAAACTCTAGCTCTACAAAAATACACAAATTTGCTGGGAGTGGTGGCACGAGCCTGTAGTACAAGCTACTCGGAAGGCTGAGATGGTAGGATTGCGTGGGCCCAGGAGGCAGAGGCTGCAGTGAGCCAAGATTGTGCCACTGCACTCCAGCCTGTATTAAAAGAAAAAAAAAAAGAAACTGAATAGAAAGCCAGAAATGGATCCATACAAATATATTCAACTGATCTTTGACAAAGAAGCAAAGGCAATTCAATGGAGAAAGGACAGTCTTTTCAACAAACGATACTGGAACAATTAGGTGTCCATATGCAAAATAAAAATAAAAATGCATATAGAATATAGACACAAACCTTACACTTTCTACAAAAATTAAAGTAAACTGCCTCATAGACCTAAACATCAATGGTAAAACTATAAACCTTCTAGACGATAACATAGGAGAAAATCTGGGTAGCCTTGGGTTTGGTGATGAGCTTTAGGATACAATGTTAAGAGCACGATCCATGAAAGAAAAATGTAGTAAGTTTGACTTTTTAAAGTTAAGAACTTCTGCTCTACAAAAGACATTGTTAAGACAATGAAGAGACAAGACACAGACTGTGAGAAAATATTTGTGAGACATCTATCTGATAAAGGCTTGTATCCAGAATGTACAAGGGACTCTTAAAACATAACAATTTAAAAAATGAGCCCAGTTAAAAAATAGGCAATCTGCACAAACATCTCATCAAAGAAGACATACAATTCCCAGTACTTTGGGAGGCTGAGACAAGTAGATCATTTGAGCCCAGGAGTTCAAGACCAGCCTGGGCAACACGACAAAACCCTATCTCTACAAAAAATACAAAAATTAGCCAGGCATGGAGATGTGCACCTGTAGTCCTAGCTACTTGGGAGGCTGAAACCTAGGAGAATCACCTGAGCCTGGGAAGTGAGCCGTAATCACACCACTGCACTCCAGCCTGGACGACCAATAAACACACACAAAAACAAGACATACGAATGGCAAGTAAGAATATGAAAAGATGTCCAACATTATGTCATTAGGGAACTGCTAATTAAAACAACAAATGAGATACCACTATATACTTATTAGAATGGCTAAAATCTGGGCCGGGTGTGGTGGCTCATGCATGTAATCCCAGTACTTTGGGAAGCTGAGATGGGCAAATCACCTGAGGTTAGGAGTCCAAGACCAGCCTGGCCAACATGGTAAGATTCCGTCTCTACTGAAAATACAAAAATTAGCCAGGCATGGTGGCAGGCACCTGTAAGCCCAGTTACCTGGGAGGCTAAGGCAGGAGAATCACTTAAACCTGGGAGGTGGAGGTTGCAGTGAGCCAAGGTCACACCACTGCACTCCAGTCTGGGCAACAGAGCGAGACTCAGTCTCAAAATAAATCTCCAAAAAAAAAAAAAAAAAAGGAATTGCCAAGAAGCACTGTACTCTAGTAGATAAAGTTGTTTCTTATGGGAGTACAGGTTAATAATTAAACAATTAAATAAACAGAGTATGGTGGGTACAGGTTTCTCACTGTTGGAGTGGGAGTTTACAGATAAGCCAGAATGGATTAAAGTTGGAGACATCAGTAAGAACAAATGTTTTATTTAATATAGGTACAGATGGTTACACACAGAAATATTTATAGATATGTATATATGCAGAGGTTAGTACACATACATATATTTCTTTGCTCTGTTGGCTGAGAGGATCTAGAATCCAATGATACCTCAGTAGCAAAAAGTACACTTAGTGTCTAGGTCTTGGTTTCTAATATCATTTTCCAATAAAAGGAACCAAAGTTTCTTGGAGTATTGGTTGGTTCTAAGACTAGAACCAGGAAATATACAAGAGAGGAAATATACAACATGAGTCTGGAGCATCTTATAGTGCCAAAAAGTAAAAAGTGCTTAAAATCAAACAAAATCCTTGATATGGATTTGCCAAAAATTAAATAAAACAAAAAATAAAATAATAAAATAAAACAACATCTTACAGTGATTGGGGTATGTCAATGTGACACAAGAGCCAAATGAATGAGCTCCCAGTGGCCAAAGCTGGAACAATTTGAGAAAAAATAAAGTAGTACTGCATTATAACACAAAGTATAAAATAAATATCCTTGAGTCCTTATTGATATCAATGATTGAATAAATTCATAAATAGGAGAAAAGAGATAAATCTCCC
The DNA here is from genome assembly GCF_002776525.5 of Piliocolobus tephrosceles. Classification (NCBI taxonomy): domain Eukaryota; kingdom Metazoa; phylum Chordata; class Mammalia; order Primates; family Cercopithecidae; genus Piliocolobus; species Piliocolobus tephrosceles. Next base: position 46,947,442 of record NC_045446.1, read on the forward strand.
ATGCAGAAGAATTCTTTAAAAAATTATGTAGATACTCCACCCCCAAGGAGGAGAACATAAGTAACCCCCCACCTTAAGTGTGGGCTGCACAGAGTGACTTCCTTTCAAAGAGTACAGTATGAAAATAGGGGGAAGAGTAACTTTTCAGTAGAGAAACCAGACAAACACTACTTCAACTACATGGTCAAGGTCAACATCAACAGTCATAAGTCATGTGATTTGATGTGATGAAAATGGCAGTTTACCTCTGCAATGTTCCTCCAAAAACCCATAACCCCAAGTCCAATTATGAGGAAAACAACAGACAAATCCTAATTGAGTGACATCCTGCAATATACCTGACCAATACCCTCACCAAACTGTTAAGGACATCAAAAATAAGGTCTAAGAAACTGTCAGAGCAAAAAGGAGCCTAAGAACATATAACAATTAAATGCAATGTATTCTGATGGGATCCTAGAGCAGAAAAAGGACATTAGGTAAAAACTAAGGAAATAGGAATAAACTACAGACTTTAATTGTAGTAAAATGTCAATATGGGTTCATTAATTATATCAAGGTACCAAACGAATGCAAGATGTTAATAATAGGGGAAATGGTATGCAGGGTGAGAGTGATATGAGAACTCTCATACTATTTTTGCAATGTTTCTGTAAATCTAAAACTGTTCTAAAAAAAAAAAAAATCTATTAATGTCTTTAAAAGCCACTGTTGGCCAGGCATGGTAGTTCATCCCTGTAATGCCAGCACGTCGAGAGGCCAGGGCAGTAGGATCTCTTGAGGCCGGAAGTTGGAGACCAGCCTGGGCAACACAAGGTCCCATTTTACATTTTTTTACACAAAAGTGTAAAAATTAACCAGGCGTGGTGGCATGCACCCGAGGTCCTAGCTACTCAGGAGGCTGAGGCAGGAGGATCACCTGAGCCCTGGAGTTGAAGTGAGCTATGATTGTGCCATGCCCTCCAGCCTGCGCAACAGAGCGAGACCCTGTCTCCTATGTAGACCCTTTCTATAGATATATAAAGCCTGGAAGAACAGTGGCTATATATACGGCCACCATCAGTTGGCTATATATAGCCACTGTCGCTGTTATTCTTCTGTCAGTTGCAGAGGAAGTGAATCCTAATTAATATGCCTCTCACTCCCAAAATTACTATGGACAAAACATTCAAAGTCTTATGTACAATTATGGAGGTCCATGCTGGACTGAATTACATCCTCCTAAAATTCGTATGTCCTCCCAGAATTCCCAATATCTCTGAATGTGATTGTATTTAGAGATAGGTTCTTTAAAGAGGTAATTCAGTTAAAAATGGGGTTATTAGGGTGGGCTCTGATCCAATATGATTGGTATCCTTATAAGAAGATGAAATTAGGGCACAGATATTGGCACAAAGGAAAGACCATGTGAAGACACAGGGAGAAGATGGCCAGAGGAGAGAGGCTTCAGAAAAAAACCAATCCTGCTGATATCTTCATCTCAGACTTCTGGCCTCCAGAAGTGTGAGAAATAAACATCTGTTGTTTAAAGCCACCCAGTCAAAGGTATTTTGTTATGGCAGCCTTAGCAAACTAATACAGCCACCAAGTTCAGTCATGTATTACCAGACCATTTTATAATACAGGAAAGTGGAGCTCAAAGAGGTGTTTGGGTTTTGTTGTTGTTAACCCCAACACCATGGGAACTATAGGGCACTATACTGAGACACTCACCCACAACTTCAAGTTGAACTGTTCCCTGTGCCTTCAGAGGGGTGACAACCACCTCACATCGGTACTCTCCTGCTTCCTCCAGCTGGACTCCAGGCAGCTGCAGTGAGGCGTCCCCACTCTTCAGCCTCCATAGAGACACAATGGCTCCAGGTCGGAATGCCTCTTGGTGATCTCCAAAAAATTCAAAGACCTTGACTTCTTTGTCTAATGTCAGACTCTTCCGAAACCAGGTGATACCCATAGAAGTGATGTTGAGGGGTTGGGAATAAATGACTTTGCAGGATATGGTAACATTGTCATTCCGGTGTGTGATCTGAATCCCCCTTGCCATCATCTCCACTTTCAGATCACCTGTGGCAATAAGAGAACACAATGTTCAGTTCTCCAATTTATGAACAAGTTTTTGGGATGTGCTATGGACTGAATGCTGGAATCCTCCAAAATTCAAATTGAGGCCTGACTCCCATTGTGATGGTATCTGGAGGCAGGGCCTTTGGGAAGTGATTAGGTCATAAGGGGAGAGTCCTCATGAATGAGATTAGTGCCCTTACAAGAAAAGACATGAGGCAGGGCACAGTGGCTCATGCCTGTAATCCCAGCACTTTGGGAGGCTGAGGCAGGCGGATCGTGAGGTCAGGAGATTGAGACTATCCTGGCTAACATGGTGAATTCCCATCTCTACTAAAAATACAAAAAATTACCCAGGTGTGGTGGCAGGTGCCTGTAATCCCAGCTACTCAGGAGGCTGAGGCAGGAGAATTGCTTGAACCCAGGAGGCAGAGGGTGCAGTGAGCCAAGATCGTGCTACTGCACTCCAGCCTGGGTGACAGAGTGAGATTCTGTCAAGAAAAGAAAAGAAAAGAAAAGAAAAGAGAAGAGAAGAGAAGAGAAGAGAAGAGAAGAGAAGAGAAGAGAAAAGAAAGAAGGGAAGGAAGGGAAGGAAGGGAAGAAAAGAAAGGAAAAGAAAAGAAAAAGACAAGACATGAGGCTGGGCCTGGTGGTTCGCCAGCACTTTGGGAGTCTGAGGCCAGAGGATTGCTTGAGCCCAGGAGTTCTGGACCAGACTAGGCAATATAATGGGACCTTGTCTCTACAAAAAAATAAAAATAAATTAGCCCAGCATGGTGGTTAGCACCTGTAGTCCCAGCTACTTGGGAGGCTGAGGTAGGAGGATCCCTTGTGCTGAGAAGTTCAAGGCTGCAGTCAGTTGTGATAATGCCACTGTACTCTAGCCTGGATGACAGAGAGACTCAAAAATAAATAAATAAATAAATAAATGAAGACAAGACAGAGAGATATGTCTCTCTCCACCATGTAAAGATACAGCAAGAAGGTATCCTTCTATAAACCAGAAATGAGGCTCTCACCAGAAACCAGATCATCCACACCTTCATCTTGGACTTCCCAGCCTCCAGAATCATGAGAAAAAAATTTCTGTTTCAGCCACACAGTATATATCTGTTATGGTAGCCTGGCAAGACTAAGACAGGACATTTTTCCATTTCATTTATTTAGATCTTAAATTTCTTTCAGCAATATTTTACAGTTTCCAGAGTATATACTTTGTTTCTTTTGTTAAATTTACTCATAAGTATTTTACTGTTTTTGATGCTATTGTAAAGAGAATTTTCTCTTTTTTTGATGTTTTCCTATTTATTTATTTAGAGATAGGGTCTTGCTGTGTCACCCAGGCTGGAGTGCAGTGGTGCTATCACTGCTCATTGCAGCCTCCACCTCCTGGGCTCAAGTGAACCTCCTGCCTCAGCCTCCCAAGTAGTTGGGACTACAGGCACACACCACGATGCTCAGCTAATTTTTTGGTTTTTTGTAGAGATGGAGTCTTACTAAGTTGCCCAGGCTGGTCTCCAACTCCTGGGCTCAAGTAATCCTCCCATTGCCTCAAGTGTTGGGATTACAGGTATGAGCCACTGCGACTGGCTAGATGTTTTCTATTTTAGAACAGTAGGTTGCTAGCAAGTTTACGCTTATACCTATTCCAACAAAAAGTGCAAGGACAGTTCAAAATATTACATTTGCTGTTTCAAAGAAGAGTGCAACTCCAAAGAAGTCAGACTCATTACTAACAATGCAGAGCCAGACATCAATATTTAGATAAATGTCAGAAACCAAATTCCCCTTGTTGCCATCAAACATGTCCTTTCATTAGTCACACCCAATATATCTAAATAAAGTTTTCAAAATTAATGTTAACAAAAAATGTATCCAAAAACCTGCCAACTTACTCAAAGATTTGTGCAAGTCCATTTTTAAAAATAATACATTAGGGAAACATGGTGACAAGCTTTATGTTCTATGTATCAAAGTATCAAAGCAAAACCAGACTTGACCTACAAAATGAAGATAGGGTCAACTGTAACCAAAAAACAGTATACTTCCCCCTGGTGGCCAACCAAAGAATGGAGGAGCCAAGGATACGAGAGAAGCAGCCAGGCCACCTAGTTCTATCCTCACTCTTATAAATGAAAAGAGACTATCAAAAAAAAAAAAGAGGCCGGGCGCAGTGGCTCAAGCCTGTAATCCCAGCACTTTGGAAGGCCGAGACGGGTGGATCACAAGGTCAGAAGATCGAGACCATCCTGGCTAACATGGTGAAACCCCGTCTCTACTAAAAAAATACAAAAAACTAGCCGGGCGAGGTGGCGGGCGCCTGTAGTCCCAGCTACTCGGGCGGCTGAGGCAGGAGAATGGCATAAACCCGGGAGGCGGAGCCTGCAGTGAGCTGAGATCCGGCCACTGCACTCCAGCCCGAGCAACCAAGCGAGACTCTGTCTCATAAAAAAAAAAAAAAAAAAAAAAAAAGAATTGGGGGGTCGGAGGGGGAGGGGAAAATATCAAAAACACTAACATGTGCTTAAAAGGAATACAAACCTGAGTGCCAGACTACATAAATTTAAAAGATTTAAATCAACAAATCAAAATTTAGAAGGCAAATTTGGGAAAAGTCATCTATTTTCAGAGTGCCCAAGTGCTCACCCCAGACCTCCATATATTTTCATTTAAAGGTACAGAGTTTAGTACCTTAATAACAGCTTAAGAGCATTCCCCTTTTTCAAGGACTAGAATTTTCTAGTCTTGGAATTTTCTGCAGTCTTGTTTCCAAGGAAAAGCATCTATGCATTTATCTTTTCAAATCAACTAGTGGTATAACCTGCATAGAGAATCTCCCGTTCTAGAGCCCTCCAACCAGGGAGGATTGTTAACTACAGCTTTACAAACTGCTCTTTTGAAGTTCATTTCTGAAATAAAACCTAACGTTCTTTAAAACATTTTCTGGCCGGGCGCGGTGGCTCAAGTCTGTAATCCCAGCACTTTGGGAGGCCAAGACGGGCGGATCACGAGGTCAGGAGATCGAGACCATCCTGGCTAATATGGTGAAACCCCGTCTCTACTAAAAAATACAAAAAACTAGCCGGGCGAGGTGGCGGGCGCCTGTAGACCCAGCTACTCGGGAGGCTGAGGCGGGAGAATGGCGTAAACCCGGGAGGCGGAGCTTGCAGTGAGCTGAGATCCGGCCACTGCACTCCAGCCTGGGCGACAGAGTGAGACTCCGTCTCAAAAAAAAAAAAAAAAAAAAAAGATGAGCTAGAATATCTTAATATCTTGCATTAAAATCTGACGAATTCCTTTGTCTGATTGGATTTTTTTTTTCTTGTACCACTTTAAATTTGCTTCCACACAGAATAGCAGCCCGGGAAATAGATGTTCCATTCTAAGGTGTAGGGATTTCTTGTGGGCGGAAATGATTTGTTAGGCGAAAGCTTCCGATGGTTTTCAATTTCAGTCTCTTCCGGTGCCGAAGTCCAGCACCAACGCCTGGTTCTGGGGTCCCACCGTCATGCAGCGGCCGCCTCGCTCCTCGAAGCCTCGCTTCGGAAGCCCGAACTAGCTTCCTCCCAGGAGCTGCTGCTGCTGCCACTAAAGCGCCGCCGCACAGCCAAACGGCGTTCCTCCCTCTCCGCTTCCCAGAGACCGCGCGGCCCTTCTCCACCACCGCCAGCATCCGCGGGGACGAGGACCCGACGAAAGTGGCTGGGACCGGAGGCTCCTGAGGAGGGGGCGCCAGGCCCGGGACCGGGTGGGCGCGACGGGAGCCCCCAGGCGCCACTTGGAGCTCGAGGAGACCCAGATTGAGAGCGTGGAAGTGCTGCCAGCCACCAGCGCCGAGTTCGGCGCAAATTTGGCTTTCGTTGCCGCCCACACTTCACTCGGAACTGTCTTATTTTCACATTGCTCATTGCAAATGTATAGAAATGCTATTCACTCGTTTTTATTTTCATTTCCCTCTCCCATTGGGCAGCCATTCTAAGGTGTTTAACATACATTTTTGTTCTCTTTAAGGCTGTATCTTCTGTTTCTCAAACTGTGGAAATGGTATTACATTGTATGTCCACTGCTTGGCTCTTTGTCTTCAACATCCGTTCACGCTGCTCGGCAAGCAGCAAGGGCGTGGTGTGAAGCTGCCGCCCAGCGCTCCACGGTGAGGTCCTCACGCGCGGCACGCCTCCACCTGCAGTGACTCGGGGCACCCAGAGCGCGCCTCCCTCCAGCACCTGGCACCCAGGAGTGTATTGTGGCCAGCCTAGTAAGGGTCAAGCAGCATCTTGTTGTTTAATTGCCATTCTTCTAGTTAGAAATGAGTTTAAATATCTCTACATACGCGTTTCAGCCTTTTAGTCTCCTGTTTAAGTTAACGCAGAACACTCCGATACGAGTTCCCAAAAAAGTAAGAGAACTTTTGAAGGTCACCTCAAGATCAAAACACTCCCCTCCCTCTCTCAGTAAAGACCTTACTTAGCAAAGCCAGGAGGACCCACTGATATGCGGGTGAATCATTTTCCTATTTTCCCCATTCCCTGATTTTCTTCTCTGCTCCGACCCCTCGGATGACGCAAGAGAGGCGCGGATTACCGAGGCACCGAGCGCGCGACATCCAAGGAAGCATCGTTTCCGCTCGCACAGGTGCCGACCCTGCACAGGGCAGGCCTTCAATATAAACCTGTTGCATCTGGGACTCCGCATCTCACAAACGAGGGGCGCTTGAAAATAGAGCCTCCAGGCCCGGCGCGGTGGCTCCCGCCTGTAATCCCAGCACTTTTTAAGGCCGACGTGGGTGGATCACGAGGTCAAGGAGATCGAGACCATCTTGGCTAACACGGTGAAACCCTGTCTCTACTAAAACTATAAAAACTTAGCCGGTTATGGTAGCGGGCGCCCGTAGTCCCAGCTACTCGGGAGGCTGAGGCAGGAGAATGGCGTGAACCTGGGAGGCGGAGCTTGCAGTCAGCCGAGGTCGCACCACCATACTCCAGCCTGGGCGAGAGCGACACTCCGTCTCAAAAAAAAAAGAAAGAAAGAAAGAAAAGAAAGAAAAAGAAAAGAAAATAGAGCCCCCAGTCCCCAGGACGTCGCGATCCCCCGGAGGGGCGCTAGGGAGCCGACCGCGAGGACCCTCTGGCGCCAGGCGCCTCCGCCCCAGCCCACCCTAGCCGTACCCACCCCAGCCCACCCCACCCGCCCCCACCCCAGCCCACCCCACCCGCCCCCTACCTGCGGTCATCAGTGCGCACCACAAAAGCAGGAGCGCCTCCCACGCGGAGGAGGCAGCCCTCCACGCCATTGCCACGGCAGCCGCTCTGGAATTTTTTTCGCCGAGTGGGAGCAGGCGGCCCGGTAAAAACCAAGGGCCGAGGGAGCCCTCTGTTGCGTAAAGAGTTGACGGAGACACAGCCGGGATTTCCAGCCGGCGCTTTTGCACATCTCACTTCTTCGGGTCCCTTCGGCAACTGCGAAGTCGCCTGGATTTCCAGGGTTCGCACTGCAGGAAGCCAGGCGCGTGACCAGCCCCGCCCGCGCCGCACTTTCGCGCCAGGGCGCGCACCGGCCGGGGAAGCCTCCCTCGTCCCCGCCCACGGCACGAGGTTGCGCGGTTACAGCCCCGGTGCCTCTCGCGAGCGGCTCTGCAGTCCAGGACTCCGGGCATCCTCTGAGTTCGCTTAGTAAATTGAGGCCGGGATCCAAGTGGCCCGGGGCGCTGCTCTAAGGAGGATGCTGACCACAGTCAGTGATTGCGAGAGCAGGTGCACGCGTCCAGAAAGATATCTTACCATTGGCACGATAAACTTACATTACTTTAAAAACCAAAAGCAACAAAACTTTTACTTGAGTCGAAAGCCAAATTAAATCCCCAGAACAATTCAGTTAAATGCCTGAAGGTGGCCCTTAATTTCCCATTTCTATTAACCAAGAAGTGGTTTGCGACCTCCTGAAGCAAACCTAAATATTTTCATTCGCTGATTGTTTTACCACCTCTAGACTAGTTTTTAAATCAATTTAACCGCGAAGTTCAGAACCCAAGTGGCACTGTAAATGTGTGTGCATTTGTAACGCACAACCTGCATTCTTTCCCCAGCAACCTGCATTCCATTTGTCTCATTGACCCTACTGCATTTTTCCTTCGCATCATTAAAAAGGATGTAATGTACAGAAAAGCACAGACCTAAACTCCAATGCCAGTCATGCCATCTGCTGATTATAGGACAGTGGGTAAGTGACCTCATATCCCCAGCCTGTTTACACGTCTCTAAAACTGAGAAAAAGCTTCCTTTGCAGGGTTAGAGATACTGTCACTGACTAAGTAAATATAGTCACATCCTCACTTATCTGCAGAACAGAGTACATGCATAAAGAGCCCAGAAGTGAGAGATGCGCAGAGTGCCCACAGTGGCAGCAACTAGCTGAGGGGCCTTCAGATTGCAGCTTTCCGGACCACCGTTGTAACAGGTAGAGATGTGCAAGGTTAAGTCTGGCTATTGAACTTTAAAAACCTAAATTATACCTCTTCTCAACCTCTACCTCCTCCAAGGAGCCTTACCTGAGGAGACATCCTTGTCTGGTATTAGTGACATCATTAAATAACATTCCCAATGGAGGTATATGATGACTCCTTATACATGCCCAGAATAGTGATTCACAAAGTTGTGACACATACACATGACCCTGTAGAAATTATCAAATTACTCTTTTGGTAATTTTACTGTTTTGGTAATTTTTTGGTACCTTTTTTACTCTAAAGGGTAAAACTGGCAGGTTTCTCCATTTATATTTCGTTAGAATGAAAAGTCATTATCTGTATTTTCGTTTTTACTAATATCACATCTATTTGAACGTGTGTGTGTGTGTGTGTGTGTGTGTGTGTGACAGAGTCTCGTTCTATTGCCCAGGCTGGAGTGCAGTGGTGCGATCTTAGCTCACTGCAACCTCTGCCTCCCCGGTTCAAGAGATTCTTGTGCCTCAGCCTCCCAAGTAGCAGGGATTACAGGTGCCTGCCACCACGCCCGGCTAATTTTTGTATTTTTAGTAGAGACAGGGTTTCACCATGTTGACCAGGCTAGTCTTGAACTCCTGACCTCAAGTGATCCACCCACTTTGGCCTCCCAAAGTGCTGGGATCACAGACATGAGCCACCACGCCCAGCCTGAACATGTCTTTTAATACTTTTGCCAACTTTTCATTCAACCCTAAAGCACACAGCAGATGCCTCACCATGCTTCTCAAACAAAATAAGCATATATCCTCAGGAATTATTTATGGAAATCTCTGACTTTCTATGTTCTTTATTGGTGCATAGCATTGAGACACGGTATTCAAATGCTGGTTGACACTGAGGTCATTTATATGACACACTGCATCCAACTTGCTGTTGGAATATCACATACAATTTTGGAACCATATTATAACACATATTGAAAATATCCAACAAGCAATCAGAATGGTAAATAAGGGACATTCACCCAAAGACATGTATCCAGGGACAGTATGGCAGAGACTGCTATTTGTCAACCAATATCTGTTTTCCCCTTTTTCCTTGAAAAAGGCCTCCAGTGTTTTCCTGGGCACAGGGATCTCCAAAATAAAAGACTGCATTTCCTAACCACTCTGGAGCTAAATGTGGCCATATGACCAAGTTCTGGCCAAAGTAATATAAATGGAAATGTTCTGTGTGACTTCTGGGAAATGTCCTTAAAGGGAAGGAAAATGATCTTCTTTTCCCCTTCCTTTTTATGACAGCAGGATAGCAGATGTAATGCCTAGAGCTTGAGCAGACATCTTGCACCACAATGTGGAAACCATGCACTAGGACAAGGGGACAGCAAAAGAGAAGGGTTCTGGGTCCCTGATGACTCGTGAAACCTCTACCAGCTTTAGAATGACACTTCTGGACCTGTGGAACATAAGAAGCAAAGTCAGTATGCTACTCTTATTTAAAATGTTCTCATTTTCAGCGGAACCTAATCCTAATCACTACAAATGAGTAAAGGAGCTGAGCCCGTTTTGCTTGGAGTAGTCTGGGGGTTTAAGACATGGTACCAATCTTGTAAGTCTCTGAAAAGCAAACACCTATGTATGTGAGTACACGTTAGGTGATGTTCTTGAAGGCAAAAGCAAGTTGGAGAGAGATTTTGGCTCAGTATAAGAAAAGCTTTCTGCTGGGTGTGGTGGCTCATGCCTGTAATCCCAGCACTTTGGGAGGCTGAGGCAGATGGATCACCTGAGGTCAGGAGTTTGAGACCAGCCTGGCCAACATGGTGAAACCACGTCTCTACTAAAAATAAAAAACTTGGCCAGGTGTGGTGGCCAACGCCTGTAATCCCAGCTACTTGGGAGGCTGAAGCAGGAGAATCACTTGAACCCAGGAAGCAGAGGTTGCAGTGAGCCGAGATCAATGCCATTGCACTCTAGCCTGAGTGACAAGAGTAAGACTCTGTCTCAAAAAAAAAAAAAAAAGGAAAGGAAAGCCTTTCTAGTAAAGGAATGGGGCATTTCAAGTAGCCCCTCAGCAACCATTTGTTGAACTCTGCCAGGCACAATTTAGGAGTGACAAACTCAGAGATGGCTAAAACACAGTCCTTAGCTTCAAAAATCTGTCTAGGCCAGGTGTGGTGGCTCATGCCTGTAATCCCAGCACTTTGGGAAGCCAAGACAGGAGGATTACATGAGCTCAGGAGTTTGAAATCAGCCTAGACAACATAGTGAGACCCCATCTCCACAAAAAAAAAAAAATCAAGATATTAGCTGGGTGTGGTGGTGTCACCTGTGGTCCCAGCTATTTGAGAGGCTGAGGTGGGAGGGAGGATGGCTTGAGACCAGGAGGTTGTGGCTGCAGTAAGCCATGATTGCACCACTGCACTCCAGCCTGGGTGACAGAGACTCTGTCTCAAAACAACAACAACAACAACAAAACAAAATAAAAAACCAAAAACAAAACACACCTCATTCTAGACCAATGTTGTTCCAAGTAGCTGTGCTAAAGGACTCTTTTTAAAAGTGTCCAACCTGGCCAGGCATGGTGGCTCATCCACTTTGGGAGGCAGAGACAGGAGGACTGCTTGAGGGCAACAGTTCAAGACCAAACTGGCCAACATAGCAAGATCCTGTCTCTATTTTTTTTTGTAAATTCTAAAAAATGAAAGTAAATACAAATAAAAAATAAGTGTCCAACCCATGAAGAACTGTCATTTTGTAAAATAAAAATGAATTACTAGAGAAATGAAATAAAAAGACATAAAAATACAAGCCCTCAATTTTTATTCTTAGATTCAACAGACATAAAATTATTTTTGAATTGCTATAAAAGTTTCCAATATCATGAGTAATGTCGGTTGGCCTCCTCACCCTTAGGTAACAGCCAGGCATAGACCAGCACCAGTCACAGACCACACTGTGAGAAAGACCAGTCTAGACAAATGCAGATTGAGAGCCATTTTATAAAACAAATGACCTGTACTCAAAAAATGGCAATGTCATGAAAGACAAAATAAAACTGAGAGCCATTCCAGATCAAAGGAAATTAAAGAGACCTGACAACAAAATCCAACACACAAATCCTGGATCAAGAAAAAATTATTATAAAGGACAGTATTGAGACAATTGGTAAAATTTGAATATGGACTATATGTTAGATTAATAGCATTGTAACAATGTTAAATTTCCCAAATTGGATAATTATATGATGGTTATGAGAAAAAAAACTTTGTTCATAAGAGATGCTCACTCACATATTTAAGGTAAGGGATCACAATGTTTGCAGCTTAATTCTGAAATGCTTCAAAGAATTGGACAGAAAGAGTAAAAGCAAGGTATACTAGAATTTGTGAAAGGAAAATATTTTGGGCCCCCAAAATCACTAAGGAAAACTCAAGCTGAAAAACTGCTTAGGGCAAACCTGCTTCCTGTTGTTATTCAGTCACTCCTCTGCTCACTGAGATAGAAGCATATCTGACTTGCCTCCTTTGGAAAGGTAGAAACTCTAAATCAGAAACTCAAAAGAATGTAACTCTTTGTGTATCACCCGTGACCTGGAAGCTCCCACCGCACTTACAGCCTTCCTGCCTTTGCTTCAAGTTGTCCTGCCTTTCCAGGCCAAACCAATGTACTTCTTACATATATTGATTGATGTCTCGGATCTCCCTAAATGTATAAAACCAAGCTGTGCCCCGACCACCTTGGGCACATGTCATCAGGACTTTCTGAGGCTGTGTCATGGCCATGTCCTCAACCTTGGCAAAATAAACTTTCTAAATTAACTGAGACCTGTTTCAAATGTTCGGGGTTCACAAATTCATTATACTATTGTTGCAATGATTTTTTTCAAAATAACAAACACATACAAAAATAAATGCAATGTGTGATCCCAGATTGAATCTTAGCCCAGAAAAAATTTATAGTTTTTTCTATAAATTTTCTGGCAAAATTTGCAGATTAGTTTATAGAATTGTATCAATGTTAATTTCCTCATTGTAATACCTTTACTGTAGTTATATAACATGTTAATATTTGAGGAATCTAGGTGAAGGGCATATGGGAATTCTTTATACTATTTTTGCAAATTTTTTGTAAGGCTAAAATTATTTAAAGTTGGGCAGCTAAAACTCCTAACCCCCAGTCCAGGACTTTCCACTATACCAACATCATGGACTCTGTCAATGTGCTATCTTATTAAATGGTTCTTGAATTTAAATGGAAATATTTATTTATCATACAACACTGGAGGGTAGGGAGCGTGGCTATAAATGCTCTCAATGACATCTAAATGCTTATTAGACTCTACATAACATCAGCCAGGTTTCCTCTCCATTATGGATTCTCTAATGTTGAAAAAGAGTGAGGTGCTTTTCTACATGATTTACCACTGGTTCCCAAACTTGTCTGCATATTAGAATCACCTGGAGATGGGACCCAGGTACCAATATTTTTTATATCTCTTAGGTGATTTCAATATGCAGACAAGCCTGGAAACCACTGTGATTTTCCACTTCAATGCTATCACTGGAAGACTTGAAGCAGGAGGTGGATAACCACTTACTAGCTATGCTGGAGAACGGGTTCCTTCATTGGAAGATAATATCTAAGGCCCTTATTCAGGCTCTATGACTGTCTAATGTTGATGTTTTACAAATAATCCATTCTATTAACATTGTCAAATCTTTTTCCCCCCAAAATTACAAATATTACATATTTTTCTAATTTTACTTTTAATATAATTACAAATAAACCTATACAAACAATGACTAGAACAACATTTTCCAAAAAATATTGTACTGGAAGAATTTTTACAACATATATTTATAAAATGAATTCAAATGTAACGAAAATGGCATAAAGTCCTGTTTTTCTGATTCTATCAAATTAAAGTCCAATTATTTATTTATAGTTTTAAAAATAGGCCAAATATCTAAATAAGAAAAAATAAATCTAAGTAATCTTCAAGCTAGCAAAACGTTTTCCAAAATTTAAAAATAACAACGTTTTTAGCCCCATATTTATAAAAAGTTACTTTTTTTTGAGACGGAGTCTCACTCTGCCACCCAGGCTATAGTGCAGTGGCACGGTATCGGCTCACCGCAACCTCTGCCTCCCGGCCTCAAGCGATTCTCCTGCCTCCTGAGTAGCTGGGATTACAGATGCCCACCACCATGCCCGGCTAATTTTTGTATTCTTAGTAGAAATGGGGTTTCACCATCTTGGCCAGGCTGGTCTTGAACTCCTGACCTCAGAATCCATCCATCTTGGCCTCCCAAAGTGCTGGGATTACAGGCGTGAGCCATCACACCTAGCAGAAAAGGTTACATTTTTAATTCAACATTTAAATTGAAAATTTTTCAATATTCTCCCAATAATTAGTAATAACAAATAAAACTCTTTAAAATCCTGACTTTAAAATAGGATATGTAAACCATCATTGTTAAATGGTTTTAAGACATAATTAATACTGGTAAAATGTGGATTATGCAGCACTGGTTTTCTTCATTTAAAAAAAAAAAAGCAATAATGGATAGGGGTTTTTTTTTGGTTTTTTTTTTTTTTCATGTTTTAGTTCCAGAGGACAATTTTTTTTTTTCAGAAGATACTGAATGGTCTTCCATCCAGAACTATTTTAGTCACAAGCTTACACACATTTTCCATCCAAAAAGATCTTTCTATTAAAAGCTATACAAATTGGTACACAAACAGCATTTACTACACAGATACTATTTCTAAAGCTGCAAGTTTCTAATTTTCATGTGTGCTAATAGATACCAGACTAACAGCTTCAGGAAAGATTAACCCCCCTTTCACTGTCACTGAAAGGGGGCTCTGTCTTCTACCTTCAGCCTCCAGAGCTCTTCCATTCTTAGGTCCTGGAACTGGATACAGAGGCTCGGACAGAATTATCAGGAAGTCACCAGAGCCATAGGAGAAGAATGAAACAGTCACTCTAGGCATTAACTGACTTCAAATTGCTGTCCTTACAAAAATACTTAGCCTCTGTTTTATCATTTATATAAATCTTTTAGAAGATACCTCTGTTTTAATATAGTCACCTAGTCTTAATTAGTAATACAAAAGGCTCCCTTAGAGAAAAGATGAATAGCTTGGGATTGTGAGGGAAGGGACAAATTTGTTTGCAAGGCCTGATAACAGAGTCCCATAAAGCCAGTGGCTATGAAACTTTGAGACTGAAAATGGTGCTAGGACCTCTTACATGCCTCAAAAGCTTTCTCCAGTGATTAAGAAGGCGCATTAGAAATACAATAGTGGGAAAATCAATACAAAAGTGGGAAAATGGGGGAGTGCATATAAAAAGGAAAGAACTTGATTAAAACTCAGGTCATCCACGCAAAAGTAGTGAAGAAGTAATAAACTAGGCTACTTTTCTCCTAACCAGGGATTGCTGAATTCATGCCCTAGTCTTTCCGTATCAAAGATGTTTCTTCCTGTATTAACTGTAAGATGAATAATGCCTGCTGAGATCTATAAAGTACTATAGATAGGTTTCTGCTTATCTTTAAAACCATTATTTAAGGAGGATACAAAAAAGTCAAAGAACTGAACAGGGACATTCATCAGAGCATCTGACTGCTATGTATTTGCCCCAGATGCTGGTTCACTCTATCAGAGAGGAGTAAAGAGCCAGGGACCCACCCCATGAGTCAGAAATTCTCCTGCGATACAAGCACTGTCTGCAGTTGAAACCAAACCAGGAATGAGGGCCTGCCTAACTAGCTCTAGAAAAACGGACTTTTCTGCAAAGGTACTTTTTCCCCCAAAAAATCAACCTTGAATCTCAATGAAACATACTACGAACATCAAAGAGAATAAATACACACACATATCAAAAGAAACAAAAAATGATACAGGATTAGGACTGAGATTTAGTTAGAAAAAAATTAAGATGCAAATTCTAAGATCATATTACTAAATGTCATAGAACAAGAAAGAATCACTACACAAAGTTGATAGGGATTTCAAATGGTCATGTTTGATAGAAATGCTTCAATAAATACCTCCATAAAATTGTTTAAAACATTAAAGGACATAGTAAATACGTTTTAAAAGGGAAATCATCTATACATCACTACTTTAATAAGGAAATATTTAGAAAGTTGTCACACCATGAACAGAAAGGGTAACATTCAAAAGTAAAACAACTCCAAATCACCTTAACAATGGAGGTCAGCATGGAAGCAAAATAGGCCAAGCAACATGGTACAAAACAAATACAACACGGCACAGATTGCACATGTGCCTCATACCCCATGCACAGAAAATCTAAAGCAAGGGCAGGGATTTAATTAAATGACACATACTGTGATATCACTAAAAATGCACATTGAAAATGAACTAAAATTGAACAGAAATAACATGTTAAATGCAATGATTCATGGGGGATAGCAAAGAGAACTAGATGCAATTTTATTTTTTTCTCTCTCACTGTTAAATCACTTGGACTAGTCATAACTTTGAAATCATGTGGAAAATAAATCATTACTCATTTAAAAATTCCACTAGCCAGGCGCGGTGGCTCACACCTGTAATCCCAGCACTTTGGGAGGCCGAAGCAGGTGGATCACCTGAGGTCAGGAGTTCGAGACCAGCCTGACCAACATGGCAAAACGCTGTCTCTACTGAAAAAACAAAAATTAGCTGGGCATGGTGGCACATGCCTGGAGTTCCAGCTACTCTGGAGACTGAGGCAGGATAATCACTTGAACCCAGGAGGCGGAGACTGCAGTGAGGCAAGATCGCACCACTGCACTCCAGCCTGGGCAACAGAGTGAGGCTCTGTCTCAAAATAAAATAAAAATAAAAATAGGCTAGGCATGGTGGCTCACACCTGTGATCTCAACACTTTGGGAGACCAAGGTGGGTGGATCACCTGAGGTCAGGAGTTCAAGACCAGCCTGGCCACCATGGTGAAACCCTGTCTCTACTAAAAACACAAAAATTAGCCAGGTGTGGTGGCATGCACCTGTAGTCCCAGCTGCTTGGGAGACTGAGACAGGAGAATTGCTTGAACCTGGGAGGCGGAGGTTGCAGTGAGCCGAGATCACGCCACTGCACTGCAGCCTGATGGACAGAGCAAGATTCTGTCTCAAAAAAAATAAAATAAAATAAAATAAAAATAAAAATTCTATGGAGTAGCCAAAATTATAAGAATTGTAAAATAAATATTGTAACATTTTAATTCTGAGGTATATATTCATAAATCTGGAAAGGCTTGGGAAATATATTTATTACTAATTATAAAATAATAAAAGGAGGTAAGCAAATTTTCCCAGCAAAACTTAAAACTATTAACTGCAATTGATTATAAACAATTAGTAAAACAAAATTTGTTGACACAGGCATGCAGAGCTTTCATGGTAACCAGAGGGTGGAGCACAGAGAGAGAAGTGCACTGTCAAGGGCCGGCTGACAATCAAACTGCTACATGGCATTCAGGATCATCAAGAGCATGGCTGACATCAATTAAAATATAAACTAAAAGCTTTGCTGTGAAAATTTTATGTATCTATAGACATGAAACATAATTGTTTTTCTACATAATTCTATGAGCAATATTTGAAAAAATCTAAATTTCTAAAACTAAATCAAAAGTTTGATTGCTTTTGATTTGCTTTTGTCTCATTAAACAGGTTGGCAGTACTAGAAACAATACATGTACATTTTTCTAAATTTAGTGTCTTCACCACTTGCTGATGCTGCTTTCTCTGGATCAGTTCTTAGACTTTTAAAGAAATGGTTACTAATTCATACCTAACAACTCATTTTTTAAATAAATTAAAAAGTGGGTAGAAAAAGATTAGAATTCTACTAATGATATTATGTCTTTTTAAAAATCAAGGAAAAGGCCGGGCACAGTGGCTCATGCCTGTAATCCCAGCACTTTGGGAGGCTGAAGTCGGCAGATCACCGCAAGAGTTTGAGACCAGATTAGCCAACATGGTGAAACCCCATCTCTACTAAAAATACAAAAAATTAGCCAGGTGTGGTGGCAGGCACCTGTAATCTCAGCTACTTGGGAGGCTGAGGCAGGAGAATTGCTTGAAACTTGGGAGGTGGAGGTTGCAGTGAGCCATTGCACTCTAGCCTGGGCAATAAGAGTGAAATTCTGTGTCAATAAATAAATAAATAAATAAATAAATAAATAAATAAATAAATAAAATAAAGGAAAGGTCTGATTTCTTTCAAATCCCATACCTCAAAAGCAGACATTTTGTCACTCATAAGGAACGAAAAAGTAAATATTGTATTTTACTTAACACACCTTAGTATCCCAATTCCAAAAGAAACAAATGAATTTTAAAAGTATTAAGTTGAGGCACCATTGGTTAAGGGTGAAGGTGGACTTCTCTAGCAGGTTCTTCAGGGGATAAAAATCCTGCATGACAACGATGAAGCTCATCATCTAACTCTGGCTCTTTTTCAGTTTCTTCTTGATTGTACTTCACGGCTATAAAACAAAGATGAAAACTTTATGCACTAACCAGAACCCGGATTGTCAAAACTTTATTCTAAGTTAACAGATTTTTTTAACCCCTCTCTTAAAAATCAGGAATAATGGCTCATGTTTCTAATCCCAGCAACTTAGGGGGCTGAGGCAGGAGGATTGCTTGAGGCCAGGAATTTGAGGCCAGCCTGGGCAACATAGCAAGACCCCATCTCTACAACAAATTTAAAAATTAGCCGGGCATGGAAGCACACACCTAGAGTCCCAGCTATTCAGGAAGCTGAGACAGGAGGAGTTCGAGACTATAGTGAGTTATGATGGCACCACTGCACTCCAGCCAGGATGACAGAGAGAGACCCCATCTCTAAAAGAAAAAAAAATCATGTTATCAAAAACATTTTATAATTTTCTTTATATTTTTCCTGAGAAAGATTTGCATTTAATCTTATTGTAATACTATTCTGTTCAACATACATAAAATAATGCTGTTGTAAACAAATCTTGGCATAAAAACATATATCTATGTCTTAGAGTATTTTTTTTACTACTACTTCTAAATTGTAGTTGTCTTTAGTAAGAGTTAAATATTCTAGAGACTCATCCTTCAAAATCTAATTTTAATTATATATACAGTTTGAGATTCTCAAATTCAAAATTCTGAAACCCAAAATGCTCCAAAATCCAAAACTTTTTGAGTGCCAGCATGATGCTCAAAGGAAATGCTCATTTCAGATGTCTAATTTTTAGATTTGGGATGCTCAACCAATAAAAGTATAATGCAGGCTGGGCGTGGTGGCTCACGCCTGTAATCCCAGCACTTTGGGAGGCCAAGGCAGGCACATCGCTTAAGGTTAGGAGTTTGAGACCAGCCTGGCCAACACAGTGAAACCCTGACTCTACTAAAAATACAAAAATTAGCTGGGTGTAGTGACTCACGCCTGTAATTCCAGCTACAAAAAAAAAATCCGAAATCCAAAACACTTCAGGTTCCAAGCACTGTGGATAAGGAATGCTCAGCCTCTACTGAAGTATATTATAAAATGCACATGCTTCATGAAAATTCATATGTGAAACAAAACTTCAAATTACTAATAAATTTCACTAACTCAGCTAAACCAAAGACATTTAATAACTAAAGAAATACGAAGAAGAATGGTATAAACACAAGACCAATACTTTCTAACAGAACTGAAGAGAATACTGTTTGCAACTGTCTTAGAAATAATAGGCTGGGCACGGTGGCTCATGCCTGTAATCCCAGCACTTTGGGAGGTCAAGGTGGGTGGATCACGCGGTCAGGAGTTCAAGGCCAGCCTGACTAATATGGTGAAACCCCATCTCTAATAAAAATACAAAAAGCAGCCGGGCGCAGTGGCAGGTGCCTGTAATCTCAGCTACTTGGGAGGCTGAGGCTGGAGAATTGCTTGAACCCGGGCGGCACAGGTGGCAGTGAGCTGAGATCACACCACTGCACTCTAGCCTAGGTGACAAGAGTGAGACTCTGTCTCAAATAATAATAATAATAATAATAATAATAATAATAATAATATTCATTCATAAATGCCCAGTACTCAAAAAAAGTATAATTCCTTAATCCATAATTTTAGGCTTAGTAATTCTTTTCTGAATAATATAAATTACATTAGTTTGCTGGAAACTGTGAAATATTTCTACATTAATATCCATCATTTACTCGAGCCAAAAAAGCATTTCAAGAAATTACTCTATTTCTTCCTATTAATTCCTGATTTAACCAGTTTACCAACTGTGGTTAAACGTTTACCCAAAAGAATGTCTTATCAGTTTCATGTCACAGATAGTAGTCATCAACAAAAGGATATTCCAAACCATTTTTCAATATTGCTTACAATTTAAGCAATATAGATAGAGATTCTATTGCTTATAATTTAAGCAATAGAGATGCTAATCCATTTCTTTAAAAAACATAGCAAGCACTATTACTACATTGAGTGGTTTTTGTAGGTTTTGTAAAGCTGTATATAAGAATAACTTTCCTAAACTGCTATTTAATTTTGGGATCCATTATTTAAGTATGTTTGGAGGAATATGCAATGATTATCTAAAAATCTATAAAATAAGGACTAAGAGTTTAAAAATTATTATGTGAAACAATGTAAACTTGTGAGGTGCTAGGGCAGCCTTTTCTTTTTTTTCCTGAGATAGAGTCTTGCTCTGTGGCCCAGGCTGGAGTGCAGTGGCGTGATCTCAGATCACTGCAACCTCCACCTCGCAGGCTCAAGCAATTCTCCTGCCTCAGCCTCTTGAGTAGCTGGGACTATAGGTGTGCGCCACCACACCCAGCTAATTTTTCTATTTTTAGTAGAGATGGGGTTTCACCATGTTGGCCTGGTTTCACCAGGCTGGTCTTGAACTCCTAACCTCAGGTGATCCACCCACCTTGGCTTCCCAAAGTGCTGGGATTACAGGTGTGAGCCACCACGCCCAGCCTAGGGTAGCTTTTAACATGCATTCCTATCACACAGAGGTAGGAAAGTTGAACATTATATTTCCCAACCTCCCTTGCAGCTAGGGTTTCAGATATGATTGGTCCAGTCCACCAGATTCACTCACTTGAGACTTTTACTTAGAACCAAGTAACATGGGGACAGAGGCAAGAAGACATGTATCTATTTTTGCTGGCATAAAGAATGGCAGAGGTGGTGTAGCTCTGGAACTGGCAACTGTTCACAGCTTCCTAGTCCAGCAGGCAGCTTCCTAATCCAGCAGGCAGCTTCTTGATTGTTCTAAAAGCGGCAGCTCCTTCAGCAGCCTAGTCTTGTGACATAATTCCTAGAAGCTCAGCCTATGTCTGTTTCCTCAGCCCTCCCATCAATTCTGTGACCTATCTATACTGATTCACCCATTCCTTCTGTTTAATACCTAAAGAAGATTTCATTGCCTACAGCCAAGAATCTTGACCTATACAGAATTTGGCAGCTAGAAGTAAGGTGCAGCAAGTCAAAGGCCCTAAATCTGGGGTTGGCTTAGTTGAGGAGGTAGGGCTTTGGGCAGTGAGACTTTTGCCAACAGAGGTCAAGGTGAGGTTGAGACTTCCTGCCACAGAGACGAAGGTGGTAGAACTTCAGAGTGCTAGCATGTGTTGGCTGCTTCTTGCCTCTTTTCAGCAAAGCCCTAAAGAGATATGTGACTTGGACTAAGGTTAACATGTCTGCAGTGATGCAAGGGAAAATAGCTTTGCTGAGAGAATTGCTCTTTGTCTACCATATAAATTGACCAAGACCCAAATCTGGAGCCCTGAAGAATTGAAAAAGTCAAGTACTACTGTACTCCAAAGTGAAGCATTTATAAGTAAAGGCTCTGAGGGAGCTACTAAAACTTTCTCAACCTTTTTCAAGAACGTTCCCTTAGAATTTCTGCCAAATAATAGGAGCCATCCTAGGGGAAGAGATCAGATTAAGACTGTTGCCATTCCATGCAAGCCTACAGTTTCAAAGGATCTCAAGGATCCTTTGTTCCTGTGAGAACAAAGAGGATGGAGAGCACACAGAGGCCAGCAAGTAAATGATGAGGTTCTTTGTTAAAAACAATGTATTTTACCTTGGTTAAAACTGTCCATGGAAATGACTGAAGACAACAGACCAGAAACTTACTAAATTTTTAGGAATCCACTTGGCCAAGAAACAGAACAAAACAACAACAAAAACCCAAACCTGGCCTGCAACAGCCTGTAGCTGTTACGGATCTATACTCTAATTCCCAAGCCTGCCCTCAGACTCACAATTATAGGAAGTAAACTGCCAAGGCTGCCTAGCCTCCAAGAAGGGTTTACTTTCCAATGCCCATGCAGACTGTGTCTGAAAATTAATGTATAATAAAAACCACCCAGAAAGTAAAACCAAGGCCCCCTGAGGACATTAGATAAAGGAATTCCTCTCAGAAAGGTGAATGAGGGGTTGCCTGATGGGCAAACCAAGGAATATATTCATGAACTATAGCAGAGAGATTTAATTATTTTTGCCAAGCAGTACTTTCCAATTGCTATGGATCAGTGGCCACTATATTTCTAATTCTCCCCTTTTCTGAAAGATCAATTTTAGGGGTCCTGGGCATGGTGGCTCACACCAAGTGATCCCAGTGCTTTGGGAGGCTGAGGGGAGAAGATTGCTTGAGACCAGGAGTTTAAGACCAGCCTGAGCAACATAGCAATACTTCATCTCTACAAAAAACATGTTTAGCCAGGTGTTCGTGGCGTGTGCCTGTAGTCCTAGCTACTAGGGAGACTGAGGTGGAAGGATCACTTGAGCCCAGGAGTTCAAGGCTGCAGTAAGCTATGATCGCACCACTGTACTCTAGACCAGACAACACAGTAAGACCCTGTTTCTAAAAAGCTTCAAAGTGAGTTTTCCTGCACCTTTGCATTATGCATCTGGCACTCTTGGGGCAGAAAACTTGTCTTTCAGTTTGTAGGTGGCCAGAACACAAGGAGCCACTCCTTAACATGACGGAGGGGACTGTCTCCAGGTAGCATGGTCTTTCATCTAATATGCAATAATGGGCTGGATTTCTGGTGGTTTCTCTTCGGGGAGAGAGGGGTGAGTGTTTTCTATCTTGGAAGAAGACGGTACACAGAAATGTAGGTAGCCAACAAGGGTGGCTGAGGTTCAAATTGAAAGTTGCCTACAAAACATTCCCTCTTCCCTTCTTCCTTAGTAAAATAATCCAACTTTTAGCTGGTCACATTGCCACATGGACTTCTCAGCCTCCCTAGCAGCTAGGTGTGGCCATCAGTGTGACATAAGTTCAGGTGCTGCTGGTTCTGGAAAATGGCCTCAGGGAAGCTAACTCAAGCAGAGAAAGTCTAGTTTCTTGCCTTCCCCACTGCCTCCAGGAGCAAACTTGAACAGTAAGAGTGAGGTAACCTGAGGATAAAAATCATGCACTGAGGATAGCAGAGAAGATAGGAACCTGGACACCACCTACTTCTAGACTTCTTTTATGTAAGAAAAAAACTCCTATTTAGTTTAAACCACTGTTATCTTTGGTTTTTCTGTAACAGAACCTAATCTTAAATGATAAAGTATGGAGCAAAATAAAAAAGAATGAAAAATGACCTGAAATGGTAGCAAAAACAATTCAGGTGAAGAATTTCTAGCAGTTGAGGTTGCCAAAAGTAGAAAAAAGTTACCAGGAAACACAGGGAAATACTATGGCCTTTTCAGAATTGTTAATATCAAAGAAATATTTATTGAAAGAAAGAATGATAAGCACCCATAAAAGAATATCTACATTTATGAGTGAGAGCAATCTAATTTAAAAGCAAGAGGCAGAGTTTTCTCACTTAAATAGCTCCTAATAGTTTCACTAAATTATGGCATAAAGCCACTTAATTAAATCACTAAAGGAGAACAAAAAAAAAAAAAAAAAAATAGAAGAGACGTGTGAATGTGAGAGCAGAGAGCAGACAGTGAGTTTGTTTTCTTCCTGGTTCTGGTAGACTTCAATCCTTTAATATCTGTGTCCCCAAAAAAGTGTTTTCATTTAAAAAGTATCTTCCTTTATTTCAAATATGCTTTTAAAATATTTATTGAGCAGAGAAAAAGGAAGGGAGCTAAAAAGATGAAATAGATGTTGAGTTAACAGCTTTCTTCCGAGCTCTGGTGGACTTCAGACTTTAAATGTCTGTTGGAAAAAAAAAAAAGTTCTTATTTTAAAAGCATCTTCCTTTATTCTGAATGTTCTTTCATATACAAATATACTTGTTTTAAAAAATATGCTTAGCTAATCATAGATTACAATTTTTAAAAACATGTTCTCTGGTAAGATTAACATAATTAGAAAGAATTACAAATAATGTTGAAATAAATCATTTTACCATAAATATGGTTATCAAATTATACAAATGATACAGCACTTAAAATTTGCTGCTACATAAAACTTTTGGAGGCATTTTCATTATTCTGTAATCTAAATTGCTCTAATACTAGAAAAAACACACAAAAAATAACATACCATCTTAATGACTTGAAATTATATTTGTAATAAATGTGGACTTCAATTGATACAATAATTTATTTTCCTAAATAAACAATCAAACAAAATTACATACGTGGCTCAAACTTCAATTCTCCAGCTGGCCCTGATGGAGGAATTCCTTGTTGTAATTTTTTTTGTTCCATCTGCTGTATGACCTGGTGAATGGAAAATGAAAGTTAAAAGTATAACTTGATTTTCTATCGTATGTGTGACCTTTGACAAAGCATAACAAAGTAACTGAAAATTGTTTTCTAAGACAAGGATATTCAAACGATAAGATTTAGATTTGACCAGGTGCACTGGCTCACGCCTATAGTCCCAACAATTTCAGAGGCCGAGGTGGGAGGATCACTTGAGGCCAGGAGTTCGAGACCAGCCTCGGCAACATAGTGAGACCTGGTCTCTACAACATATATTAACATTAGCCAGGAACACTGGCATACACCTGTAGTCCCAGCTAGTGGGGAGGCTGACGTGGGAGGATCACTTAAGCCCAGGAGTTTGAGGCTGCAGTGAGCTATGATCACAGCGCTGTACTCCAGCCTGGGAGACAGGCTGTCTCAAAATAAAATAAAGTAATATAAAATAAAATTTAGATTAATATTCCACAAAACAGTTTTAAAGTATTAAAATTTAAAATACTATAGCAATAGCAATGTACTAGAGTACAATGAAATATGTTACAAAAACACAGGCTTTTAACAAAGAACCTAAAATCTTTTTTAATGCCATAATCTTTTGACAAAATGCCACCTGATGATATTCCAGCTTCTGGGCCTCCAGTTGATCATGCTGACGTTGTAGCTCTTCTTTTTGTTTCTGAAGCTCATCTGCCTTCTTCTTAAGTTCATTTTCTTGTAAAGCAATAATATTTTCATATTCTTTTAGTTCTTCCTCTGTGAAGAACTGTTGCTGATCTAATGTCTAAAAGAAAAAAAATGAGGAAAGAATAATCTCAAAACTACAACAATAAAGTCGGATTTAGCTTTAAAATTCTATGGTTAGCAAAGTATAAAAGAGTATCTATAGGATTATGCCTTTGGGGTAAGAAGGAAGGGGAAATAAGTAATATATATTTATGTACTCATTTGAACAAAAGGAAAAACAGGAAGAGAAACTCAGAGATTCTCTTCTGGGATTGACGACTAAAGGCAAAGAGTGAGAACTGGGTAAAAGAGACAAAGAGAACATGGGAAGAGAAATAAAATTTATCATTCCCCCCCAATCCTCACTGAAACACCAAATTTTAACAGCTGTCTGCACAAAGAAAAGCACAAGAAACAAACATCAGGGGAGCACTCACAGTACCTAGTTTCAACTTCATATCACCTACAAAGACATTGAGAAGGGCCAAAGAGACAGTCTTGAATCACCTATGCCACCTCTCCCCCACCCCCTCGCAGCAGACCTGCAGCACAGAGAGTCTGTGCCCTCTGGGGAGGGAGCATAGCAACTGGGGGACTTCACATTGAACTTTGTGCTACCCTGTCACAGCAGAGAATAAAGGTGTGCTGGGCTCCACCAGTGTCCATGCATAGGAGCATTTGAACCAGCCCTAGCCAGAGGAGAATCGCCCATGCCAGCAATGGGTACTGAATTTCCTGGCAAGCCTCACCATGCGGGCTGAAGTGCTCTGGGGCCCTAGGTAAACTTGAAAGGCAGTCTAGGAAAGAAGGACTATAATTCCTAGGCAACTCCTAGTGCTAGGCTGGGCTGAGAGACAGTGAACTAGGGTAGCAGGTGACCAGGGGAGATACCAGCTGGTGAGGCTAAGGGGATGCTTGTGCTACCCCTCCCCCAACCTCAGGCAGTACAGCTTGTGGCTATGAAAGTGATTCCTTTCTTGAGGAAAGGAGAGGAAAAAGTAAAGAGGGCTTTGTTTTACATCTTGGATACCAGCTAAGCCATGGTAGGATAAGGCACCAGGCAGAACTGTGAGGTCCTGATTCCAGGCCCTAACTCCCAGGTGACATTTCTAGACATACCCTGGCCCAAAAGGAAAACTGCTGCCTTAAGGGAGCAGTCCTGGCAGGCTTCATCACTTGCTGAGTAAAGAGCCCTTGGGCCCTGAATAACCAGCGGCAAGACCCAGGGAGTATGCTCTGTGTCTTGGACTCTGAGACGTGCTGGCTTTGGGGTGACCCAGCACATTCCCAGCTGTAGTGGCTATGGTGAGAGACCCCTGCTTGAGGAAAGCAGAGGGAAAGTAAAGGCGATTTTTGTCTTGCACCCTAGGTACCAGCTTGGCCACAATGGGGTACAGCAACAAGCAGGCTTTTGGGGTCCCCAAGTCCAGGCCTTGGCTCTTGGACAGCATTTCTGGACTCGCCTTGGGCCAGAGGGAAGCCCACTTCCCTGAAGGGTAAAGACCTGGCAGCATTTACTGCAAGGTGACAGAAAAGCCTTCGGGCTTTCAGTAAATATCAGCAGTGGCTGGCAGAACCCCGTGTGGACCAGAGGTGGTGGTGGTAATGGTCACAGGGAGAGCGTCCTCTGCCTGTAGAAAGAGGAGTGAAGAGCAGGAAGGCTTTTGTACTGTGGTTTGAGTGCCAGCTTAGCCACAGTAAAATAGAACATCAGGTAAATTGCCAGGGTTTTTTACTCCATTTCCTGGCTTCCAGACAGCATCTCTGGACACACTCAGGATCTGGGGGAACTTGCCACCATGAAGGAAAGGGCCAAGGCCCAGTGCTATGTTGGCTTCAGGCCTGACCCAGCACAGTTCCATGGTGATGCCCATAAGGGTACTTGCATCACCACACCTCCAGTTCCAGGTGGCTCAGCACACAGAGAGAGACCATTTGTTTGGAAGACAGTAAGGGAAAAGAACAAGAGTCTCTGCCTGGTAATCTAGAGAATTCTTCCGGATCTTATTCAAGACCACCAAGGTGGTACTTTTAAGAGTCTGCAAAAATCACAGAATTACTGGACTTTGGGCCCAAGTCCCGTGGAATACCTGGAAAGCTTTCCGAAGAAGGATATGCACAAACAAGCCCAGAATATGAATATTACAATAACTATCTAACTCTTCAATGCTCCGACACCAACAAACATCTACACATATCACCACCACCCAGGAAAACATGACCTAACCAAATGAATTAAATGAGGTACCAGGTTCCAATCCTGGAGAACCAGAGATATATGACCTTTCAGATACAGAATTCAAAATAGCTGTATTGAGGAAAGTCAAAGAAATTCAAGATAACACAGAGAAGGAATTCAGAATTCTATCAGATAAATTCAACAAAGAGATCAAAATAATTAGAAAGAATCAAGCAGAAATTCTAGAGCTAAAAAATGGAATGGACATGCTGATGAATGCATCAGAGTCTCTTAATAGCAGAACTGATCAAGCAGAAGAAAGAATTACTGAGCTTGAAGACAGGCTATTTGAAAATACAGAGGACGCAAAGGAAAGAGAATGAAAAACAATGAAAGCATGCTTACAAGATCTAGAAAATAGCCTCAAAAGGGCAAATATAGGAGTTTTATTGGCCTTAAAGAGGAGGCAGAGGAAGAGATAAGGGTAGACAGTTTACTCAAAGGAATACTATCAGAAATATTTCAACATTCAAGTGCAAAAAGGTTATAGAACACCAAGCAGATTTAACTCACGTCAGACTACCTCAAGGCATTTAATAATCAAACTACCAAAGGTCAAGTACAAAGAAAGGATCCTGGCCAGGCATAGTGGCTCGCACCTGTAATCTTAGCACTTTGGGAGGCAGAGGTGGGCAGATCACTTGAGACCAGGATTTCAAGACCAGTCTGGCCAACATGGAAAAACCTCATCTCACCTAAAAATATAAAAATTAGCCAGATGTGGCACACAGCTGTAATTCCAGCTGCTCGGGAGCCTAAACCACAAGAATCACTTGAACCTGAGAGGCAGAAGTTGCAGTGAGCCAAGATCACACCACTGCATTCCAGCCAGGGTAAGAGAACAAGACTCTGTCTCAGGTGGCAGATTTTTCAGTGGAAACCTTACAGGCCAAGAGAGACTGGTATGAAATATTTGCAGCACTGACAGGAAAAAAAATTTTTTTACCCTAGAATAGTATATTCACTGAAAATATCCTTTAAGCATGAAGGAGAAATAAAGACCTTCTCAGATAAACAAAAACTGAGGGACTGCATCAACACCAGACCTGTCCTATAAGAAATGTGAAAGGTAGTTCTTCAGTCTGAAAGAAAAGGATGTTAATGAGAACAAAAAAATCATCTGAAGGTACAAAACTCACTGGTAACAGTAAGCACACAGAAAAACAGAATAATATCACACTGTAATTGCTGTATATAAACGTCTCTTGACTTAAGTAGAAAGGCCAAACAAGGAACCAATCAAAAATAACTAAAAATAAATAAAATAATAACTATAACTTTTCAAGACAGGCAATAAAATAAGATATAAAAAGTACGGTCAGGAGCAGTGGCTCAGGCCTGTAATCCCAGCACTTTGGGAGGCCGAGGCAGGCAGATCACTTGAGGTTGGGAGTTCGAGACCAGCCTGACCAACATGGAGAAACCCCATCTCTATTAAAAATACAAAAAATTAGCCGGGCATGGTGGCACATGCCTGTAATCCCAGCTACTCGGGAGGCTGAGGCAGGAGAATCACTTGAACCCAGGAGGCAGAGGTTGTGGTGGGCTGAGATTGCGCCATTACACTCCAGTCTGGGTAACTAGAGCAAAACTCTGTCTCAACAACAACAACAAAAAAACAAAGTAACAATGAGGCCAGGCGCAGTGGCTCATGCCTGTAATCCCAGCACTTTGGGAGGCTGAGGTGGGCAGATCACCTGAGGTTGGGAGTTTGAGACCAGCCTGACCAACATGGAGAAATCCTGTCTCTACTATAAATACAAAATTAGCTGGGCATGGTGGTGCATGCCTGTAATCTCAGCTACTTGGGAGGCTGAGGCATGAGAATCGCTTGAACCCAGGGGGTGGAGGTTGTGATGAGCTGAGGTCTCGCCATTGCACTCCAGCCTGGGCAACAAGAGCGAAACTCTGTCTCAAAAAAAAAAAAAAAAAAAAAGTAACAACGAAAAGTTAAAAAGCAGGGGGATGAAGTGAAAGTGTAAAGTATTTATTTTCTTTTTGTATGGTTGTTTATGCAATCAGTGTTGTCATCAATTTAAAATAATGGGTTATAAAATATTATTTGCAGGCCTCATGGTAATCTCAAATCTAAAAACATACAATTGATACACATACAAAAAAAGCAAGAAATTAGAGCATGCCACCAGAGAAAATCAGCTTCACGGAAAGGAAGACAGGAAGGAAGAAAAAGAAGACAGCAAAACAACCAGAAAAATAACGAAATGGCAGGAGTAAGTCCCTACTTACCAGTAATAACAACTTCGAAAGTAAATCAACTAAACTTTTCAATCAAGACATAGAGTGTCTGAATAGATGAAAAAACAAGACCCAATGATCTGTTGCCGAAAAGAAACACACTTCATCTATAAAGACATACAGACTGAAAATAAAGAGATGGAAACAGATATTCCCTGCCAATGGAAACCAAAAAACAGCAGGAGTAGCAGGAGCAGCACTTACATCAGACTAAACAGAGGTCAAGACAAAAACTAAGAAGAGACAAAGAAAATGATAAATGGGTCCATTGAGCAAGAAGATATAATGATTATAAACAGATATGCACCCAACACTAGAACATCCAGATATATTAAGCAAATATTATTAGACCTAAAGACAAAGACAGGCCTCAATGCAATAACAGCTGAAGATTTCAACACCCCACTTTCAGCATCAGACAGAACTCCCAGACAGAAAATCAACAAAGTGACATTGGACATAATCTACACTATAGATCAAATGGATCTAATAGATATTTAACAAACATTTCATCCAACAGCTATAGCATACACATTTTTCTCCTTAGCACATGGATCATTCTCAAAGATAGACAATATGGGACAGGCACGGTCACTCACACCTGTAATCCTAGCAGTTTGGAAGGCCGAAGTGGGTGGATCACTTGAAGTCAGGAGTTCAAGACCAGCCTGACCAATATGGTAAACTCCATCTCTACTAAAAAGATACAAAAATTAGCCGAGTGTTGTGACACACATCTTTAATCCCAGCTACTCAGGCGGCTGAGACAAGAGACTCGCTTGAACCCAGGAGGTGGAGGTTGCAGTGAGCCAAGATCGCCCCACTGCACTCTGGCCTGGGCAACAGACTGAGGCTCTGTCTCAAAAATAAATAAATAAATAGACAAATAGACAATATGCTAGGTCACAAAACAAGTCTTAAAACATTCTGCTGAGCATGGTGGCTCATGCCAGTAATCCCAGCACTTTGGGAAGCCAAGGTGGGCGGATCACTTGAGGTTGGGAGTTCACGACCAGCCTGGCCAACATGGTGAAACCCCATTCCTACTAAAAATACAAAAATTAGCTGGGTGTGGTGGCATGTGCCTGTAATCCCAGCTACTTGGGAGGCTGACGCACAAGAATTGCTTGAACCTGGAAGGTGAAGGTTGCAGTGAGCTGACATAGTGCTACTGCACTCCAGCCTGGGCAACAGAACAAGACTTTGTCTCAAAAAAGAAAAAAAAATTCATAAAATAGAAATAATATTAAGCATCTTCTCTGACCACAATGGAATAAAACTACAAATCGATAATAAGAGGAATTTTGGAAACTATACAAACACATGGAAATGAAACAGTATGCTCCCGAATAACCAGTAGGTCAATGAAAAAATTAAGAAGGAAATTGAAACATTTCTTGAAACAAATGATAATGGAAACAACATACCAAATGCAGTACTAAGAGGGAAATTTATAGTTATAACTGTCTGTATCAAAAAAAGAAGAAAAATCTCAAATAAATAACCTAATAGTGCATCTTAACTAGAAAAGCAAGAGCAAACTAAATACAAAATTAGGAGAAGAAACAAAAAAATAAAGATCAGAGCAGAAATAAATGAATATGAAATGAAGAAAACAATATAAAAGATCAATGAAACAAAAAGTTGGTTTTCTGAAGTTAAACAAAATTGACAAACCTTTAGCCATACTAAGAGAGAAAACCCAAATAAATGAAATCAGAGATGAAAAAGGAGACATTACAACTGGTACTGCAGAAATTCAATGGATCATTAATGGCTACTATGAGCAACTATATGCCAATAAATTGGAAAATCTACAAGAAATGGACAAATTCCTAGACACATACAAACTACCAAGATTGAACTCGGAAGAAATCCAAAACTTGAACAGACCAATAACAAGTAATGAGATCAAGGCCATAATAAAAAGTCTCCCAGCAAAAAAATGCCCAAGACCCAATGGCTTCACTACTGAATTCTACCAAACCTTTAAAGAAAAACTAATGCAAACCCTACTCAAACTATTCCAAAAACTAAAGGAGGAAGGAATACTTCCAAACTCATTTGACAAGGCTCGTACTACCCTGATACCAAAACCAGACAAAGTCACATCAAAAAAAGAAAAGTACAAGCCAATAGCTCTGCTGGATATTAATGCAAAAATACTCAACAAAATAATAGCAAACTGAGTTCAACAATACATTAAAAAGATCACACATCATGGCCAACTGGGATTTATTCCTGTGATGCAAGGATGGGTCAACATACACAAATCAATATTATATATCATATCAACAGAATGAAGAACAAAAATCATATGATCATTTCAATTGATGCTGAAAAAGCATTTGAAAAAATTCAACATCCCTTCATGATAAAAACCCTCAAAAAATGGGTATAGAATGAACATACCTTGATATAATAAAAGGCATTTACGACAGACCCACAGCTAATATCATACTGAATGGGAAAAACTGAAAGTCTTTCCTTTTAGATTGGGAACACAACAAGGATGTCCACCATCACCACTGTTATTCAATGTAGTACTGGAAGTCCTAGCTAGATCAATCAGACAAGAAAAAGATATAAAGGGCATCCAAACTGGAATGGAAGAAGTCAAACTATCCTTGTTTGCAGATGATATGATCTTGTATTTGGGAAAAACCTAAAGACTCCACATACAAAAAAACTATTAGAACTGATAAATTTAGTAAATTTGCAGATACAAAATCAACATACAAAAATCAGCAGCATTTCTATATGCTAACAATAAAGCAATCTGAAAAAAGAAATTTAAAAATTAATCCCATTTACAATAGCCACAAATAAAATTAAATACATAGGAATTAACCAAAGAAGTTAAAATCTCTATAATGAAAACTATAAAACACAGATGAAAGAAACTGAAGAGGATATCAAAAAATGGAAAGATATTCCATGTTCAAAGATTGAAATAAACTATGTTGTGAAAATCTCCATACTACCCAAAGCAATCTACAAATTCAATGCAGTTCATATCAAAATATCCAATGACATTTTTCACAGAAATAGATAAAACAATCCTAAAATTTATGTGAAACTACAAAAGACCTAGACTAACCAAAGCAAAAAGAACAAAACTGAAGGAATCACATCATCTGACTTCAAATTATCCTACAGAACTATAGTCACCAAAACACAATCGTACTGGCATAAAAACAGACATACAGGCCCAATGGAACAGAATAGAGAACCCAGAAACAAACCCACACACCTACTGTAAACTCGTTTTTGAAAAGGGTGCCAAGAACATACATTGGAGAAAATACAATCTCTTCAATAAATGGTGCTGGAAAACTGAACATCCATACGCAGAAGAATGAAATTTGATACCTATATCTTGCCTTATACAAAAATCAAATCCAAATGGATTAAAGACTTAACTCTAAGACCTCAAACTATCAAACTACTACAAGAAAACATTGAGGAAACTCTCCAGAACATTGACCTGGACAAAACATTCTTGAGTAATACCCATAAGCACAGACAACCAAAGCAAAAATAGACAAATTAGATCACATCAAGTGAAAAAGCTTCTGCAGAGCAAAGCAAAAAACCAACAAACTGAAGGGATAACCCACAGAATGAGGGATTGCAAACTATGCATCTGATAAGGGATTAATAACTAGAATATATAAGGAGTTCAAACAACTCTATAGGAAATTACCTAATAATCTGACAAAAATGGGCAAAAGATTTGAGTAGACATATCTCAAAAGAAGACATTAAATGGCAAACAGGCATATGAAAAAGTGCTCAACATCACTGACCATCAGAGAAACACAAATCAAAACTACAATGAGATACCATCTCACCCCAGTTAAAATGGCTTTTATCCAAAAGACAGGCAATAACAAATGTTGGCAAGGATGTGGAAAAAAGGGAACCCTCGTACACTGTTGGTAGGAATGTAAATTAATACAACCACTATGGAGAACAGTGTGGAAGTTCTTCAAAAAATTAAAAATAAAGTTAACATATGACCCAGCAATCTTAATGCAATCTTAACCCAAAAGAAAGAAAATTGGCATATCAAAGAGATATCTGTGTTTCCATGTTTGTTGCAGTACTGTTCACAATGGCTTAGATTTGGAAGCAAGCTAAGCATCCATCAACAGATAAATGGATGAAGAAAACATGGTACTTATATACAATGGAGTATTATTTCAGCCATAAAAAAAGAATGAGATTGTCATTTGCAACATCATGGATGGAACTGGAGGTCATTACATTAAGTGAAATAAGCCAGGCACAGAAAGACAAAGATCACATGTTCCTACTTATCTGTGGGATCTAAAAATCAAAATAATTGAACTCATGGAGATAGAGAATAGAAGAATGGTTACCAGAGGCTGGGAAAGGTGTGGAGTTGGGGAGTGGTGGGGACAGTTAATGGGTACCAAAAACAAATAGAATGAATAAAACCAAGTGTTTCATAGTACAACAGGGGGACTACAGTCAATAATAATTTATTGGACATTTGAAAATAACTAAAAGAGTATAATTGGATTGCTTGTAACACAAAGGATAAATGCTTGAGGGGATGGATACCCAATTTTCTATTATGTAATTATTACATATCGCATGCCTCTACCAAAATATGTAAGTAACCCGTAAATATATACACATACTATGTATGCACACACAATAAATTTTAATTATTAAAAAAAAAAGAAAAAACTTGTCTGAATACACCTTTTCTGTATAGATTCAATTTTTGGAAACGTTTTAATGTTTCACATACTCAAGATAAGAAAATTAAAATCAACAAGACAGGAAAATCCTAAAACTTGAATAGAAAAACAGAAGTAAATAAATAGTACTTTATTTTAAATGAATAAAATAACCCACGGAACAGAGAGAAAAAAATGAACTAACCCAAGTAATTTTTGATCATAGTATTTGTACAATATGCCTTCAAGTTAAAAATAACAACGACAAAATCTTTTTTTTTTTTTTTTTTTTTTTGAGACAGTCTTGCTCTGTCATCCAGGCTGGAGTGCTGGGGTGCAATCTCGGCTCACTGCAACCTCCGTCTCCCAGGTTCAAGTGATTCTCCTGCCTCAGCCTTCTGAGCAGCTGGGATTACAGGAATGCGCCACCACTCCCCCTGCTAATTTTTGTACTTTTAATAGAGACAGGGTTTCATCATGTTGGCCAGGTGTCAAACTCCTTATATCAGGTTATCCGCCCACCTTGGCCTCGCAAAGTGCTGAGATGTTACAGACATGAGCTACTGCACTGGCCCCAACAACAACAAAATCTAAACAAAATTTAAAGTCTTATTTAACAGAGGCATGGATTAGTATTTTGAAACTTCTTGTACATTCTAGGATTGAGTGAATAAATGAAATATTTTTAAGGAAAAGGGAGTTAGGTTTTGCATGAAATATGGCAAAAGATAGAATGCTAAGTTGAAATCAAAGTTGTTGCACGTATGTTCATTGCAGCACTCTTTACAACAGCAAAGACATAGAATCAACCTAAATGCCCAACCTAAATGAGTAGATAAAGAAATGTGGTACATATACACCATGGAATACTATGCAGCCATAAAAAAGAACGAGATCACATCCCCTGTAGGAACATGGATGAACCTGGAGGCCAGTATCTTTAGCAAACTAATGCAGAAACAGAAAACCAAATACTGCATGTTCTCACTTATAAGTGGGAGCTAAATGACGATAAACACATGGACACATAGAGAGGAACAACACACACTGGGGCCTATGGGAAGATGGAGGGCAGGAGGAGGAGGAGGATCAGGAAAAATAACTAATGGGTATGAGGGCTTAATACCTGGGTAATAAAATAATCTGTAAAACAAAACCCCATGACACGAGTTTATATATATAAACTATATAATAAACCTGCACACGTACTCCTGAACTTTAAAAAATTAAAATGAGAAAAAAAGAAGTCAGAGGTGTTGGATTGCAATTGGAGATATCAGTGTAAATTCATGAGTTTTAATATATATTGATAGATATGTAGAAATGAATATTATATAGGTGTGTATATGTGTGTATGTGTGCATGTATGTGTGTACATATACACATCTGTATTATATACATACTCTTTTAATTCCCCAGCTCTGTCATCTGACAAGACCTTGTAAGCAATGACACTGCAGTAGCAAGGAGCACATCCAGGGCCGACATCTTGGTCTGCAGTATCGATCTCCACTAAAAGGAACCAGGGCTCCTCAGAAAAATGGGTCATTCTGGGTTGGGTTAGGGAAAGGATAAGGTAAGTCTTGAACATCCTGATATACTACAAGTAAGAAAGTCCCCAAAGAATGATTTGGACATGTCAGAAGGACACAAAAGCCAGTCTGAAGAAACTCTCACTGGCCGAGTCTGGGACAATTTGAGTATGGAAACAATGATGGTAAAGATTAGAGCTTAT
This sequence comes from Piliocolobus tephrosceles, assembly GCF_002776525.5. Lineage (NCBI taxonomy): Eukaryota > Metazoa > Chordata > Mammalia > Primates > Cercopithecidae > Piliocolobus > Piliocolobus tephrosceles. The sequence continues at coordinate 46,983,269 of NC_045446.1, forward strand.
TGAATAAAAGAAACCGCAAGTCTACACCAATATAAATAGAAGGTCAAGGGGAAGGAATAGCTTTTCATTACAGTAGAAAGCCAACTAACAAATGTAGAAGGGATGATCAGGTTAGAAAATCTCCATTTGTCTACCATCACAGTAATAATTCTAGCTAGAATCATCAATGGACATCATAATACATTCACATATTCTCAAAGTATTTTTTTTAATTTTTTTATTTTTAGAGACTGGGTCTCACTACATTGCCCAGACTGGTCTCAAACTTCTGGGCTCAAGCTGTCCTCCTGCCTCCTAAGTAGCTGGGCCTACAGATGGGCACCACCATGCTCAGTTCTGATATGTTTAAAGAGTGCACATATTTTTAATGGTGGATTTATAAATTGGTGTAAGTCTTTTGAAAAGCAATTTTGCAGAAGAATTCGCCCTTCTCTATCCCTCTACTTATATCAGTGTAGACTCGTGTCTTCTTGTTTTATTCAATAAGTTCTAATCCTTATCATCATTATTTCCATGTTCAAATTGTCCCAGATTTGGCCATTGGGAGTTTCTTCAAACTGGCTTTTGTATCTTTGTGACATGTCTGTATCATTCTTTAGCAACTTCCTTGCTTTCAGTATATCAGGATGTTCAAGCCTTAAAAACAGCCTTAAAAATATTCCCTGGGTCCTGGTAATGCTACACTGAGAATCTACCCTATAAAACAACACTAATCACATAAAAAGTTTTATACCAAAATGTATTTGTAGCAGCATTTTCTTTTTAAAATAGCATTAAAAAATGAAATAATCTAAATGTCTAACCCTGAAAAAATGTTTATATACCTCCATAGCTTTTAAAACAAGGTTTACAAATATTACGTGCATGCCTGTGGTCTCAGCTACTCAGGAGGCTGAGGTGGGAGGATCACTTGAGCCGGGGTGGGTTGAAGGGGGTGGGGACAGAGGCTGCAGTGAGCTGAGATCACACCACTGTACTCCAGCCTGGGTGACAGAGCGAGACCCTGTCTTTACTTTTCCTAAAATTATTAAAAAATAAAAATAAAAAAAAAAGGCTGACTTCTTTCCAGGCACACTGGTTCACACATTTTGGGGAGGCTGAGGCAGGAGGATTCCTTGAGCTCAGGAGTTCGGGACCAGCCTGTGCAATATAGTGAGACCCAGTCTGTATTTATAAAATAAAAAAACAAAAACTGACTTCTGATTCTCTCACTATGGTGGGCTAGACAAGATACTTTTTAAAATACGAAAGGTAAAATAATAACTTTATGTCAAAAAATCTGGTAGACACCACCTTAACAAAATGATCAAAGCTACCATTACCAGTTATGGGGATCCTCAACATGTGCTTTCTAATAGGATACACTGAACATCTCTTCTGTGGTAATCAAGGGACATTGTACAACATAGTAGTCTGTCCTCTTGAAAAACTGTTTCAGATTGAAGGAGACTAGAAAGACATTACAACTGAATTCAATGTATCATCTTGGATTTTCTTTTGTTATAAAGGATATTGTTGGGAAACTTGACAAAATCTCACTAAGTCTAGAGGTCGGAGAAGAGTACCATGTGTGTAGTATTGATAATTTTATTGTAATTATATAAGGTAAATCCTTGTTTGCAAGAAATAAACACTCAAGTATTTTAGGTTAAAGTGGCATGATGTGTAATTTACTCTCGAGCAATTCAAAACTATGTATGTACATATATACATATGTTTATATATATACATACATATACAAACGTACATACATTACAACATAATTATATGTTATACATACACACACAGAGAGATTAAAAATAGAGAGGAGGGAAAAAGAGAGAAAGATAAAGCAAACATAGTTAAATCTGGTTGAAATGTATTCAGGGATTTCCTGTCTATTCCTGCAACTCTTGTAAATCTGAAATTATGTCAAAATGTTAAGTTAATTATCTATTGATCTTCTAGTCTACACCAGACACACTAAAGGGAATGTATATACAAATAATTTTAGCATTCTTCTTCTTCACGAAAGTCAAGAAACATTTCAAACGTTAGATAAAAAAACAATACAAAAAGAAGCTGATTTTTCTGATGTCAAACTAAAAGGGCCAACTGTCCCAATTTGCCCAAAAATGTCTGGTTTTAGCAATGAAAAGTTCCACATCCTTGGAAATTCCTTAGTCCTGGGTAAACGAGAATAGCTGTTCACCCTTTCTCAAACAATTTTCTGGACAATTAAAATTTTAATTTAAATAGTAATCTTTTCAGTTTTTTTTTGTTGTTGTTGAGACGGAGTCTTGCTCTGTCGCCCAGGCTGGAGCGCAGTGGCCCGATCTCGGCTCACTGCAAGCTCCACCTCCCGGGTTTACGCCATTCTCCTGCCTCAGCCTCCCGAGTAGCTGGGACTACAGGCGCCCACCAACCTCACCCGGCTAGTTTTTTGTACTTTTTTTTTAGTAGAGACGGGGTTTCACCATGTTAGCCAGGATGGTCTCGATCTCCTGACCTCGTGATCCGCCCATCTCAGCCTCCCAAAGTGCTGGGATTACAGGCTTGAGCCACCGCGCCCGGCCCTTTTCAGTTTTTATGTAGAAAAAGACTATATTCTTCCTTCCATCCATTTTGGTTGGTGCCTCTCAACTATTCTTTTCAAGTTGTCTATGCATTCATTTAAACACAGTTGACTGTGTTACAAGTTGATATACTTTTCTGGAGCAATCTGCCAAGATATACTGAGAAATTTAAAAAACTTCATAAATCTTAAGAATAGTTCTATTCCTGGGAGTTAATCCCAGGGAAATCATTATAGATTGCCCAAAAATGTGCGGAGAAATGGATAGTCATCATAGTGTCATTACAGTAAAATACTGGAATTTACCCAAAATGTCTAAATCTGGAAAAATGGATATATAAATTATGCTACAGTGATATAACTGCATGTTAGGTGGCCATTTTAAAAATCATGTTTTTGAAGAATGATATTAAAAAGTTTGCAAAATATTGTTAAATTTTTAAAATGTATTTCATCAACATACAAAGTCATTTATACAGCATGAAGCCATTTTAAAAAATACATAAATATTACCAGCCTGGTGCAGTGACTCAGTGACTCACGCCTGTAATCCCAGCACTTTGGGAGGCCGAGGCAGGTGAATCATGAGGTCAGGAGTTCAAGATCAGCCTGGCCAAGATGGTGAAACCCCGTCTCTACTAAAAATACGAAAATTAGCCAGGCGTGGTGGCAGGCACCTGTAATCCCAGTTACTTGGGAGGCTGAGGCAAAGAACTGCTTGAACCCGGGAGGCGGAGGTTGCAGTGAGCCGAGGTAGTGCCACTGCACTCCAGCCTAGATGACAGAGCAAGACTCTGTCTCAAAAAAATAAATAAATAAATAAATATGAATATATGTATATGTGTGAATTTAAAATGAGACAATACCTTATTTACATACTGTATGCTATATGTGAATATACTATATATACAAACTGCATACTATTCCAAATTAACATAATACAATGCATAACTTGAGAATCTACCTCTGAGCAGTAAAATTATAGGTGAATTCTAATTTATTCTTTCAATGTGTCTATATTTCTAATTTTCAATAACGAATCCTATTTTATACTTTGAAAAAAAGTATAATTTTTAAAAGACTTCTAATTTTATGCAGTGTGATTATAAACAAGAAATAAATTGCTACAAGCTTTCCAAGAAATCAAGTTCATTATTTTATAGTGACATTTATACAAAAAACCCAAGATAGTAAGACTATACATGCAAACATAATGGGGAATAAAAGTTAAAAGTACAATAGACTGACGTAGAAGTTGTTGAACCATACATCTCATATAGAGTAGGTTCTATTACCTCCCAGCTATCTGGCTCCAAGAATTCTTTTTTTTCTGTGGCTTTCAAAAACTCCTCCAGAGTCACCAATCTGTCTTTGTTAGTATCAACCTGATTAAAAGAAAATGTATACATAATACAAAGTAAATCTTTCTCATATTATTTAGACACTATCAACTGTCTTGTAATAGATGCCACTACACAAACATACAGAAATTAGGACTCACCTAACATCCACAGAAACTGGAGGAAAAAAAATAACAGAGCACTCAACATTATACTAGAATTACAAAATAAATATCTTTCTCTTCTATATAATTCAAATTGGAAAATATGAGATATCTATATACCTAATGCCCCCAAAACCACTAAGTTTCAGTCAGCTGATCTGAGTGGTTAAGTGACTGGTATCATCTTCCTACTTTACCATAAGATGTATAATCCCTCTTGAAGCCAAGTTCTTCAGTAAGAAAAAGAACCATTCCAGAAAGAGGATGGTTTTAGCCAAGAGTAAGGGAGGTTAAACTAAAATGTTCCCAACACTTTTTCTTAAAAAAACACAATTACCTAAATCAAAACTAAAGCTGACAACCTCTCCAAATCCTCTTGCATAGCTGTTACAGCCTGTGGCAAATTTCGTTACAAAGGTGTACTGTATAATGGTCAAAGAAATTCACTTGATAGTTGGGATGTCAGCAGTCAACAGACATCCCAATTTAGCATTTACAGCTCAAAAATTCAGAAGAAAGTTACTGAAGCAAAATAGTGGGATTCAGTTACCCTGCATATGATGCCTATATCAGAGTTTTTGGCTTAGAGGGAGGAGAGGCAGAGCAAGAACTGCAGAGAAAGGCAAATATTTAAATGAGGGTAGCCATTAGATGGACCATGGACATCTGAGCACAGACTCAGTGGAAGTAAGACCTTGTGATGATTTAAAAAGGAGTATTCCAGAAAAAAGAAATATTAAGTCCAAATGCTCTAAAATGGGAACAAGCTTGATGAGAGGTAAACATCAGAAGGCCAGTGTGGCCAGAGGAGAGAGAGTCACAGAGAGCAAGGAAAGGATGAAGTCACGAATCTTTGGGAAATAGGAGGGATTTGGGATCGTATTACAAGGGAAATTGCAAGCCATTGAAGTATTTCTGTGCAAGAGAGCACATGACCTGATTTATGCTTTTAAGAGCTTACTCTGCCTACTTATGAAGAAGTGTCTGCAGTCGGGTAAGGAACAGAAGCAGAGATGCCAGTTAGGAGACTTGCTTGGACTTGATTGGTATTAAATAGTAGTGGAAGTGGGGGGAAGTGGTCAAATTCTGGATCTGTTTGAAAGATAGATACATGGCACATGTATACATATGTAACAAACCTGCACGTTATGCACATGTACCCTAGAACTTAAAGTATAATAAAAAAATAAAAATAAAAAAAATAAAATAGAATCTTAAAACTTTAAAAAAAAAAAAAAAAGAAAGATAGATCAAATAGAACTTATAGAGGAAATGCAGGATATGAGCAAAGAAGTTAAGGATGACTTAGCCTGAGCAACTAGATGAATTATGATTAATTTGTTGAAATGAAAAAGGCTGAAGAAGGAACAGATCTGGGTTTGAAGAAGATGTGAGTTAAACACAAGAACTGTCAAGCAGATACAACCCTGGAACTCAGAGAAAGGAGACAGCTGAAGATAAAAATACTGAACTCACCAGCATACATGCAAATATAGAGCATATATAGAGACATGGGACTCCACACTACCACCTAAGGAGAGAATGAAGCTAGAAAGAAGAACACAGCCAAGGGATGGGCCCAGGGCGATGCAACATGCAGAACTTGGAAACATGAAGAAAAGCCAGCAAAGAAGAGAGAGTGGGGTATGAAGAAATTGAGGAGGTGTGGTTTCCCAAAAGTAAGTGAAGAAACCATTTCAAGAAAGAGGGAGGCATCAACTGTATCAAATGTTGCCAAGGGGTCAAGTAAGATGAGGCCACTGGACTTGACAAGATAGAGGTCATCCAATGGGAGGATTTTTAAATGGAATGATTGAGGCTACAGCACAGATTAAGACGAAAAGGAAAGGTGAAGAATTAACAGGAAGAGGAAGAATAGACAACTCTTTGAAGAGAAACAGAGAAATGAGGCAGTAACCAGAGGTTGTTTTTTGTTTTTGTTTTTCAGTACTGAAAAAAGGGTTTGGTTTGGTGTGGTGTGGTTTGGTTTGGTTTTGAGATGAAGTCTTGCTGTGTCACCCAGGCTAGAGTACACTGGTGTAATCTTGGCTCACCACAAACTCTGCCTGCTGGGTCCAAGCAATTCTCATGCTTCAGCCTCCCAAGTAGCTGGGATTATAGGTATACAGCACCACACCCGGCTAATCTTTGTATTTTTAGTAGACACAGGGTTTCACCATGTTTGCCAGGCTGGTCTCGAGCTTCTGACCTCAAGTGATCCACTTGCCATGGCCTCCCAAAGCGTTGGGATTACAGGCGTGAGCTATCATGCCCAGCTCCCAAAAAAAGGTTTTATACCTGATATGCAGTAACATCTTTATCTTTTAGAATATTTTAAAGTAGTTACAAATTATTTTATTCATACTAAAGGCATCTAGTATAATAATCTGGATCAAAAATGCAAACTTCAGCCTGGACAACATAGCAAGACCTTGTGTCTCCAAAAATTAAAAAGTTAGCTGGCAGCCTGGGCAACATGGCAAAAGACATACCGTCTCTTAAAAAAAAAAAAAAAAAAAAAAAAAAATTCGGCCTGGTGTGGGGGCTCATGCCTGTAATCCCAGCCAGCACTTTGGGAGGGCGAGGTAGGTGGATCACTTGAGGTCAGGAGTTCCAGACCAGCCTGGCAAACATGGTGAAACCCCATCTCTACTAAAAATACAAAAATCAGCCAGGTGTGGTAGTGCACGACTGCAATCCCAGCTACTCAGGAGGCTGAGGCAGGAGAATCACTTGAACCCGGGAGGCGGAGGTTGCAGTGAGCCAAGATAGCACCACTGCACTCCAGCCTAGGTGAAAGAGTGAGACTGTGTCTCAAAAACAAACAAAAAAGGTTGGTGGCTCACACCTGTAATCCCATCTATAATCCCAGCATTTTGGGAGGCCAAGGTGGATGGATCACCTGAGGTCAGAAGTTCAAGACCAGCCTGGCCAACATGGGGAAACCCTGTCTCTACTAAAAATAAAAAATAAAAAACAGGTGTGGTGGTGGGTGCCTGTAATCCCTTCTACTCAGGAAGCTGAGGCAGGAGAATCACTTGAATCTGGGAGGTGGAGGTTGCAGTGAGCCGAGATCATGCCACTGCACTCCAATGTGGGTGACAGAGTGAGACTCCATCTCAAAAAAAAAAAATTAGCTAGGCATGGTGGCTCCAGCTGGTGGTCCCTCCTCAGTTTCAGGAGGCTGAGACAGTAGGATTCAGTAGGATTGCTTCAGCCCAGGAGGTTGAGGCTGCAGTGAGCCATGATTTGCACCACTGCACTCCAGCCTGGGCAACAGAGCAAGACTCTGTCAAAAACAAAACAAAACAAAACAAAAAACACGCAAACTCCATTTAAATATAAATTCTGTATATTTTCCATCTTAAAGTAAGATTTATTGCAAGAATTAAATAATATATAGAAATAATATATTATCTTACACTTTTAAAACATACCTCATTCATTACATGTTCCCTCATTCTAAGCCTTTCTTCTTCCATTTCTACCATATCATCCTCTTCATTTTTAGGGTCATATACTTTCTCTAACTAAAAAGAAAAATTTTAAATGAACATGAAAGGAAAGAAAGTAACAAGAAAAAAAAGAAAGAGAACAAGAACATTGAATACTTAATAAACTCATTTACCTCTTTAGTAAATAGGGCTTCTAATTCTTGTTCATCCAGGAATCCATCACTATTAACATCTAAAGTTTAAAAGTTACAAATGCAAAAATAGATGTTAATACCTTAGAAAATAATTAAAATACAATGATTTATAAAAGGTTTATAAAAGTACTGATGTGAAGCATCAATAGAATGCGAAAAGCATTTCTTCTTGTTCATGAAGATTTAGATCAGCTCAACTGATAAATATGCTATATTTGTAACGCATAATCATTTGTGAGGAAAGCATATCTTGACCATTTTTTTCCAAAAATATAAAGTAAAGCAATATTCTGAGAGAAGTAAAATGTAATATTATAGTATAAAGCCTATCAGATATAACCTAGCTAGTCACAGTATACAGTTTTCAGTTTACAGAGAACTTTGCAATAATTCATATGACTCAACAGTAAAAGCCAGTATAAAGACACAGCTACTGATCTAAAATTTTATACTGCAGGTGAGCAATAAAGACTATCATATTACCCTAGAAGAACTCTAACCATTTACTCTCACTAGATAACTCAATAGCACACCTTGGCAGAAATCAATTAAGAGGAAAGCAAATATTTTTTCAAACAGCAGATATAAATATTAATATTTGTATCAAATTGTTACCATGTAATTTGAAAAATGTCTTGGGGTCAAAGTCATTAGGATCCAATCCATCAGTCTCTTCCCATACCTCTTTTAGTTGATCTTTGCTTCCCTGTGAACCAATTAAAAAAAAATTGCTCAAAACAAAATATAATCTATCTGTACAGACTCAAAATATAAATTTGAGGAACTTTGCATAACAATCAAGATTTCAGTACTAATAACACAATAAAATTCCGCTGATACAAAGAAGTATCTTTATCTAAAAATGGTTTCATAAAGTCACAGTCCTTACTGGATGATTAACTTTAGGGTGATTTTCATGCTTTTTCTTCATTTCTTCAAATTTAGACTCTTCTTCTTTTCTCTTTTCTTCATTCAATGTTTTTAAATATTCTCTCCTTTCATGTTCCTTCATCATTTCATATTTTTTAAATTCTTCATGTCGAGTCTTGTCATAGTGTTCCAGATCACTTGTTGCCTGAAATGCAATAAAGCATTTAAGTTAAATAAAAACATGCATTTGAAAAATGTGCCGGGCGCGGTGGCTCAAGCCTGTAATCCCAGCACTTTGGGAGGCCGAGACGGGCGGATCACGAGGTCAGGAGATCCAGACCATCCTGGCTAACACGGTGAAACCCCGTCTCTACTAAAAATACAAAAACTAGCCGGGCGAGGTGGCGGGCGCCTGTAGTCCCAGCTACTCCGGAGGCTGAGGCAGGAGAATGGCGTAAACCCGGGAGGCGGAGCTTGCAGTGAGCTGAGATCTGGTCACTGCACTCCAGTCCGGGCAACAGAGCGAGACTCCGCCTCAAAAAAAAAAAAAAAGAAAAAGAAAAAGAAAAGAAAAATGTAAATAAAGCCATTCTTGAATATAGCATACTGTTGAACAGAAGTGGTACAGGAAAGCAAAAACATACTGGACTCCTCTTTTTTAATTCTACCATTTAATTTTAGTCAAGTTTTTTCTTTTTCTTTTTCTTTTTTTTTTTTTTTTTTTAGACAGAGTTTCACCCGTCACCGAGTCTGAAGTGCAGTGGCATGATTTCAGCTCACTGCCACCTCCGCCTCCTGGTTCAAGTGATTATCCTACCTCAGCCTCCTGAGGCCTCTTGAGTAGCTGGGATTACACGCACTTGCCACCACCCCAGGCTAATTTTTGTATTTTAAGTAGAGACAGGGTTTCACCATGTTGGCCAGGCTGGTCTTGAAATGCTGACCTTGGGTGATCCGCCCCCCTCAGCCTCCCAAAGCGCTGGGATTACAGGCGTGAGCCACCACGCCCGGCAATTTTCGTCATTATTATTACCAGAGATGTAGGTATTCAAATAAACTAAAAGTTCAAAGCTAGCCCCAACTTTAAGAAACTCCTCGGCCGGGCACGGTGGCTCAAGCCTGTAATCCCAGCACTTTGGGAGGCCGAGACGGGTGGATCACGAGGTCAGGAGATCGAGACCATCCTGGCCAACACGGTGAAATCCCGTCTCTACTAAAAAATACAAAAAAAAAACTAGCCGGGCGAGGTGGCGGGCGCCTGTAGTCCCAGCTACTACGGAGGCTGAGGCAGGAGAATGGTGTAAACCCGGGAGGGGGAGCTTGCAGTGAGCTGAGATCCGGCCACTGCACTCCAGCCCGGGCGGCAGAGCGAGATTCCATCTCAAAAAAAAGAAAAAAGAAAAAAGGAAAAAAGAAACTCCTCATAAGCAAGTAGTATATAAGTTGATTTCAAAAAAAAAAGAAGAAAGGAACTATATCAAATCTAGACAGTATAGAAAACTAAAATAGCTTCTAACCATTGAACTAATCTAATACTTGCCAGGTTAGAACTAATTCCATTCACACATAATGTGAGAGGTCCACAAACTCTTATCTAAAATCTCTGAGGCCAGATGTGCTTCAGAATTTTCTACCTTAAAGAAAGGGAATATGGCACATATGCCATATTATGGAATATCCCTGTAGCATCTGTAATCAAACAGACAAGTATGTCTTAAGCAAAATCTATAAATACTCACACTAAGTAGGTTAAATAAAAACTGTAAATAGTATTACTGTAGTTGGTTTATTCAGGTCAGGTTTCAGTTTTTACAGCTTTTGGATTTAGGAATTGTGGATAAGGGATTTTAGACCTGTATGTACATATTAATATCTGTATTAATAAGGGTTAAGCTACCTTCCTTTAAAGATCTTCAACAGAATATATAAAAGTTATATTTCCATTTCATTGGGTTTACTTGTCAAATTACAAAACCTCAAAGGCACAATAAAGACAGAACTTTTTGGAATTATTCTCACCGCTTTGATTAGCATATCTAAATCTGTGGATTCAAACTTGTCAGGATTCAGGTGGTTTAGGTGATCAAATTGTTTTAGAAGAGCTTGGTGGTCCATGCCTATATCTGAAAGAAAATGAGAAAACTGTAAATGATCAATTTCTAGAAGCTAGAAAAATTATAATAATTATACATAAGAAAAAGATTTCATATTTATTCCTATAGGATTTTATAAGGAAATACAAAGTTTTAGAATAAAGGCTTATATTTACTTTATGAATATTGCATATGTTATTCTAGTCAAGGGTAGTGTCCTTGAACCTAGAGTGGAATACAATTTAATATGTGTATTTTTAAAAATTCTCTCTCCTTATTTTTTTTAATTTATTTTTTTTGAGACATGGTCCTGCTCTGTCACCCAAGCTGGAGGGCAATGGTGCAATCATGGATCACTGCATCCTTGACCTCCTGGGCTCAAGCAATCCTCCCACCTCAGCTTCCCAAGTAGCTAGGACAACAGGTGTGCATCACTATGCCTGGCTAATTTCTTGTTTTTAATTTTTGGTAGAGACAGGGTCTCACTGTATTTCCCAGGCTGGTCTTGAATTTCTGGCCTCAAGTGATCCTCCCACCTCAGCCTCTCAAAACCTGGGATTACCATGCCTGGCCTTATGCATATTTTATTTATTTATTTATTTATTTATTTATTTATTTATTTATTTATTTATTTATTTATGATGGAGTCTTGCTCTGTCGCCCAGGCTAGAGTGCAGTGGCACAATCTCTGCTCACTGCAAGCTCTGCCTCCCGGATTCACGCCATTCTCCTGCCTCAGCCTCCTGAGCAGCTGGGACTACAGGCGCCCGCCACCACGCCTGGCTAATTTTTTGTGTTTTTAGTAGAGACGGGGTTTCACCATGTTAGCCAGGATGGTCTCGATCTCCTGACTACGTGATCCGCCCACCTCGGCCTCCCAAAGTGCTGGGATTACAGGTGTGAGCCACCGTACCCGGCCTTGCATATTTTAATGTTATATCTAAAACAACTACTTGACTATCAGCATAGTTAATAACAAACTCTTTTTAATTACCTTAAAACTACTAAATATCTTGCTTTTAATTAGATAAACTCTAATATAGTGTCCTTATCAAAGTTTTAAGTAGAATTTCTAAAAATAATTGCTCTAAAGCTTACATGAAAGAATTCCTTGTATATTGCTCCAATGGATCCCTTATGAAACAATAAAAATCTAATTTAGGTAAACTCCTTTTAATTATGACTTATTTTTAAGGAAATATCAATTTTTTTAACTTTCAAAAAACAAGTTACAATTTACTACAGTGAAATGGGTGAAGTGATGCTGGACTGTTTCAGTTGTATTAAATAGTGGACACATGTAATGGATACACAATGGATATACATACAAGACAGCTCACCAGAAACAACACAATATGAGCCCTTATAGAATTGAGCAAAATGGGTACATTGTCGAAGTTGTTGGAAATCAGCTCTCACTTAGGAAGAAGGAATATACAAATATGGAATGGTGAAAGGCAAGAAAGAAATTAGTAGATATGAATGGGAATTAGCATTATCTGTGTGAACTCAGCATTTCTAAAATATGTACATTTAACATATATATGTACGTTTCACATGTATATGAATATGTATGTGTGTATATATGTGTATATGTGTATAGACATGCATGTTTCCTAGCTCTGTGCAATTAAGGTGCCAAGAAAATATACTCCAGCAGCAAGGAGTGTACCTAGTGCCAGCTCTTGATCTAAAATATAGTTGCCTATTAAGAAAAACCAGTGCTCCTCAGAGAAATGGCTCATTCCACAGCTGGGGCACGGTAGGTACAAGTTGATCCTGGAACATGTTGTTATGCCAGAAAGTGAAGAACTGCTAAATCTGGTTCAACCAAGTTTTCACTGAATTCTAAGTATGGCACTGTACTAGCAGTTCTACTTATGAAGAAAATACTTGTTTTTAAGACTTAGCCCTAAACAAAATATGACCAGACAGTGAAATGTATAAAAAGACCCTTAACCTCCCTCAAAATAAGATAAATACATATTAAAACTGCACTGTTATACTATCTAACAGAATGGAAAACTCCTAAAGTTTGATGACACATACCATTAGCAAGGTTGTGAGGAATTATTGCTGGTGGATATGTGTATTGATACAACCTCTATGGAGGCAAATGTGGCAATATCTATCAAAATTACAAATATATATAATTTGATTTGGCAATTCCACTGTAGGGAAATTATCCTACAGATAATCTTATATGGATACACAGTGACATATATACAAGATAGTTCACCAGAAATAACCTAAATGTCAATTGACAGGGGCCTGGCTAAATAAATTATAGTATATCCATATAATGGAGTTCTATGCAGCTGTAAAAACAAAACAAAGAGAGAGAGAGAGAGAGGTGGTCTCTATGTACTAATACACAAAGATATTCAAAATATATTATTAAAAGAAAAACAATGTACAAAAATGTGTATTTCCTTTTGCATAAAAAGAGAGGGACAATAAAAAAATTTTATCTGTATTTGCTTATATACAAATAAAGAAACTCAAGAGTCAGGCACAGTGGCTCATGCCTATAATCCCAGCACTTTGGGAGGCTGAGGCAGGAGGATCACTTGAGACCAGGAACAGGAGTTCAAGACCAGCCTGGACAACACAGCAAAACCTCATCTCAATATAACTTAAAAATAAATAAATAGATAAACCCAAGAAGGATGGTGCTAGGGGACATTGGGAACTGACAGAATACAAAAGTATCAGGTAGATTTTTACTCTATATTTTCTACATTTGAACCATGTGAATGGGCCAGGCATGGTAGTTCATGCCTGTAAACCCAGCACTTTCGGAGCCTGAGGTAGGTGGATTCCTTGAGCCCAGGAGTTCAAGACCAGCCTGGGCAACACAGCCAGACTCCATCTCAATAAAAAGAAAAAAAAAACTGCCTACTTTAAAAATTACCCCCCTCCCTAAAATTAAGACTATGTAAGCCCTTCCTCAAAGTATCAGATATTTCAATTCATACTGAACAAATGAGAAAATATTCCTTAGTTTCTAAGTTACATCAGACTGTTTTCTTTCTTTTTTTTTTGAGACAGAGTCTCACTCTGTCACCCAGGTTGGGGCACAGTGGCATGATCTTGGCTCACTGCAACCTCCACCTCCTGGGTTTAAGCAATTCGCCTTCCTCAGCCTCCCAAGTAGCTGGGACTACAGGCACATGCCACCACACCTGGCTATTTTTTGTATTTCTAGTAGAGACAGGGTTTCACCACATTGACCAGGCTGGTCTCAAACTCCTGACCTCAGGTGATCCACCCACCTCGGCCTCCTAAAGTGCTGGGATTACAGGCATGAGACACCATGCCCAGCCTAGACTGTTTTCTTTATGCAATGAAATTCAGTATCCATCTTGGAATGAAGAGGATACTGTTAAGACTGAGGGGATGGAAGTTGTCCCGGGGATAGAAATCTCCACACATCTTAGGCCTGGCTTCAAGTATGGAATTACCTTGCATGCCCAAGTAGCATGGCATGATTCAATTTACTTCTCATTGATATCCTTAATTTCAGGATGATGAGTATTTGGTATTTGTTTTCTAAGATTATATGTTTAAAATGTAGATTACTACACTCTTTCCCAGAGCCAGAATCTCTGGAGGTGAGATCTAGCAATCTATATTTCTAAAAAGATTTCTAGGAGATTCTCATGCATGCAATCTGAAGTTTTAGAACTACCATTCCAAGAGTTAAATGTTCAGATGTTTATTAATGACAACAAACCACCCAGATAACCAACCTATGGGAGGATATCACAAGGATGCATGAACCAGCTTGAAAGATCTCCCACTGGCTAAATCTACTCCTTGATTTTGACTCATAATTAGAAAATTCATTCCAAGGTAATACAGGAAATTCACCTATGCTGTCACATAGTACTCACATAGTACTTTTATGATTTTATTTTCTACATTTAAATCTTTAATTCATTTACAATTATTCTGATAAAGCATTATAAGAGATATGGCTTTAACTATACCTTTGTCCAAATGGCTAGCAAGTTATACCAAGACTACTTAAAAATTTGTTGGGTGTGGTGGCTTACACATATAATTCCTGCACTTTAGGAGGCCAAGGCAGGAGGATCATTTGAGGCCAGGAGTTCCCTCAAACCAGCCTGGAGAACACAGTGAGACCTTGTCTCTACAAAAAAATTAATTAATTAAAAAAAATAAATTAGCCAGACATGGTGGCACACTCCTGTAGTCATAGCTACTCAGGAGGCTGAAGTGTGAGAATCTCTTGAGCCCAGGAGTCTGAGGGTGCAATGGGCTATGATTGCGCCACTGTACGCCAACCTAGGCAAGAGTGAGACCTGTCTAAAAAAAATAAATTAATAATAATAAAAATAAAAACCTATCTTTATCCCACTAATAATAAGATACCACCTTTATATTAAACTAAATTATATTGTGTATTTAACTCTACTTTTGCAATGTCTATTGTGTTTCACTAATCATTCTACTTTTCTGCCTAAGCCATACAGTTTTAATGACTGAGGCTTAGTGACATAATTTAATATTTAATATTAAAGATTTAATAGATATTAAATATTCGATTTCTAATATCTAGTCCTTCACTGTTCTTTTTCAGAGGTATCTAAGTTTTCTTACTTGTGTCCTTTTCCTTTTTTTTTTTTTTGAGACAGAGTCTCACTCTGTCACCCAGGCTGGAGTGCAATAGTGTGATCTTGGTCCACTGCAACCTCTGCTTCCCAGGTTCAAGTGATTCTCCTACCTCAGCCTCCTGAGTAGCTGGGATTATAGGCATGTGCTACCACACCCAGCTAATTTTTGTATTTTTAGTAGAGACAGGGTTTCGCCATGTTGGCCAGACTGGTCTTGAACTCCTGACATCAGATGATCCACCCACCTTGGCTTCCCAAAGTGCTGGGATTACAGGCGTGAGCCACTATGCCTGGCCTACTCGTGTCCTTTTTCACATGCACTTTAAAAAATTCACTTGGCTAGTACCAGAAAAATAATGTATATATTTTTAGTTGGATTGTGTTTATACATTAATGTAGAGAAAATTGACATGTTTATAACATTGAGTCTTTGCATCAAAAAGTAATTGTGTCCTCCCACTTGTTCAAGTCTATTTTTGCATCCTTCATGAGTATTTTAAAGTTTTTGTCTGTCAGTTTTGCACATTTCTGAATAGGTTTATTCTGGACATTTTATCTTTGTTGCTATTGTAAATGGAGTCCTCTTCTTCCATTTTATGTTCTAACTGGCTGTTATGTACATATGGAAAATATTGATTTCTACGGATTAAGTTTACCATTATTTTCCTATTGAGGGGCTCAATTTTCCTACTGTTTATAGTAAATGTTTCCATTAATTATTTTCGGTGTTCCACATATATATAAACATCATATCATCTGTGAAAAAAGATGGTTTTATCACCTCCTTTCCAATTACTTTACCTCCAGATTCTTTTTATTTGTATAAATGTTTTGGCTAGGTCAGGCATGGTGGCTAACGCCTGTAATCCCAGCATTTTGGTAGGCTGAGGCGGGTGGATCACCTGAGGTCAGGAGTTCGAGACCAGCCTGACCAACATGGTGAAACACTGCCTCTACTAAAAATAAAAAATAAGCCGGGAGTGGTGGCAGGTGACTGTAATCCAAACTACTCGGGAGGCTGAGGCAGGAGAATCCCTTGAACCCAGGAGGCGGAGGTTGCAGTGAGCTGAGACTATGCCACTGCATTCTCCAGACTGGGTGACTGAGACTCCATCTCAAAAAAAAAAAAATTAAAAATACAATAAAAATTAAAAAATTAAAAAAAATATTTTGGCTTGTACCTCCAAAGCAATGTTATTTAGTGGTGGTTACAGTGGGCAACACTGTCTTGTTTCTAATTTCAGTCAGGATACATACTTGTGCTTCCCCACTAAGTATGATGTAACTGAGTTGCATATAGCTGATTGTGTTATAGAAGTTATCTATTAATTAGTATTTTATTACTTTAAATTATGAATTGGTGTTCAATTTTGTCAAATGGATTTTCTGCATCCATGGAGACAGCCATATGACTTATAACTTTTTTTTTTCTTTTTTTTTGAGACAGTCTTGCTCTGTCACTCAGGCTGGAGTACAGTGACGTGATCTCAGTTCACTACAACCTCTGCCTCCTGGGCTGAAGAGATTCTCCTGCCTCAGCCTCCTGAGTAGCTGGGATGACAGGCACGTGCCACCACATCCAGTTGATTTTTGTATATTTAGTAGAGACGAGGTTTCACCATGTTGGCCAGGCTGGTCTCAATCTCCTGACCTCAGGTGACCCACCTGCCTTGGCCTCCCAAAGTGCTGGTCAGCCATCATGCCCAGCAAGATAACTTTAAGATATCCTTGCATTTCGGAAATTCTATTTCATAGGTATTTAATCTACTCATAGTCTAAAAGAATAAGGATTCTAATATTTGTTCCAATTTATCATTTGTCCTTTGACTTTATGACTTTTTTTGATATATCAAAATTTTAAAGATTTTTTTCTCCTTAGGACTATTTATATGATGATTTATAATATTAGATTTCCTAATATTAAGTCAATCTTGTACTCCTGAAATAAATCCAACTGTTACGAGATAGTATTCTTTAGAGACATAATAATTTTGATTTTGGCATCAATATATAGCAAGAATGTGGAAGCTTTCCGTCTTTTTATATGCTCTGGAATAGATTAAATAGAATTGACAATCTGCTCTTTAATGGTTTGACAGAATCACTCAAATCATTAAAGAGTAGACAGTTTCCTTAATGAAACTATCTTATTCTGAGAGCCAGACATGGTGGCTTGCATATGTAATCCCAGCAACTCAGGATTACTTGAGGCCAGAAGTTTGAGACCAGCCTGGGCAACACAGTGAGACTGTATCTCTAAAAAACATAATTAAAAAAACAATTAGCAGGGCATGGTGGTGCAGGCCTGTACTCCTAGCTACTTGGGAGGCTGAGGCGGGAGGACTACCTGAGCCCTAGGAGTTCAAGGCTGCAGTGAGCTATGATCATGCCACTGCACTCCAGCCTGGGTGACAGAGGAAGATCTCGTCTCCTAAAAGATTTTATTTAAAAAAAGAAAGAAAAGAAATGGTCTGGATCCTGTGTTTTTTTCTGGGGCTAGATCTCTGAAAAATTTTCTATTCCATGTATGAAAATTCTTCTAATTAGATTTTCTTTCTCTGCTTTCTTTTGGTATCCTTTGATATTATTTTTCCTCCTTTAAACCAGTTGTTTAATTCATTACTTTTCATTCTTCCTTTTCATTGCTATAATTATGGCTAATTACATTGATTTTCGAATGATATAAAATGTATTATCTATTCATAAACATTAAATTCTAAAAATTAAGAGAAGCCAAATCAATACTAACATAAAATTTTGACTAGAAGAACATAGATGGCACGTACTAATATAAACTGACCTCAACAACCAAATACTAAAATTTTCTAGCCAGGCCCGCTGGCTCATGCCTGCAATCCCAGCTCTTTGGTCAAGGTAGGCAGATTGCTTGAGCCCAGGAGTTCAAGACCAGCTCGGGCAATGTAGCGAGAACCTGTCTCTCTAACTAACAAAAAAAATTAGCCAGGCATGGTGGCACACATCTGTGGTCTCAGCTATTCAGGAGGTTGAGATGGGAGCATCACTTGAGCCCAGGTGGTCAAGGCTGTAGTGAACTGTGATCGTGCCACTGCACTCCAGCCTGAGCAATAGGGCAAAACGCTGTTTCAAAAGGAAAAAAGAAAAAAATATATATTCCTACCTTTTGTTTAGCACTTACCTTGAAGGGAATCCAACTTAGCTTTAATTAACATTCTTAACCTTCCTACTTCTTGCCTTTTCAGTTCATCAAGTTTTGTCCTCACATGGTGACTTACTAAATCCAGTTCTTTGCTTAGCCTCCCACTCTGTTAACAAAATTAACAAATTAGTTTTATCTATTACATTTCATTTTTAGACAAATGCAACAGCTTAAAAACAGGGTTAAAATACATTAGTGATAAATACTTTTGACTAATTTAGATACATTTAATATTATAAAAAGAATTTCTTTCAAAAGATATTAGCTTTAGGGCTGAGCATGGTGGCTCACATCTGTAATCCCAGCACTTTGGGAGGCTGAGGTGGGCGATCACCAGAGGTCAGGAGTTCGAGACCAGTCTAGCCAACCTGGTGAAATACCGTCTCTACTAAAAACACAAAAATTAGCTGGGCATGATGGCGCACACCTGTCAATCCCAGCTACTTGGGAGGCTGGGACAGAAGATTCACTTTAACCCAGGAGGCAGAGGTTGCAGTGAGCCAAGATTGCGCCACTGCACTCCAGTCTGGGCAACAAGAGTGAGCTTCTGTCTCAAAAAAAAAATGGCTAGGTGTGGTAACTGATGCCTGTAATCCCAGCACTTTGGGAGGCCAAGGCAGGCGGATCACCTGAGGTCAGGAGTTTGAGACCAGCCTGGCCAACATGGTAAAACCCCGTCTTTACTAAAAATACAAAAATTAGCCGGGTGTGATGACCCATGCCTATAATCCCAGCTACTCTGGAGGCTGAAGCAGGAGAATCGCTTGAACCCAGGAGGCGGAGGTTACAGTGAGCCAAGATCATGCCATTGCGCTCCAGCCTGGGCAACGAGAGTGAAACTCCATCTCAAAAAAAAAAAAAAAAAAAAGATTAGCTTTAACTCTAAAATCCAGATGTCTGAAAAACCATGTAATTTAGAAAAGCATCATTAAAGCACAAAGCAGAAACTCAAAAGGTTAAATTGTAAAATGGTATAGCCACTTCAAAAAACAGTTTGGCAGTTCCTCAAAAAGTTAAACATAGGGTTACCATGACCCAACAATTCCATTCCTAGATATATAACTAAAAGAAGAGAAAACATGTTAACACAATAACTTAAACATAATATTCATAGCTGCATATTCATACTAGCCAAAAAAGCAGAAACCTAAATGTCCATCAACTAACGAATGGATAAACAAAATACAGTATACCAATACAATGGTATGTTGTTTGGCCATAAAAAAGTATAAAATCCTGACACATGCTACAACATGAATGAACCTGTAAAACATTACGCTAAGTGAGAGAAACCAGACACAACAAACCATTTATTCTATGAGTCCATGTATACGCAATGTCCGGAACAGGCAAATCCACAGAGATGAATAGTAGATTTATTGTGGTTGGGGAAAGGGGCGCAATTAGGAGTTACAGCTTAATGGGCACACG
Organism: Piliocolobus tephrosceles; assembly: GCF_002776525.5. NCBI lineage: Eukaryota > Metazoa > Chordata > Mammalia > Primates > Cercopithecidae > Piliocolobus > Piliocolobus tephrosceles. The sequence continues at coordinate 47,003,188 of NC_045446.1, forward strand.
GTTTATTTTGGGGACAATGAAAATATTCTAAAATTAGATAGCGGTGATGATTGCATGACTCTGCGGGTATATTAAAAAACTACGGAAATGGCAGGGTGCGGTAGCTCCCACCTGTTATCCCAGCACTTTGGAGGCTGAGGTAGGTGGATCGTTAGAGCGCTGGAGTTTGAGACCAGCCTGGCCAACATGGTGAAAACCCATTTCTACTAAAAATACAAAAATTAGCCAGGTGTGGTGGCACATGCCTGTAGTCCCAGCTACTCAGGAGGCTGAGACAGGAGAATCGTTTCAGCCAGGGAGGTGGAGGTTGTACTGAGCTGAGATCATGCCACTGCACTCTAGTCTGGGTGACAGAGCAAGAGTCCATCTCAGAACAAAACAAAATAAAGCAAAAAAACAGACAAAAAGACACTGAATTTTATGCTTTAAAAAGATAAATTTTATGGTATATGAATTACATGTCAACAAAGTATTTATTTTATTTTATTTTATTTTATGAGATGGAGTCCAGTCTGTCACCCAGGCTGGAGTGCAGTAGCATGATCATGGCTCACTGCAGCCTCAACCTCCCAGGCTCAAGCAGTCCTCCCACCTCAACCTCCTGAGTAGCTAGGATTACAGATGCATGCCACCATGCCTGATTAATTTTTGTATTTTTTGTAGAGACAGGGTTTTGCCATGTTGCCTAGACTGGTCTCGAACTTCTGAGCTCAAGCAATCCACCCAACTCAGCCTCCCAGAGTGCTGGGATTCCTGGGAGCCACTGCACCCAGCTTCTTATTTTTTAAAAAAGTTAAGTTGGTCAGCACCATTAGGGCTAAAAAGAACATTTAAATTAAAAGTCAGTTGGCCTCTATAAGCATTAGTCATTCCATATATAAAAGCTTTTCAAAATTTATCTTTTTTCGGTCCCCTTTGATTGCTTTCTTCAAAGATGAATGATTAGTAAGAAAACTAGGAGAATATACTGTTACAGAATCAAAAAGAGCAGTATATTTTAAGGAGAGAATAGTCATTATTATTAGATAAAACAATGGTTGTCAAAATGTAGTCCCCAACTGGAGCAGCATCACCAGGGAACTTCAGAAATGCAGGCCCTAAAGTTACTGAATTGGACACCCTGAAGGTAGGAACCAGAAATATGTTTTAACAAACCCTGAAATCTAAAAACTATTGAGATAAATAAAGGAGTCCGGAAGAATGAGGAATCAAAGGTGTTAGGATGTTCACTAGATTTGGCAATTAAGAAGTCACGGATGCCCTCCATGAAGGTATATTCAGTGGAACAGTGAGGGCAGTACCATAACCTTTCCAGTTAGGGAATGTTTGGGAAGTGAAGAAATATAATATGATTTTCCTTTCAAAATGCTTAGCTGAAAAGGAAAGAGAGGCCGGGCATGGAGGCTCATGCCTGTAATCCCAGCACTTTGGGAGGCCAAGGCAGGGGAATCATTTGAGGTCAGGAGTTTGAGACCAACCTGGACAACATCTCTACTAAAAATACAAAACTCCTATCTCTACTAAAAATACAAAAATCAGCCAGACAAGGTGGCCCACACCTGTAATCCCAGCTATTTGGGAGGCTGAGGTGGGAGGATCGCTTGAGCCTGGGAGGCAGAGATAGCAGTGAGCCAAGATTGTGTCACTGTACTCCAACCTGGGTGACAGAGTGAGACCTTGTCCCAAAAAAAAAAAAAAAGAGAAAATTCTAACTTTTTTTCTTCATTTTTCTATGAAACAAGAGTTTTTCTTAGTTATTTGTGATGATTCTACTGGTTTGGGTTTTATTGTCTAGTTTTACTCATTCTTTTCTTCTTTTTTAAGAGATGAGGTCTCGCTATGTGTCATACAGGCTAGAGCAGTCATATAATTATGGCTTACTGCAACCTCAAACTCCTGGGCTCAAGTGATCCTCCCACCTCAGCTTTCTGAGCAGCTGGGACTACAGGCACACACCACCACATCCAGCTAATTTTTTATATTTTTGGTAGAGCTAGGGGTTTCACTATGTTGCCTAGGCTGGTCTTGAACTTCTAGGATCAAGCAATTCTCCCACCTTGGCTTCTCAAACTGCTGGGATTACAAGTGTGAGCCACTGTGCCTGGCCTCAGACAATTTTTTTTTTAGTTTGAAGGATAATTTTTAATTTAATGTTTAATTAAATTAATTTTAAATTTTAATTTTTTGTAGTGACAGGGTCTCGCTATGTTGCTCTGGCTGGTCTCAAACCACTGGCTAGAAGCCATCCTCCTGCTTCAGTCTCCCAAAGTACTGGGATTACGGGTGTGGACTACTGTGCCTGCCCCCTTTTATTTTTTATTTATTTATTTATTTATTTTTAAGACAAAGTCTCACTCTATTGCCCAGGTTGGAGTGCAGTGGCACAATCTTGGCTCACTGCAACCTCTGCTGCCCAGGTTCAAGCAATTCTCCTGCCTCAGCCTCCTGAGTGGCTGGGATTACAGGTGCGTGCCACCACACCCGGCTAATTTTTCTATTTTTAGTGGAGACAGGGTTTCATCACCTTGGCCAGGCTAGTCTTGAACTCCTGACCTCAAGATCCACCTGCCTCAGCCTCCCAAACTGCTGAGATTACAGGCGTGAGCCACCGCACCCAGCCCCTCATTTCTTTTTTATCGTGTAACTGTTTAACTTCATTTTGGCTCCCCCTAACCCTTCACAGAAACAGGAATTGAATGTGAAAAGAAGAGAGTTATAAAAATATTCCCTGCACCAATCCAGGAAGCGTATTTTCTTCTTTTGCCTGAATATCTCTATGTAGTATCTCCCATGATCCACATTTTCTATGTTACCCCAAATAATGCTCTTACTCCTCATACAAAGACATTAAGAGTTCTACATCAGATATATTCAGCATAGGAAACTTGTTCCACAGATTGAATTAATCCTTGAGAAGAAGAGTAAGGTTATCCTCAAAGACAATTCCGGAGAACTATTAGCATAACACTATTACCTTTTCCCCAGAAACGTTCACAACTTCTAAGAAGAGAGCTGTGAACTAAATGCCACACCTGAGCGCTGACAGACACCACAACCTAGCGGGAGTCAGTCTTTCAAAGAAGTTCATACCAAGATCAGAAACTAAAATAAAAGGTTTGTTTGACCCAGAATGAGTCTTTCAAACACAGTTCTCTTATTCTGATTCTAGAAATAAGGCAATGTAAGTTTTTAAGAAAGTAAAAATTAAATAAATAAAGGTAACATAAGCAAACAAAATTATCTTAGGAGACATTATTGAAATTTTAAAATTAACTGGATTTTTTTTTTTACTCACTGAGTCTAAGATAAACCCAGCTAAGCTGATTCATTTCCTTTTAAGGAAAGACTTTACAAGAATCTCTCATGTCAGATCTCTACAACCCACTTTCTTTTTTTTTTTTTTTTGAGACGGAGTCTCACTCTGTCGCCCGGGCTGGAGTGCAGTGGCCGGATCTCAGCTCACTGCAAGCTCCACCTCCCGGGTTTACGCCATTCTCCTGCCTCAGCCTCCCGAGTAGCTGGGACTACAGGCGCCCACCACCTCGTCCAGCTAGTTTTTTGTATTTTTTAGTAGAGACAGGGTTTCACCATGTTAGCCAGGATGGTCTCGATCTCCCGACCTCGTGATCCGCCCGTCTCGGCCTCCCACAGTGCTGGGATTACAGGCTTGAGCCACCGCGCCCAGCCCCCCCTTTCTTATTATGAGTACTAAAGAGCTGACTATGGCTAGAATTATGTCAAATAGGGTACTTGGGACAGAGTCAAATGGTTAAACCTCTCTGATTGATATAATACATAGCCCATTATCTCTTCTGTTAATCTGGACCTGATTAAAACACCAGAACCTCGCCTATTCCAAACTTTTGAATAACTTCCTGCTGTTCTCAGATAATGACCCAAACCCCTTAACATGATATACAGGCCCTCTGTCATTGAGGCTGTGACTCCTCCCAAACCTCATCTTTTGGCCACTCAGGTCTCCATTTCTCACTCTGGGGTCCAGCCACAGTTACTGCTTCCAGTTTCCCGTATACCTCTTGCCTCTGTACCATTGCACCTTTGTCTGGGATGCCTCCCAGTCCCTCTCCTTTTCTCACTACATCTTTAAGCTCTGGCATAATCTCTATCAGGAAGAATAACTTCCCACCTCACCCCACTGCTTCATATTAGATTATGTGTCTGTCATCTGTATTTCTAGATTAAATACTCATCATATAATCCATCCTATAATCTATTTCTGGATATGATTTTCCCTTGAGGGTTCCTTAAGGGCTGGGAATAAATCTCATCTTTGTATTTCTAGTACTTAGCTCAGTGTCTGGCATGCGCAAATGTTTGTTAAATATTTAAGCCGAGCGTGGTGGCACGTGCCTGTAGTCCCAACAACTGGAGAGACTGAGGTGGGAGGACGGCTAGAGCCCAGGAGCTCAAGGCCAGCCTGGGTTATACAGTGAGACCTCATCTCTAAAAAAATTTTAAATTAAGACACATATATGTATACATTATTTAATTGCGTTTACCTTTATTTCCTCTATGTCTGCTTTCTGGAGCTTTTCTCTGAAGTGTTTATCTGTTTCCAGCACATCAATCACTTGCTTGAGATATTCATCATAATAAAGTCCAGTATCCTTCAAATTAAGAAACCAACAGTAATGCTTCTGCAGGTTTTTCCTTGTTTGAATCTAAAGAGGTCAATCCTGAGAAATAATTTCTAGCAAATGGCATTGAGACATACTTACTATGATAGTTTCAACAAAGTGAAAAAGCTGTATTTCTGAAATAAATAGTTTTATATCAGAACCAATAATCATCTTTTATTGTTACATAAAGGTAGATTTTTCTTTTTTATGACACTCTGTAGTCCAGTAGATTTTCTATATGGTTCAGACAATGAAGATTTTACCATTTTGGTTTCTCCCCATTGTTATCTGTCTCTGCTTTGAATATAATACAGTGTTTTATTGGCTAGTTAGCTCTGTGTCAGATATGTATTACAACTAATTCTCCTATTTAATATACTAACTATATTAAATAAATATTGTCTAAGGGTAAGCAGCATATGCTTGTCCAATACTCTTTTCACTGCTATTTCAGAAATAGTTTCCAAGTGTACAATTTTATAAGTCGTAAATATTAGCAATATTTTCATTATAATTCCTCCCATTTCGTTTAATTATGATTTCACCTCATTTTACCTCATTTAGTTATAATTATAATTCATTTCATCTAGTTATAATTCCTCCTATTTCACTTCATTTCACTTACTGGTGGTTCTATCTTTGCACTTTCCACAGGGTGAATATTTTGTACTTTTGTCTTGTCTATGTCTATAGGCACAGCTTCAAGAGCAGTAAGTAGACATGTAATCAAGAGAAAGCAATACGGTAGCAGGATGGTCCTCCACCTCATCTGAAATAAAGAAATAATTATGGTAAAGTCATGAAAAGATATTTTAACACTATATACAAGCATTCCAAATGTCACAATCATATATTTAATCTCAAGAGGTTTAATAAAACAAAAAAATTATAGGAAAGGGAAAAAATAGATTATAACTTGTCAAAAATAATGCTTAAAATATATCACTAAAGAAAATCAAGGGAGAATTGTTTTTGTAGCCAAAATTAAAAAGACAGAATACAATATTTTAAAGTTTATACTGTTTTTTGTTTGTTTGTTTGTTTGTTTGTTTGAGATGGAGTTCGCGCTTGTTGCCCAGGCTGGAGTGCAACGGTACGATCTCGGCTCACCACAACCTCCGTCTCCTGGGTTCAAGCGATTCTCCTGCCTCAGCCTCCCGAGCAGCTGGGATTACAGGCATGCGCTATCACGCCTGGCTAATTTTGTATTTTTAGTAGAGACAGGGGTTTCTCTATGTTGGTCAGGATGGTCTCGAACTCCTGACCTCAGGTGATCCACCCGCCTCAGCCTCCCAAAGTGCTAAGATTACAGGCATGAGCCACCACGCCCTGGCTATACTGTTTTTACACTATAAGAAAACATTTGGTTAATTACAAAAGCTTCAATCTAGTCATGCCATTTTTTTTTTTTTTTTTAAGGCAACACATTTTACCCACAAAACACCATTTGGAAAAGAACACATAACCCCATTTTCACCACAACCCTAAGTGGTACATACACAAGAGAGTTGACACATTTTACAAATGAAGAAATTAATTATTAAACCAATTCCTTACAGAGCATTGTCTTGCCATTAACAAACCACTAAAACTCACATTTTACTATCTTTATACCCATTTTTTTAGCATTCTTTATTGAGATACACTTCACATGTCATAAAATTCACCCATTTAAGTATAGGATATGTCTAATCTATAAAGATGCTACCCAAAGTTTAGTTCTCAATCTTACAAAATCAGATCATCTGAAAGCACATCAGAAATGCAAATTCTCAGGCTGTACCCAAAACCTCTGGGGTGGGGGCCAGGAACCTGTTTTAACAAACAGGGGGGTCCTGGGGGTTTCTATGTATACTAAAACCTGAGATCCACTCTTCTCTAGGATACTAGAATCTCTAATAGGGTAGTATACTTCACAGAATGTCTTCTCACTATGAATCACCTCCTCTTCCCCACAAATACTTGTAATAACAAAAAAGGTTTATTACTCATTCATGCTTCATGTCCACACATACGTAGGTGTGCATTTCGGGTTTTTTGAGATATCTCATAAGCCATAAAATGTTTTAAATTATACTATTCAGTGTTTTCTAGAATATTCAAAAGGCTGTGCAACCATCTCTACTATCTAATTTTAAAACATTTTCATCATCTCAAAAAGAAACCCCATAACCATTAGCAGTCACTCACTGTTACCCTTTTTTCCCATCCCCTGGCAAACACTAATCTACTTTCTAGCTGTATAGATTTGCCTATTCTGGTCATTTCATATAAATGGAATTATACAATATGTAGCCTTTTGTGTCTGCCTTTTATCACTTAGCAGTATGTTTCCAGGTACAACCACATTGTAACAAGTATCAGGACTTTATTTCTTTTTTATAGCTGAATAGATAGTCCATTGTATAGATATGCCACATTTGTTTATCCATTCATGAATTGATGGACATTTGGATTGTTTCTTTCAGGCAGTTTTGAATAATACTTCAGTGAACATTTATGTTCAAGTTACTGAGTTAACAGGTTTTCAATTCTTTTGGTTATATAACTAGGAGTAGAATTGTTGAGTCAGTTTGGTAACTCTAAGTTTAACTTTTTGAGGAACTGCCAAACTGTTTTCCAAAGTAGCTATACCATTTTACATTCTCACCACTTATATATGAGGGTTCTAATTTTTCCATATTCTTCCATGTGTTTTTGTCACTTCTGCTGCTCTCCTCTTCTGCCAAGTCTACCATAAAGAAGAAGAAAAGTCAAGAGAATGTGTTTGTATACATGGGGGTGTGTGTGTGTGTGTGTCCTAACAACACCTGACAACATTTTTTTTTTTTTTTGAGACAGAGTCTCGCTCTGTCGCCCAGGCTGGAGTGCAATGGCCCGATTTCGGCTCACTGCAACCTCCGTCTCCCAGGTTCAGCAATTCTCCTGCCTCAGCCTCCTGAGTAGCTGGGACTACAGGTACTCACCACCTGTAGTGAGTTTTTTTTTGTATTTTTAGTAGAGACAGGGTTTCACTATGTTGGCAAGGCTGGTCTCGAACCCCTGACCTCAGATGATCCACCCACCTTGGCCTCCCAAAGTGCTGAAATTACAGGCATGAGCCACTGCACCTAGCCTCTGACAATATCTTGAAGTTACAAAGTCACAAAAAGTTTCTGAGAAACTACTTTAACTGAATTTATGGTTCCTAAAGATTTAATTGATCCCCAAGCTTTATTATAAATAACAACAGAAACCATCTATTGAATGTTTACTATGTACCAAGCAGTATGCTAAACTTTTAAAAAATATTAACACATCAACTCTTACAATGACTCTGTGAAGTCAATATTATTATCCCCATTTCAAAGTACAAGAAACTGAGACATATCACTTCTAGTTCACACAGCAGTCAGTCACACAGCCAGAGTGTAGACCTGGGGGTGACTGACTCCAAAGCCTCTGCTGGCTTTCCAGGAGTGGTTCTCAAAGTATGGTCCCTGGGACAGCAGCATTGGCATCACCTGGGAATTTGTTAGAAATGCAAATTCTCAAGGCCTACTCCATATTTTCTAAATCAGAGGCTCTGGGTATAGGAGGCCTCACAATCTGTGTTTTAACAAGCCCTATAGGTGATTCTGATACATGCCAACATTTGAAAACCACTGCCCTAGAACATACTGCCTCCCTTTGCTCTATTATTTACCAACCTCACCTACAATGAGAGACAAAGAGAATGCCCATCTCAAAGGTAAACTTGGATCCTTAAAAAACAGAAAGTGGGAAAAAAGAGAAATAGAAAGTGGGTTTTATACCAAGCAGTAAGGCAGAACTAAATTTAGGTCTGTATTCTAATTCCAGCTGCACCACTTACTTGCTATGTGATCACAGGTTAGTCAATAAACTTCCCACTTCAGTTCCCTCATTTATAAAAAAAAAAAAAAAAAAATTAAAAAAAAAAAATTTAACTTGAACTTAGTATTACTTAAGTACTTAAATTATATTATCTATTTATTCTTTTGAGTACAGATCTTTCCCGTTACCTAATCAGAAATACTTAAAAAAAAAAAAAAGAAGAAAAGCTGCTTGTACTCACACCATTCATTTAAAATGATTAAGTTATATGACTTGTAAATGCCTTTAAACTAAATATTGCTTATTCAGCTAGCTTAAAATTATATTTGTAAAGCAAGCGGCAGGCCTGGGTGCTGAGATACAAGGATTAACAACAAGGAAATCAACTAGCAAAGAAAGTTCATATCTAGACACAATAAAAATGATGTAAAGCCAGGAAAGTTTCACACTTTGGAAACAAAATATGGAACATTATCCTCTCTAATCAAACTGAGAATTTGCTTCTGTGGAAGCAGAAACAAAGTTCCTCCTTGATTTCAGGTTTAGAGATTGTCAGACTTACATTTCATTCAAGTTGCATTTATTTTTAACTTCTGCAAGAAAGAGGACAATGAATTGTGACCGCCATTTCAAAGCCAAAAACTTTCACTTTTTGATAATTTTAAAGGACAAAAGACTGATTTTTTTTTTTTTTTTAATGCAGTCTTACTCTGCCACCCAAGCTGGAGTACAGTGGCATGATCTTGCCTCACTGCAACCTCTGCCTCCCGGGTTCAAGTGATTACCCTGCCTCAACCTCCAGAGTAGCTGGGATTACAGGTGCAGGCCACCATACCTGGCTAGTTTTTGTATTTTTAGTAGAGACAGAATTTCACCATGTTGGCCAGGCTGGTCTTGAACTCCTGATCTGCCCGCCTCAGCCTCCCAAAGTGCTGGGATTACAGGCATGAGCCACTGCGCTTGGCCCAAAAGACTGATTTTTTTCTTTTTTTTTTTTTGAGACAGAGTCTCACTCTGTTGCCCAGGCTGGAGTGCAGTGGCTTGATCTCGGGTCACCACAACCTCTGCCTCCCAGGTTCAAGCAATTCTCCTGCCTTAGCCTCTTGAGTAGCTGGGACTACAGGTGTGCGCCACCATGCCTGGCTAATTTTTGTATTTTTAGTAGAGATGGGTTTCACTATGTTGGTCAGGTTGGTCTCAAACTCCTGACCTCGTGATCCGCCCGCCCTAGCCTCCCAAAGTACTGGGATTACAGGCGTGAGCCACTATGCCCGGCCAAGACTGATATTTTTAAGGAGAAGTCTGTTGAAAAATAAAATACAACAGAACTGATTAATAGTAAATACAGCCAGAAACAAGAAGACACATATTATATGATTCAATTTATATAAATGTTGAAAATAGGCAAATCCACAGAGAAAGAAAGTAGATAACGGGTTGTTGAGGGTTGCTGGTGGAGGGAGGGGAAAATGAGAAATAAGTGCTAAATGGGTACAGGGTTCCTTTTTGGGGTGATGAAAATATTCTAAAATGAAATCATTGAGATGGTTGCATAACCTTATGAATATACTAAAAAACAGTGAATTGTATACTGTAAAAGAGAGAATTGTATGATATATAAATTATATTTCAATTTTTTAAAAAGGAGTGAAAATAGAGCAAAAAAAATCCAAGCTTATAAAATGTGAAATTTTTTAAAAATACAATTTATGAACCACTATTACCCTTCTACACTAGTCATGTTCATAATTTTTCAAAATTATCCCATTTTCTATGTTCTTAATGATTTTTGTTTGCTTGTTCCACAATCACTAGAAAAGCATGTGAAAATCTTACATCATGATTTTGTCTGTTTTTCCTTATAATTCTGTTAATTTTTATTCAAATATTAGGTATATATAAATTTAAGATTTTCTAGCTTTACGGTAAATTTAATCTTTTATCTCATGACTGACCTTTATATCCTAACCATATTAGTATATTTTTTTTTTACTGTTTTTTGAGACAGGGTCTCAACATGTTGCCCAGGCCAGTCTCAAACTCTTGGGCTCAAGCGATCCTCTTGCCTCAGCCTCCCAAAGTGCTGGGATTAGAGGCATAAGCTACTACACCCAGCCTCAGTTAATGGAACATGAAAATTTTAATTGGCCACATGGCAACAGCAACATAGTCTTTGTTATGTGTATATACATGAACTTTATTATAGTTATTATTATTGTCATAACTTCAGATTGAGTTTTTGCATTGTTGGTGCTTGTCATTGTAAATATCTTCACAAAGATTAAGCTGTGATTGGGCATTAAAATGAAAAGTTACTTTGTAAGCACAGAAACAAAGCAGCTGATGTTAGTGAAGCAAATACTTGTTATTAGGGGAGTAACAGCAAGTTTACTTTTTCTTATAGAGGAACAACTAAGTGCTTCACCTGACTTTAGACAGGAAGATACCTGCAAGGAGACAAAGCCATGTTATGTTTTGTTAGTAAAACACAACAGGATTACCTATCAGCAGCCAAACAATGCAGATGAAGATAGCAGAAACCAACGATGCCTCCAATAAATAAAAAAAACTCAAGGAACATAAGGCTGAATTGATGGACTCTGCAAATGTCAATTTGTCAGGAACTTCTTAAAATTACTGACTAGAAGCTGCATAACTTCCAGCAAAGTATATTTTAAGGAAAAAAACAAAGCTGAGTTTAGTCAACAGGAAATTCTGACAACATCCTGATGTTCTTTTACATGCCTCAAAATCTACATTAATGCTAAAGGTGGTAAAGAGATTGATACGAGAATGGTCAGAAAATAACAAATCACTGTAACATTGCTGTAAATGCCTACAGCCAGAAGTTGTTGCCATATTAAACATTAAATTATAAAATGATCTCCCCCAAGATGTTATATTAAGCATTTTTAAGAAGTAGGGGGTTGATGGATGGTGGCTGAGCTAAAGGAAGAGTAGCTAAATCTGATTTGAATGTTGAAGAGCCCTACATAACCTGACAAGTTTGTTTATTAGTTTAGTTCTTGATACATTCTGAGAGTGTGTATCTCAATAAAGAATATGTTGCCTGAAAAGTAATACAAGTTGGTGTGATTCATGAAGGCCAGTCCTCCAGGTCTTCATCAACAAATCATTTAAGGAGAGTCTGAGGAAAGAATATGAATCTGAAAACTTCCTGTCATCATCTTCTGATAAGATGAAGAAAGCACCAACACCAAACTTGTAAAATTAGTAGAGGGGGCTTGGAAGAAAATCTCTGGCAAAAGGGTAAGAAGAGGCCAGGCATGGTGGCTCACACCTGTAATGCCAGCACTTTGGGAAGCCAAGGCGGGCAGATTGGTTGAGGTTAGGAGTTCAAGACCAACCTGGCCAATATGATGAAACCCTGTCTCTACTAAAAATTACAAAAAATTAGCCGGGCATGGTGGTGCATGCCTGTAGTCCTAGTTACTCAGGAGGCTGAGGCAGGAGAATTGCCTGAACCTGGGAGATGAAGGTTGCAGTGAGCCGGATTGCACCACTGCATTCCAGACTGGGCAACAGAGTGAAAACCCATCTCAAAAAAAAAAAAAAAAAAGATATGTTATTAAATAGACTTTAAGGGCCAGGCATGGTGGCTCATGCCTGTAATCCCAACACTTTGGGAGGCTGAAGTGAGTGGATCACCTTAGGTGAGGAGTTTGCAACCAGCCTGGCCAACATAGCGAAACCCCGTCTCTACTAAAAATATGAAAATTAGCCCGGAGTGGTGGTGCATGCCTGTAGTCCCAGCTATTCGGGAGGCTGAGGCAGGAGAATGGCTTGAACCTGGGAGGTGGAGGTTGCAGTGAACCAAGACTGTGCCACTGCACTCCAGTCTGGACAACGGAGACCCTGTCTCAAAAAAAAAAAAAAAAGAAAGAAAGAAAAAGAAGAAAGAAGGAAGAAGGAAGAAGAAGAAAGGAGGAAGAGGAGGAGGAGGAGGAGAAAAAGATAAAATAAAATAAATAGGCTTTAAGATTCCATTGGGCTGGATGCAGTGGCTCGCGCCTGTAATTCCAGCTACTCAGGAAGCTGAGGTGAGAAGATTGCTTGAACCCAGGAGTTCTAGGCTGCAGGGAGCTATGATTGTGCCACTGTACTCCAGTCTGGGTGACAGAGACCCCAGGGTGGGATAAAAGATTCTATCAATATTAAGACACACCATTGTATACCATACAGAAAAAAATGCTGCCAATTAAACTATACCACTGTGCTTTATCACTTACAATTCTATTTTATGTTTGCTGAAAGTATTTTTAGGCATATCATAGATTTTTCTCACATCATTTTTACACACACATAAAGAAATTAAATGAAATAAATTGATTAAGGTATTCTAAGGACTTCTTCACCTTTGTAGTCCAAGTCTTTTTAAACACTTTCTTGAATTGTTACCTTTTGTGTTTTCCCATACAACACTGTTCTCTCTACCAGAGAGAGGAATGGTGATTTCTTCAAGCTATTTTTGGTTTTTGTTTTTTGAGACAGAGTCTCACTCTATTGCCCGTGCTGGAGTGCAGTGCCGCGATCTCAGATCACTGCAACCTCCACCTCCCGGGGTCAAGCAATTCCTGCCTCAGCCTCCTGAGTAGCTGGGATTACAGGTGTGTACCACCACGCCGGCTAATTTTTGTATTTTTAGTAGAGATTGGGTTTCACCATGTTGGCCAGGCTGGTCTCAAACTCCTGACCTCAAGCAATCTCCCCACTTTGGCCTCCCAAAGTGCTGGGATTACAGGAGTGAGCCAACGTGCCCTGCCCTTAAAGTTGATTTAATAACATATCTTTCTTTTTTCTTTTTGAGATGGAGTTTCACTCTGTTACCCAGGCTGGAATGCAGTGGTGCAATCTTGGCTCACTGCAACCTTCACCTCCCAGGTTCAAGCAATTCTCCTGCCTCAGCCTCCTGAGTAGCTAGGACTACAGGTGTGCACCACCATGCCCAGCTAATTTTTTGTATTTTTAGTAGAGACAGGGTTTTGTCATGTTGGCCAGGCTGGTCTCGAATTCCTAACCTCAACCAATCTGCCCACCTCAGCCTCCCAAAGTGCTGGGATTACAGGCATGAGCCACCATGCCCGACCTTAATACCATATCTTGATTTTTAAATCTACCACCTTCTATAGTGCTTTTTCATTTTTTTGTTTTTTGAGATAGGTTCTCATTCTGCTGCCCAGGCTGAACTGCAGTGGTAAGCTCACAGCTCACTGCAAGTTTGATTTCTTGGGCTCAAGAGATCCTCTTGCTTCAGCTTCTCATGTAGCTGGGCCCACAAGCAAGCCACCATGCACGGTGATTTTTTTTTTTTTTTTTTTTTGTAGAGATGCGGTTTCATCATGTTGCTCAGGCTGGTAGGGCTTTCTATTTATTCTGCCTCTCTCACCTTTTAAATTTATTTTTGATTGATGGAGAATGTTCTCCACTCGTTTCTAATCTGTTAGTGCTTATTCTAGACATAACTAGGACAATTAATTTAAACACTTAACTCTACTTCTTAATAAGGCCTCAATAAACACCAACTGCATTTAAAAAAAAAAAAAAAAAAGTTAAGTATTCCAGCACATTAGGCAAAAAAATAATGACACAAAAATCTCTTTAAATACCAAGATGTCAAATGTGTCTGCATTAAAGGAATAACACTAAGTTTACTAGATTTACAGATTTTCATGAATAAGAAAATATACAAATATCCATATAGAAGAAAGAAAGATAAGTAATAAGGACAGGCAACGGGAAGAAGGGGGACTAACCTACTTTTCTTCCACTATCAGGTAAGAATGACCTTCTCCTTTCCTTTATCACCCTCTTCTTTCATAAGAGAGATACGGACCTAAAGAGGAGATACTGGGCTGAACCAGGCTGAAACAGTAGACTCATCCAAACCAGGACAGGCTGATAATTTACTCTCTAAAGTAGGATGGTGTGAAATTCTAAATTTTGTAGTCATCTCAAGACAGAATGGGAGGCACTGACCCCAAAAGCATCAGAGCCTCAGGTAAAATTACAAAGTAAGCAGAGTTCTTAAGCTTCTCTTAGTATTCAGTAGATATAATTTCCTTAAATTTTAAAGTCCTAAAAGAAAGTTAATCTCTTCCCCTGTCTCAACCAAGTCAAAATTTCTATTCTGCTGGGCACAGAGGTTCATGCCTATAATCCCAGTACTTTGTGAGGACAAGGAGGGTGGATTCCTTGAGCCCAGGAGTTCAAGACCAGCCTGAGCAATATAGTGAAACCTCTGTCTCTACAAAAAATACAAAAATTAGTTGGGCATGGTGGCACATGCCTGTAGTCCCAGCTACTTGGTGGGGGATGACGTGGGAGGATCACTTGAGCATGGCAGCACTCTAGCCAGGGTGACAGAGTGAGAACATGTCTCAAAAAATAAAATGTCCATTCAAACACAGAGGCACATTTGTTAGCTACTGATTTATACCAGTAGTTATAAAGACTGTTTGCTTAGTGTGTGTGTGTGTGTGTGTGTATGTGCGCATGCGCACATGTGTGCGTTTTGTGTGTGTGTGTGTGTGTGTGTGTGATGGTTTCCTGTTTTGATTGTTGGGCAAGATATCCTGGAAGTGGTTAAAAAGAATTACCATAGATAACCGGGTTGAAAAGTACAGAAAACCGAAGATTTTCTCTTTCCTTGGAAGTAGTCTGTTTCTCCTTTATTATGTATCTTTTTTTTTTGAGAGAGAGAGTCTTGCTCTGTTGCCCAGGCTGGACTGCAGCACTGCAATCTCGGCTCACTGCAACCTCCGCCTCCTGGGTTCAAGTAATTCTCCTGCCTCAGCCTCCTAAGTAGCTGGGACTACAGGCACGTGCCACCACACCCAGCTAATTTTTTGTGCTTTTTTTTAGTAGAGATGGGGTTTCACCATGTTGGCCAGGCTAGTCTCCATCTCTTGACTTCGTGATCTGCCCGCCTCAGCCTCCCAAAGTGCTGGGATTACAGGCGTGAGCCACCGTGCCCGGCCTCCTTTACATATCTTTTTCCATCTTCCTCAATCCTCTTCTTTTGCCCCTCTTCCTTTTCAATTAAAGGCTGAACTGAAGAATGTTTCCTTTAACCTATTATAAGTAAGTATGTATGTATGTATGTATTATGTATTGAGACTTTGTTTCTAAAAACAAAACTAAACTAATATTTATGTATTAAGTAACGACTGTGGTACCAGATACTATGCTAGAAGACAAAGGTAAGTGAGATCCACATAGTCCTTACCCTCACAGGGCTTCAATCTAGTGAGGAAGATAAGCTATTAAATACAATCGCAATTTTTAAAATGCTGCTTACAAAACAATGCATAGCATGATCCTTTTCTGTTAATTAAAAAAATTTAAAAGTCATGAAAATGGTACTCACCAGACAGACATTCTCAGTCAGGTGATTTATAATGTTAAATGTCTCTTAAAAACAAAACTGGGTTGTTTTTATGGTCACAAGTCTCCTGATTATTTTGTTTATTTGAGGTCAACGAGTCTAGATCAGAAAAAAGGAAACTGCAGCACTAGCAGCAAAAGAATTACTGTAGTTTGTGCCTACTAATACAACCAAAAAATGTAAAAACTTTCAAAAATACAAATATACTGTGTAGAAATAAAATCTTAACTTACTGTCTCCCTTCTAAAAACTCTAAATGATTGACTGAATCTTTAGAATCTTTCTCACTCCAATTTCCATTCCCTGAATTTCTTTCTCTCAAAGCTATTTATTTCAGTTTACTTTTTGAAATAGAAACAATGACAATTGAACCATTTTGCATGACAAGTATAGGGTATATTTATATATTATCTATTATAAATATTATATATTATAAATAAATAAATTAAATATTATATTTATATAACATTCACCAAGAAAAGTCTGGAAGGGGCCGGGCACAGTGGCTCACTCCTGTCTGTAATCCCAGCACTCTGGGAGGCTGAGGCGGGCTGATCACCTGAGGTCAGGAGTTTGAGACCAGCCTAGCCAACAGGGTGAGACTCCCATCTCTACTAAAAATACAAAAATTAGTTCAGTGTGGTGGTGGATGCCTGCAGTCCCAGCTACTCAGGAGGCTGAGGCAGGAGAATCGCTTGAACATGGGAAGTGGAGGCTGCAGTGAGCAGAGATCACGCCTTTGCACTCCAGCCTAGGTGAAAGAGTGAGACTCCATCTCAACAACAACAAAAAAAGTCTGGAAGGAAATAAAATATTGGTGTGGCTAAATAAGTTAAGCAAGAACTAGTAGTAAGAAAATTTCAAGAGAACTAATAGTTAAGTGGCTAAAAAAGAAGAAGAAAAAGAACAAACTACTTTTAGTTAGCAAGAAAGGCAAGTGTTCCTCATGTGACCATAGTGAAATGTATCTTGAGATGAATTATATTTACTTTCAATATAAATTTACTTTCTGATGATTAGGTATGTGATACCCTTGGGATAATTTACCTCTGTCATTTTAGTGCCTTGCTTACAGCAAGTAGCTCAATAAATGTTAGCTCTTTTTAACACAACCATAAAATGTACAACAGTCATCTATTGAGCATTTATGGGTAATTTTAAAAAATAACCAGAACAAATACACAAATAAGACAGAAAGGCTTCTATAATGAATTAAGGGCTAAAAGTAAAAACAGAAACACAATTTATTAGATGAAGATTATTTCCTTCTGTAGTTAATAGTCAGACTTAAATCTCTGCCGTGGCAAATTACAGAAGCTTCTATGAGTGGTTATCACAGATTACAGATTTCAGAGCTGAAAGATAAAAAGATTCATATCATGGCAGAGACTTCTATTTGCTTGCTAATATCCAAATCTTTCCTTCCTTCTCAGTAACAAACGCCCATTTTTAAAGAGGGCAGCCATGCATTCAGCTACATTTCCCTGTTTTCTTATAGCCTCAGCCTTGGTTCAGGAATTCTCCTTAAAGGAAGAGGATGCATCTTTCTTCGCCCATGCTTTGCTGCCTAGAACAGGACAGTGATGGTTAGAACTCCGGCAGCTATCTTGGACTTATAAGAACCAGTGCCACAAGAACATCTTAGGGATCACTGATAAAAGAACTGAAAGAAGCTTAAGTCTCTGATGACTTTATAAAGCCACTATACCCATCCTAGAGTGCTATTTCAATTATTATTTTATATAAGAAAGTAAATATTGCATGTTTAAGCCATCTGTGAGTCCGTTTTTGGTTTTTCTTTTTTTGTATTTTGGTGGTGGTGGTGGTGGTAGTCATTTTTCTTTGCAATCAAATGCAATTCTTGAGTACTTACGTTCAGGTAGGTAAATAATTTTTATCTCCTTTTTACAGATGAGACAACTGAGGTCAAGAGAGATAAGATGACTTGCACAATACCAAAATAGTGAAGAGATGGGTCTTGGCTCCTAGCCCAATGTTTTTTCACTAAAAACTGGCTCGTAACACGTTCTAAATGTAAAAAAAAAAAAAAACAAATAAATAAAAAGACACAAAATTACAAAATTTAGACTTTTTACAGTGGTAACGGTACATGATAATGTATGCATTTGTCACATAATGTGAAAAGTGCCAAATTTTTATGATGTGGAAGGAGACTAATTATATCATATTCCAGTAAGGAAGGGAGAAAGATACGTGAAATAAACAGAATCAAAACCAGAATAAACAAAGATGTTGGCCAGGCACGATGGCTCCTGCTTGTAATCCCAGCACTGTGGGAGGACAAGGAGAAGAGATCACATGAGGTCAGGAGTTCAAGATCAGCCTGCCCAATGTGGTGAAACCCCATCTCTACTAAACAAATACAAAAATTAGTCGGGCATAGTGGCAGGTGCCTGTAGTTCCAGCTATTCAAGAGGCTTAGGCACAAGAATCGCTTGAACCTGGGAAGCAGAGGTTGCAGTGAACCGAAATGATGCCACTGCACTCTAGCCTGGGTGACAGAGTGAGACTCTGTCTTGGAAAAAAAAAAAAAGATATTGATTTATTATTCCCAAATTTTACGTATTCCTCCCCTCCTGAATAACTAAGAGGAATTCAGATTAAAAACTTATTTTTGTCAGCAATGAGACTTCAAGATATAGGGCAACTTTTCCTGTTAAATCCCTAACTGGAATTTTTCTTTACTCTTACCACCACTTTAAAAAAATTAACTTTGTTTCTAGTTTGTCACAGAGATCAATAATAAGATGAAATATCTCAAATTCTTTTTTGAAACTCCATAAAATAACATGTAAAACACAAAGCAGCTCATGTGCAAACTCGTTAGTGAACATAAGCAGTTATTTCTAAGTAGTCTGTTAAAAAAAAGCAAATAAAATATTTTCAAATTTTAAGGACACAGGTATTTCTTTTTTTATATATGGTATATTTAACATAAAATAATCTATGCAGGAGAGTAATCATATGCATGTTGTATTTTGGAAAGGTATATGACTTTTATTGACACAACATGGTAAAAAATAAACATGCAAACAGCAGATTAAATCCTAACTTCCCCTATTTACTTGCAAGCTACTTCTTGCCTGAGTCTTGATTTTCCTACCTAGAAAATTGAGCTCAGGCCGGGCGCGGTGGCTCAAGCTTTGGGAGGCCGAGATGGGCGGATCATGAGGTCAGGAGATCGAGACCATCCTAGCTAACACGGTGAAACCCCGTCTCTACTAAAAAAAATACAAAAAACTAGCCGGGCGAGGTGGCGGGCGCCTGTAGTCCCAGCTACTCGGGAGGCTGAGACAGGAGAACGGCGTGAACCCAGGAGGCGGAGCTTGCAGTGAGCTGAGATCCGGCCACTGCACTCCAGCCGGGGCGACAGAGCGAGACACCGTCTCAAAAAAAAAAAAAAAAAGAAAATTGAGCTCATACCTCTTCACAGGTTTGTTGACAGGAGGAAAATAAGAATAAATACAAAGTAGCCAGCACAGTGCACGACAATGGTAATTGCTCAATAAATATTAATGCCTTTCTTGTCTTGAAAAGGAAACATAAAGAAATATGAAAATCTGTCTGTAAACACCCAAAGTGGTAGAACTTAAAAAGCAAGACCAGGTTGGGCGTGGTGGCTCACACCTATAATCCCAGCACTTTAAAAGCCTGAGGCGGGTGGATCACTTGAGCGCAGGAGTTCAAAACAAGCTTGGGCAACATGGTGAAAGCCCGCCTCTACAAAAAAAATCAAAAAATTAGCTGGGTGTGGTGGTGTGCACCTGTAGTCCCAGCTACTCAGGAAGCTGAGATGGGAGGATTGCTTGAGTCCAGGAGATCGAGGCTGCAGTGAGCCATTCATACCACTGTACTCCAGCCTGGATGACAGAGAAAGACCCTGTCTTAAAAAAAAAAAAAAAGTAAAAAAACAAAACAAAAAGCAAGCAAGACCAGTTTGACATACAACTTTAAAAGTCGTTTTAGTTTTTGTTTTTGTTTTTTGAGACAGGGTCTGACTCTATCACCCAGGCTGGAGTGCAGAGGCGCTATCTCGGCTCATTAAAACCTCCACCTGGGTGCGGTGCCTCACGCCTGTAATCCCAGCACTTTGGGAGGCCGAGCTTGGCGGATCACAAGGAGATCAAGACCATCCTGGCTAACATGGTAAAACTCCATCTCCACTAAAAATACAAAAAATTAGCCAGGTGTAGTGGCGGGCGCCTGTAGTCCCAGCTACTAGGGAGGCTGAGGCAGGAGAATCGCCTGAACCTGAGAGGCGGAGCTTGCAATGAGCCGAGATGGCGCCACTGCACTCCAGCCTGGGCGATAGAGGGAGACTCCATCTCAAAAAAATTAAAAAAGTAAAAAAAAACACCTCCACCTCCCAGGCTCAAGCCATCCTTCCACCTCAGCCTCCAGAGTAGCTGGGACTACAGGCACACACCACCACGCCTAGCTAGTTTTTAAAATTTTTGGTAGAGATGGGCTTTCACCATGTTGCCCAGGCTGGTCTCAAACCTGTGAGCCAAGTGATCTGCCCACCTTAGCCTCCCAAAGCCTAGAATTACAGGTGTGAGTCATCATGCCTGGCCTTACAGTCATTTTTGAAAGGCCACATTAGAGCTCTTCTCTGAACACTGCCAGAACCGAAGTCCTGACACAGTTATAGGCCAATGAAAGCAATGCATCCAACATAACTCTTCCTTCTAATCTTAAATCAGAACTGTAGCAAGAGACTCAGGCTTCCTTCTCTAAGGCACTACCTTGTGCTAGGAAATGTGGATTGCTTCTTCTTACTATCAATGTTACAAATCTAACGATAAAACAGGGTAGGGTGAAGAAAAATAAACGGCTTTTGAGTTTCTCCATGGCACCAGTGTCAAGGGCCACAGACAGCCTGGTGCTCACCTCCATTTTCCCTTCAAAAATGAAAGTCAATGGGAAAGTGAGGTTCAAACGAAATATCAAGTGTATGACCAGCTGAGCTGGACTACAGCTTTTCCCTGACCAAGACATTAGTATAGATCTTAGAGCCTCTGTTGTCCACATCTGTAAAAAAGGACACTTACCAAGGAAACTATTTTATCTCCTTTTTTCCAGTCTTAACAATGGTTGGAGTATCCTAGATTATAGGCTTATGAAAAACAGATCTGTATCACTCAATAAACATATTATTAAAATTATAATCTCTTTATTATTTACATATACTGTACTTCAGATAATTAAAATACACTGCCAAAAAAAAAAAAAAAAAAAAAACTCTGCCAAGGCCAGGTGTAGTGGCTCACGCCTGTAATTCCAGCACTTTGGGAGGCCGAGGCAGGCAGATTGCTTGAGCCTAGAAGTTTGAGACCAGCCTCGACAACATGGTGAGGCCTCTTCTCTACAAAAAAAAATACTTAAAAATGAGCAGGGTGTGGTGGCATGCGCCTTTAGTCCTAGCTACTCAGGAGACTGAGGTAGGAGGATCACTTGAGCCTGGCAGTTCCAGGCTGCAGGAAGCCATGATCACACCACTGCACTCTAGCCAGCATAGGCAACAGAGCAAGGCCCTGTCTCAAAAAATAAATAAATAAATAAAAATAAAAAGCTCTGCCAAAAATAAAATCAAGTAACTACTATCTGAACTTCTATTAGGCTGCTTTAGGATTTTAGAATCAGAGAATTCTAAGATCAGAAATAATCTTGGAGATAAAGTAGTCCTCCCTAATCTGCGATTTCACTTTCTGCAGTTTCAATTACCTAAGGTAAAACAAGATATTTTGAAAGATCACATTCATATAACTTTGATTACAGTGTATTATTATTATTTATTCATTTTATTATTATATATGTATAGCAAAAAACATAGCGTATATAAGGTTTGGTACTATCTGTAGTTTCAGGCATCCATTGGGACCCTTGGAACATATCCCTCTAGGACAAAGGAGGACTACTGTAATCTCATTCAGCCCTACTTTTATAAAAGGTTATAAATACAGAAGGAAGTTAACTGACTTTGGCCAAGTTCATTTGGCAGAGCCCATACTAGAATCTGGCCACGAAATTCTAACTAAATATACTTTTCACCACATCATGGTTGTAAAAAAAGTTTTGATTGAAAATAATTAAAATGATTGAAGTTTTTCCTTGAATAAATTATTTGAAATGGTTAGTAGCCTGTTTTTTGTTTTGTTTTTGAGACATAGTTTTGCTCTAGTTGCCCAGGCTGGAGTGCAATAGCACTATCTCGGCTCACTGCAACCTCTGCCTCTCGGGTTCAAGCAGCCTACCTCAGCCTCCTGAGTAGTTGGGATTACAGGTGCCCGCCACCACGTCCGGCTAATTTTTGTATTTTTAGTATAGATGGGGTTTCACCATGTTGGCCAGGTTGGTCTCGAACTCCTGGACTCAAGTGATCCACCTGCCTCAGCCTCCCAAAGTGCTGGGATTACAGACATTAGCCACCATGCCTGGCCTAAAGGATTATTTTCAATACATTTTTAAATCCTGCACTTGATTCTGCCAGCAACCCAGTACTCAAAAAGGTATTTTGTAGACCCCAGCCTTCAAAAGGGTCCTTAGAAAGTGGAAAGCAATTTCAATACTATTCTAAGTAAGGCAAAATTAGTTTAGTATGTGTTCAGAGATTCATAACATATCCCAAAACAGACATCTGAATTGATGTTATTGATATTAGTGCCCATAATTAATAGTGTTTTGAAAAGTACCCTAATTGTCTTAATTGTGCATTTTATCTCAACTGTTTTTCACAGAGCACAAACCAACTTGGCAAAAAGCATGCTGAAAGGATATATACAAAATGTGTGATATGAACAATATGTACGTACCTTGGGATAGCAAAGAAAGGTAAACACAACACAGACAGATTCGACTCTTAGAAGATGGGTCGGCCAGGCACGGTGGCTCACGTCTGGTAATCCCAGCACTCTGGAAGGCCAAGGCGGGTGGATCACCTGAGGTCAGGAGTTCGAGACCAGCCTGGCCAACACGGTGAAACCCCGTCTCTAATAAAAATACAAAAAATTAGCTGGCTGTGGTGGTGGGTCCCTGTAATCCCAGCTACTTGATGGTCTGAGGCAGAAGAATCCCTTTAATCCGGGAGGTGGAGGTTGCAGTGAGCCGAGATTGGGCCATCGCACTCCAGCCTGGATGACAGAGTGAGACTCCGTCTCAAAAAAAAAAAAAAAAGAAAAAAAGAAAAAAAAAAAAATGGGTAAAATTTGGATAGACAGAGAAGGGCATGAGTAAACACATGGAGACAGAAATAATTTTTTGACTCCTTTAAATTTCTAAAATTGTCTAGTTAAAAAAAAAAAAAAAAAAATTGACCCCCTGCTACAAAGGTAGATGAGATCACGGAGAGCCTGAAGACCATGATGAGAAATAGAAGCTTTCATGTTCATCCTAATTATGACAGTGATATTATTTGAGATTTCATTTCTAATTCTAAATTTCCAAAATTTTAATTTTTGACCCTATTAGCTCAGGAAGATTTGTGGAAATATTAGTTCAACATTTGTTGAACTTATTCAAGTTTCAAAAAACAAGAACATTCCTTAAAGTATCTCTCTCATCAATTCTTTAAACTTTCCCATAGGGAAAGTCCACAATCTCCCTCAAACAAAATTCACTATCAGAAATATTTGCATTTAACCTGCCCCTAGTTTTAAACCAAGGTAATAACTTGTAGTGTTCATACTCGTCCATGAATTTAACAGAGCCTTAGTAGCAGACTTAGATGGTAGCACTAGCTTGTTCAATTGCATAAAATGTACATTATTCAATTTAGGAGTTTAGTGGACACAGAATTTCAAGAGGTTCTGTCTCTCAAAAATCATAATGGTTCCCGTTCATTTTCATTCCCTCATATTCTCTCTCTCTCTCCCTCTTTCCCTCTCTCTCCTAGCCATTTGATACTGTAAAATAATTGTCATCTGCGACCGTTGCAAACATCAACCACAGTAACCACATTTGCTGAGTTACCACTTAGCAGGTGCAAAAAGGAAGTACTCTATTTCTCATCTCCTAAAACCAAAAGGGTTCATCTCCTAATTTGTCACTTAAGGGAAAAGGATATCATGACTGATACTAACTTTCTCCTAAGTGTCAGAGGTTGCCGGCTTAACCAGACCGGAGAAGAGCAGGATCCCCGGGCCTAGCTTTGCTCAGCGGCGCAGGGAAGCATCGCCTGGAATTGGTGGGTGTCCCTCCTCACTAGTGGGCACCCGCTCACCCATCGACCTGCCCAGACCCGACGGGACCCCGCCAGGGTCTCGGCTTGGCCCCTACCCTCTCCTGCTCCCCGCCAGGAGCCAGCCACCCTCCTCGACCCCGAAGAAAGCTCGCGTGCCCTGCTGCGAGTGGAGTAGAAGGAACCCAGCGCCTCCGGCTGGCGCTGGGAGCCCCCTCCCCGCCGCTGCCCCGCCCACTGCACGGCCCCCGCCACCCTCACTGCTCTGGCAAGGCAGGCGAAGACCTGAGCCTTATCTCCGGACCCCCCCCACCTCCCAATCTCCCGCCGCGCTGCTCCGCACCGACCGCGCGGCTACCGGCCTTACCTGGCCGGATCTCGGTGAGCGAGGCTGCGCCTGGGGCTTGCGTCCAGCGCACAAACCTGTTCTCCAGCCCCCAGCCCACCGCTCCGCTCTGCCCCTCCTCCCGCCGCGCGTGCCCGCCTCTTGGCTGCCATGGCGACAGTTTCCACACCCTGCGGCCGCTGATTGGTCCGGTTCGGGATTGCTGACGACGCCGATTGGCGGGAGCAGGGACACGGCCGCTCCGTGGAGCCTGGAGGCGGGCGGTGGGGGAGCGCCGAAGCTATGGAGCCTGCGGGGAGGCTGAGCCAGGAGGGACGTGGCGCTCTGAGATGCGGGCTCGGGAGGCCGCGCCTCTTCCTTCCCTAGCTTTCCCGGAGAAGCCTGTGGAGCAGGACTTGGGCGGGTGAGGTGCCGTCCCGAGACCCGGGCAGAGCCCCAGGGATCGCCTCTCCCTTGGCCGCTGGCCTGCGCCTGCAGCGCCCACGCGGGTCAGAGAATGGCTGTCAGGCCCATTCTCGCCCACAGGCCTCGCTCGGCTCTGACACCCCGGTCCTCCGCCTAGGCGGGAATCTTACCGGCATTTGTAACCGCACCCACCCCCGTTATGCTGGGCCCTCGGTCACTGTGGTTTAACTGTTATTTACCCCACATTTTCTCTCGTGGATTCGCAGACAGCGCTTTCCTCTGCATCCTCCCCCAGAGAACAGACATCTACTCCAACCCCCTCATTTTAAAGATGGGGAAACTGAGGCTCAAAGATGCACATGGGTAGCTTGAGGTTTCCAGAAGCTTTTGGAGCCACAGGCTGTTTACGAAGTTTCATTCTGCCAATTAGTTTTTTTCACCTGAAAAATTGGTATCATATACCTTAGGGTTATTCATGAAGACTGAATGAGATAACATTGCCAGGAAAACAGTATAGGCCAGGCATGGTGACTCACCCTGTAATCCCAGCACTTTGGGAGGCCAAGGCAGCAGGATGGCTTGAGCTCAAAAATTTGAGACCAATCTGGACAACAGTGAGATCCCATCTCTACAATAATATTTTTTTCTTTTTTATCTTTACCACAATGATGTTTCAGTCTGAAGGAAATATTTAAAAATTTGCCAGGCGCTGTGTCACACATCTGTACTACTCAGGAGATGGAGGCGGGAGGATCACTTGAGCTCAGAAGGCCGAAGGTGCAGTGAACCACGATCATTGTGCCACAGAGTGAGACCCTGTCTCAAACAAACAAAAAACACACATACACAGTACAGAATCTGCCACATAGTGTGTTAGCAATGAAAGCTTCTGTTATCTGGAAGTATTACCAGGAAGATTGCCTCTGTTGCAAACTGGACTCTGTGTGCCTCTAACTGTATGATTTGCGAGTTATTTAAGTGCTCTGTGCCTCCATGTCCTTGTCTGTAAAATGAAGATAATAATAGTACCCTCCTGCTTACAGCATAGCAAATTAATTTAAACAGTGACCGGCACATTGTAAATTTTCAATAAATGTTAATTAACTATTCTCAGATTAGTGGCTGAGCTGGGACTATAACTTAGGTCTCTGGATTTCAACCCAATCGTATTTATTTATTTATTTAGAGACAGGGTCTCCCTCTGTTGCCCAGGCTGGAGTGGAGTGGCACAATCTCAGCTCACTGCAGCCTCAACCTCGCAGGCTCAAGCAATCCTCCCACCTCAGCCTCCCAAATAGCTGGGACTACAAGCGCACACCACCACGCCTAGCTAATTTTTTGGCATTTTTTGTAGAAATGGATTTTTGCCATGTTTTCCAGGCTGGTCTCAAAGTCCTGGACTCAAGTGATCTGCCCGCCTCAGCCTCCCAAAGATTAGAGGCGTGAACCACCACACCTGGCCTCAATTATCTTTACTAACACTTCTCATCCATATACATAGATCAGTACCTCAAGGTTAAGCTCCTTTTTGAGGTTCAGGAGAAGAGGACCCTTGTCCATTTTGTTTATCCTTTTTGAAGTTCAGGAGAAGACTACACTTGTCCATTTTATTTAAATCAAGATCTTAATCTATCTGCCTTATCATCATGAAAGTCCAAGAATGTTGTGGCACTACCTCAGCTGAAGGGTTAAGCGCAAAGGCAAATGTAAGGAAATAGTCATATTTGGCTCTATTGGATAAATTGAAGAGTAAAGGCACTAGAGAAGAAAGGATATTCAGGAGGATATTCAGGTTAGTGGTATAGGAAAACTAAATTTCAATTTGAAAAACATGGGAAATTTTATTATCTAGGTATTGGTTATATATAATTAGTACCCATTGGTGGTGTCAGATCGGAAGACCATACCACATCCTAACACTACAAAACACTAGAACTAGACTGTAAACACATTGAAGGCAGGAACTATCTTGTGCATGTTTATTAGCTATTATCTAGCACAGATGAACACACAGTGCCTGAATTAGGCGTTAAAACTTAGGATAGGCCAGGCAGGTAGGTGGCTCACACCTGTAATCCCAACACTTTGGGAGGCTGAGGTGGGCAGATCACTTGAGGTCAGGAGTTTGAGACCAGCCTGGCCAACATGGTAAAACTTTCCTGTCTCTACTAAAAATACTAACATGGTGAAACCCTGTCTCTGCTAAAAATAGCTAAGTGTGGTGGTGCACGCTTGTAATCCCAGCTACTTGAGAGGCTAAGGCAGGAAGATCACTTGAATCAAGGAGGTGGAGGTTGCAATGAGCCGAGATTGCACCACTGCACTCCAGCCTGAACAACAGAGCAAGACCCTGTCTCAAAAAAAAAAAAAAGACCTGTGTTGGGCCCAGTGGTATACACCTGTAGTCTCAGATACTCAGGAGGCTGAGGCAGGAGAATAGCTGGAAACCAGTTCTGGGCTGTAGTGTGCTATAACAACTGTGGGTGTCTGCACTGTTTGACATTAATGGGGTGAACTTGGCTGGGCACAGTGGCTCACACGTGTAATCCCAGCACTTTGTGAGGCCGAAGCCGGCAGATCATCTGAGGTCAGGAGTTCAAGACCAGCCTGACCAACATGGCGAAACTCCATCTCTACTAAAAATACAAAAATTAGCCAGGCATGGTGGCGCACACCTGTAGTCCCAGCTACTCAAGAGGCTAAGGCAGGAGTATGGCTTGAACCTGGGAGGCAGAGGTTGCGGTGAGCACTGTTGAGATTGCACTGTTGCACTCCAGCCTGGGTGATAAGAGTGAAACTCTGCCTCAAAACAAACAAACAAACAAAAAAGTGTGAACTCCTAGGAGCAGAAGACTGATGCAGAGCAGGAAAGCCCCAAAATTGAGGGTTCTTGGCTTTACCCAGGAAAGAATTCAAGGGTGAGCTGGTGGTGTTAAACAGCAACTTTTATTGAAGCAGCAGTACACAGCAGCAGCAGAGGTACTACTCCTTGCAGAGTAGGGCTGCCCTGTAGGCAGTGTGCCCAGAGCAGCAACTCAGAGGCAGTTCTGCATTTCTATTTATACTGATTTTATTTTATTTTTATTTTTATTTATTATTTATTTTTTATTTATTTATTGAGACAGAGTCTCACTTTGTCACCCAGGCTGGAGTGCAGTGGTACAGTCTCAGCTCACTACAACCTCCACCTCCCGGGTTCAAGCGATTCTCCTGCTTCAGCATCCTGAGTAGCTGGGATTACAGGCACCCACCACCATGCCCGGATAATTTTTGTATTTTCAGTAGAGACGGGGTTTCACCATGTTGGTCAGGCTGGTCTCAAACTCCTGACCTCAAGCAATCCACCCACCTCGGCCTCCCAAAGTGCTGGGATTCTAGGCATGAGCCACTGCATCTCGCCCTATACCCACTTTTAACTATTTGCAACTTAATGGGCAGTTTATGCAGAAATTTCTAGAATGAGGGTGGTATCCTCCAGGTTGTCAGGTCATTGCCACAGAAAGGGGCCATAACTTCAGGATGTTGCCATGGCAATGGTAAGCTGACATGGCACACTGGTGGGCATGTCTTATAGGGAGGTGATTCTGCTCCAAACCTGTTTCAGCTAGTCCTCAATTTGGTCCGGTGTCCAAGCTCTGCCTCCAGAGTTGAGTTCTGCCTCCTGCCTCAGTACCACAGGTTGTCTAAGGAGGTGTAAACAGGTCCAGGTTGGAAACAGAGCAGGTCAGAAACTCCTTTGCTGATCAGTAGTGGGATCACACCTGTGAACAGCCACTGTGTTTCGGCCTGGGCAACATAGCAAGACCCTGTCTTGCCTAAAACAGTTCATTTGTGTGCACAATTAGAAAAAGCTGCTTTTAGAACCAGATAAATTGAATGGGAGACCTTCTTTATGTTTGTCCTGGTTTTAGTCAACTAAAACCCTTTTTTCCCCCTTTTCTTTTAGAGATAGGGTCTCACTGTGTTGCCCAGTTAGTCTCGGACTCCTGGCATCAAGCAGTCCTCCCAACTCAGCCTCCCAAAATGCTGGGATTACAGGCATGAGTCACTGCACCTGGCCTACGCCTGTCTCTACAAAAAGAACTTTTTTTAAAAAATTAGCTGGGAAAGAATCCACAGACCCTTTGAAAGATGCAGCAGGCTGCAGCCTACTCTGTGAGACAGGTGAAAAACTGTAAGTTCCCAGAGTGTGAGAAGGGGAGAGTCTTCCTCCAAGCACACATTCCTACCAGGGAATCTGAAAATCTAGTCCACAGGAGAAGGCTTCAACCCTACCCAGAGCTGGAATGGATTTAGGGAGTGGCGTGAAATAAATAAACGTAGAAGCAGTAGTGGGAAGTGCCTTGTAGGCATTCCCAGTCTCCACCATGAAAGGGGGGAAGCCATTCCTGACTGTATCTTACAGGGGCCCTCGGGGAAGTCAAACTCAGGGAGGGGTCACAGGGTGAAAGAAGCTCCCAACTGAATTATATGATATAATCTGGAGTGGGGGTGAACTCCTTGAGCAGAAACCAGGGGGCAAGCGAGAAGTGTGCAGGAGACACAAGCATATGTGCTGGGTGCTCAGCCTTACCAGCAGATAGGAAAGGGCATGACCTGAAAGCTGTGGTTTCAGGTCACAGTGTGCACAGACTGCCTGGATCTAAACTCAGTGCTGTTAGCAGGGCACTGAGGGAGCAAGACCAGCCTTGCCAACTGCATGGGAGCTGGGTGAGGCTTGCTGCTGCCTGCTACTCCCCACTCCCTTTGTGAACTCATGTGTGGCAGAGGCAGTTATACTCCCTTCTGGAACAAATGGAAACACATCCCACAACACTGCCAAAAGCAATCTACAGATTCCATACAATTCCCATCAAAATACCATCATCATTCTTCACAGAACTGGAGAAAACAATCCTAAAATTCGTATGGAACAAGAAAAGAGCCGCATAGCCAAAGCAAAACTAAGCAAAAAGAACAAATCTGGAGGCATCACATTACCCAACTTCAAACTGTACTACAAGACTACAGTTACCATGGTGGCCTTCGCCTGTAATCCCAGCACTTTGGGAAGCCAAGGCGGGTGGATCCCCTGAGGTCAGGAGTTTGAGACCAGCCTGGCCAACATGGTGAAACCCTGTCTCTACTAAAAATACAAAAGTTAGCCAGGTGTGGTGGCAGGTGCCTGTAATCCCAGCTACTTGAGAGGCTAAGGCAGGAGAATCGTTTGAACCCAGGAGGCAGAGGTTGCAGTGAGCTGAGATTGTGCCATTGCACTCTAGCCTGGGGGACAAGAGTGAGACTTTGTCTCAAAAAAAAAAAAAAGACTATAGTTACCAAAACAGTATGGTACTGATATAAAAATAGGAACATAGACCAGTGGAATAGAATAGAGAAAAATGGCCAGCCATAATGGCTCACACCTGTAATTCTAGCAGTTTGGGAGGCTGAGGCTGGTGGATCACTTGAGGCCAGGAGGTCAAGACCAGCCTGGCCAACATGGTGAAACCCTATCTCTACTAAAAGTACAAAAATTAGCCAGGTGTGGTGGTGGATGCCTGTACTCCCAGCTACTGGGGAGGCTGTGGTGGGAGAATTGCTTGAACCTGAGAGGCAGAGGTTGCAGTGAGCTGAGATCACACCACTGCACTCCAGCCTGGGTGACAGAGTGAGACCCTGCCTCAAAAAAAAAAAAAAAGAAAAAAAAGTCAAAAAACAATAGATGTTGGCATGGATGTGGTGAAAAGGGAACACTTTTACACTGCTGTTGGGAATGTAAATTAGTACAACCTCTGTGGAAAACAGTATGGAGATTCCTCAAATAACTGAAAGCAGAACTACCATTCAATTCAGCAATCCCACTATTGGGTATCTACCCGAAGGGAAAGAAGTCATCATATGAAAAAGATACTTGCACATGCATGTTTACAGCAGCACAATTCTCAAGTGCAAAGACATGGAATGAACCTAAGTGCCCAGCAACCAACAAGTACGTAAAGAAAATGTGTTATATATACATTATGGAACACTACTGATTCATAAAACAGAACAAAATAATGTATTTGCACCATCTTGGATGGAGCTAGAGGCCATTATTCCAAGTGAAGTAACTCAGGAATGGAAAACCAATTATCATATGTTCTCACTTATAAGTGGGAGCTAAGCTATGAGGACACAAAAGTAGAATGATGTAATAGACTTTGGGGACTCAGAAGGAAAGGCTGGGAGAAGGGTGAGGAATAAAGACTACATATTGGGTACAATGTATACTGCTGGAGGACCGGGTACACTGAGATCTCAGAAATTACCACGGAAGAACTTATCCATGTAACCAAAACCTACCTGCAGCCCGAAAACTATTGAAATAAAACATTTTCAAAGATAAAAAAATGGCCAGGCACAGTGGCTCATGCCTATAATCCCAGCACTTTGGGAGGCCAAGGCAGGCAGATCACCTGAGGTCAGGAATTCAAGACCAGCCTGGCCAACATGGTGAAACCCTGTCTCTACTTCAAATACAAAAAAATTAGCTGGGCATGGTAGTGCACACCTGTAGCCCCAGCTATTTGGGAGGCTGAGGCAGGAGAATCGCTTGAACACGGGAGGCTGAGGTTGCAGTGAGCCGAGATCATGCCACTGCACACTCCAGCCTGGGCAATAGAGTGAGACTCTGTCAAAAAAAAAAAAAAAAAAAAAAGGAAGGGAAGGGGAGGGGAGGGGAGGGGAGGAAAGGAAAGGAAAGAAAGAAAAGAAAAAGAAATACCACCTTGCAGAATAAATAAAACCCCAGCGTTGAAAGTCTTGCTGCTACGAACAACGGATGCTTTGGAAGCACCACCCTTTGTGCTTTGTTGGGGGAAACCAGTTATGTGGAAGCACTTGTGGATACTCAAGAGTGTGCATGGGAAGGAACGAGTGTAACATGGGCAGGGCAGGGACCAGTGGACTTTTTGTAAGCTTTCAGCTCAATAAAATGAACCTATGTGGCAAAATAATAACAATAAGTAAAGCTAAAACTTGAAGGTTTAGCACTGACAGAGAATCTCCTGGTGGGAAAGAGGTCTAAAGAACATGGGTCGGACTCGGTGGCTCACACCTGTAATCCCAGCACTTTGGGAGGTGGAGGCAGGTGGATCAGTTGAGGTCAGGAGTTTGAAAGCAGCCTGACCAACATGGTGAAACCCCATTTCTACTAAAAATACAAAAAAAAAATTATTGGGATGTGGTGGTGCATGTCCATAATCCCAACTACTCAGGAGGCTAAGGCAGGAGACTCGCTTGAACTCAGGACATGGAAGTTTCAGTGAGCCAAGATCATGCCATTGCACTCCAGCCTGGATAAGAGAGCGAGATTCTGTCTCAAAAAAAAGCAGCAACAACAACAAAACCATAGTCACTACCTTGTATGTTCCAACTGTTCTATAATACTAATTAAGACAAAAAAAAAACATAGTCACTACCTTGGACAAGGGAAAATACATAAGCTTCAGCATGAGAATTGGACCCCAACCCTGGCTCTACTGCTTATTACATGTGCCTGGTTTTGAGTTAGTTCCCTAACTCTAGGCCAGGTGCATTTTTTAGCAGAGTAGTTGTTCAAGACTGGAAAGAGTGAATCTAGGCGGTAAAGTGGTAAAGAGTTGGAGACCAGCCTGGCCAACATGGTGAAACCCGGTCTCTACTAAAAACACAAAAGTTAGCCGGGCGTGGTGGTGAGCACCTGTAGTCCCAGCTATTCAGGAGGCTGAGACAGGAGAATTGCTTGAACACGGGAGGCAGAGGTTTCAGTGAGCCGAGATCGCCCCACTACATTCCAACCTGGGCCACAAGAGCAAACAAAACAAAGAAACACCAAAACAGAACAAAACAAAGAAACACCAAAAATAAAAAATAAAAAACCCAAAATAAATAAATAAATAAATAAATAAATAAATAAATAAATAAATAAATAAATAAAAAGTCCTAGTGAGCAGATGTCCAGTAGCTTTTATTTCTGTTCCCCACCTCGCCCCTACTTCTGCCCTGTTACCTTGGAAATCCTGTCTGATTACTGCTACCTCTGCCTTCAAGTTGTCTCTTGCTCAGCTTGGTGTAAGTAATTGATTCCTTGATTTCCTTGATTTCAAGAGATTTCTTGATTTCCTTTGGCTCAGCTGAGAAACTCAAAATGTGTTTGCTGGAGGCCAGAAGAAAATAAAAGTGAAACAACCTCAGAGAACCAGCTGACGCGAACCCTGACCCGTATTACATCTCTTGCTACTTACTCCAGGGTGAAAACAACGGTTTCGAGGAGATTCTGGTTTTCTAAGACTTCAGTTCCCTTCTTACTTCCTCTTTTAGGACCCTGCAGAACATCAACTGGCCAATTACTTACAAAATCAAATTCTTCATTGTGTTAAGAAAAGGGAAGAGGGGCTGAGTGCGGTGGCTCATGCCTGTAATCCCAGCACTTTAGAAGGCCTGAGGCGGGCAGATCAAGACCAGGCTGGCCAGCATGGTGAAACTGCGTCTCTACTAAAAATACAAAGATTAGGCCGGGCGCGGTGGCTCAAGCCTGTAATCCCAGCACTTTGGGAGGCCGAGACGGGCGGATCACGAGGTCAGGAGATCGAGACCATCCTGGCTAACACGGTGAAACCCCGTCTCTACTAAAAATACAAAAAACTAGCCGGGCGAGGTGGCGGGCGCCTGTAGTCCCAGCTACTCCGGAGGCTGAGGCAGGAGAATGGCGTAAACCCGGGAGGCGGAGCTTGCAGTGAGCTGAGATCTGGCCACTGCACTCTAGCTTGGGCGACAGAGCCAGACTCCGTCTCAAAAAAAATAAAAAATATAAAATATAAAAAAATAAAAAAAATACAAAGATTAGCCGGACATGGTGGCACATGCCTGTAATCCCAGCCACTCGGGAGGCTGAAGCAGGAGAATCACTTGAACCCAGAAGGCAGAGATTGCAGTGAGCCAAAATCACATCACTGCACTCCAGCTTGGGTGACAGAGTGAGATTCCATCTCAAAAAATAAAAATAAAAAAAGGTAAGAGGGAGGGAGAATACTTACTTCCAAGAGATAGTAAGTAGTCAGAACCTAGAAAACTCAGGGTAAACTTTTCTGGGGAGCTAAGACTTACTGTTGTTGTTTTTATTAAGGTCAAGATCAGGGATGAGCAAACAATGGCCCTTGGGTCAAATCAACCCATTACTTGCCGTTACTTGTTTTTGTTGACAGTCTTATTAGAACACAGCAAATTTCAACATCTGTCCGTCTTCTGTATGTGTTATCTATCGTCTCAGGCTGTTTTTGTACTACAATGGCAGAGTTAAATAGTTGTGACAGAAACTGTATGGTTCTTGGCCCTTTACAGAAAAAAAAAAAAAAAAAAAAAAAAATTACTAACCTCTGGACTAGATAATTCACCCAGAATCATATTTTCAGTATTCTCAGTGCAGAAATTCTTTACCTTCATCAAATCCACTAATGCATGGCTTCTCAATCTTTAATGTGCATCAGCAGGAACGTATTAAAATGTAAATTCTAGCCAGAGGTCTGATATTGAACACCTGTAGTCCCAGCTACTTGGGAGGCTGAGGCAGGATGATCACTTGCTTGAGCCCAGAAGTTCAAGGTTACAGTGAGCTATGATCACACCAGGGCACTCCAGCCTGAGTGACACAGACTGAGACACTGTCTCTAAAAAAACAAAACAAAATGTTTTAAAATGTAACCGGACATGGTGGCTCAGGCCTATAATCCCAGCATTGTGTGAGGCTGAGGTAGGTGGATCTCTTAAGCCCAGGAGTTTGACACCAGCCTGAGGAATACAGCAAAACTCGTCTCTACTGAAAGTACAAAAAATTAGCCAGCAGTGGTGGCAGACGTCTGTAGTCCCAGCTACTTGGGAGGCTAAGGTGGGAGAATCACCTGAGCCTGGGAAGGCGAGGCTGCAGTGAGCTGTGATGGCACCACTGCACTCCAGCCTGGGTGATAGGAGTGAGACCTGGTCTCCAAAAAATAAAAAAAATCCAAAGTCTGATTCAGTAGATCTGCAAGGAAGCCTGAAATTCTGTTTTCTGACAACCTCTAAGGGGTACCAATAAGGCTGTTTCCTGGATCCACTTGATCCCATCAATTATCTCATCATTCCTGCCCCCGCCTCCATTACCCAGCTTAATTACTCTGGTTAATCAGTAAAATCACTCCCATACAAATATCAACTTCCTTGCCTTTCTTTCCCTCTGCTGCTCTCACCTGACAGAAACCCAACCTTGGATGAACCCAACATATACCTTCTTCTTGTCTGTGCCATGCAGCTCTACATTGCAGGAGAAAAATCACTGGACCTATGTCTCCAAATTCACGGTCATCAATCTCAGACAGACCCTAAGTACTGCCCAGCAACTTTCCACTTTCTCCGACACCCATAATGACCATTCCATACCTTTCCTTGCTCCTCAAACCTCCCATTCTTCCTTCACACTCATTTCAGAGGTGATCCTGAGTCAGCTTTGTTGAGAACCTCTTTGTATCAGTTAAGGAACTCCTGTTTTAAAGCAGGATTTCTCAACACTAATGACATTTGAGGCCGAGTAAGTCTTTGTTGTGGGGAGTTGTTCTGTGCGTTACAGGATGTTAGCAGAATCCCTGGTCTCTACTCACTAGATGCCACTAACATTCACTGCCAGTTGTCAACCAAAAATATCTCCAGACATTGCCAGAGATCCATTGAAGAGTACAATCTCCCCTGGCTGAGAACCAATGGTTTAAATAAACAGAAACCAACCCCAGCTGGAGATTTATTGAGAGGCTAATGGAGTAACTCATAGATAGACCTTGAGTAGGATACAAATCCTAGGGGCTGGAGATCTTCAGCCTTCTTTCTGGAAGGTGTCATTAGGTTAGTTCCTTCTGTCTTTGGGTATTCCTGATTAAGTTTCAAATTCTCAGTAGGAAGAATCTAAGTCCTGTTTGGGTCAGGTATTCACTCCTATAGCCTGGAGAATAGAGTCTGTGACTAGAATAAACCTAGGAAGAGGTATTCAACAGGAAAAAAGTAATAGCCACCATACTTCCTTTGTATTATGTATCTATATTCTGTTAAAGTGACATAAAATTGGCTACAAATACTTCAATAAATTGGAGTTTATTTTTCTATGATACAGAAATACATCTGTCGGAGGCAGTTTTTGCCCTGTGTTCAGCTGCTAAGTAATATCATCATAGCCTCTCTGCATTCCTCAGCTCTGACTTTTCATCTTCAAGCTTATTGCCTGAGGTTGAAAGACAGCTAGCATACTTCCTGACATCATGAGTCATGACCACATTCAGAAATAGGAAACAGGCTGGGCATGGTGACTTACATCTGTAATTCCCATGCTTTGAGAGGCCAAAGTGGGAAAACCACTTGAGGCCAAGAGTTCGAAACCAGCCTGAGCAACATAGCAAGACCCCATCTCTACAAAAAGAAAAAGAAAAAGAAAAAAATTAGCTGGGCATAACGACACTTTGAGACCCCATCTCTACCAAAAAAATAAATTAAATGCAGAAATGAGCCGGGTGTGGTGGTGTGCACTTGTAGTCCTAGTAAGGAAACTGAGGTGGGAAGATTGCTTGAGCCCAGGGGCTCAAGGTTACAGTGAGCTATGATTGGCCACTGACCTCTGGACTGGGTGAGAAAGTGAGAACCCATCTGTATAAGAAAAAAAAAAAAAGTGAGGCGGGGCCAGGCACAGTGTCTCACACATGTAATCCCAGCACTTTGGGAGGCCAAGGTGGGCAGATCACCTGAGGTCAGGAGTTCGAGACCAGCCTGGCCAATATGGTGAAACCTATCTCTACTAAAAATACAAAATAAGCTGGGCACGGTGGTGGGCGCCCCAGCTACTCGGAAGGCTGAGGCAGGAGAATCACTTGACTCTGTCTCAAAACAAAGAAAAAAAGAAAAGAAAAGAAATTGAAACACTTGGGATAGGGGATGGGGGGATGCGAGGAGGCAGCAAAAGAACCTTTTATGTAAGAAGTTCCCTCTCCTTTTGTTAGTAAAGGAAAAACTGTCACAGAGCCACCCCCACACACCACCCCATTCCCACCCACCAGCTCCAGCAAACAAGCCTTAAAGTTCCATTGACTAGAAATAGGTTATATGACCATTCTCCTGGTACAAGGTATGATAGGAAAGTTAGCATCTGGCAAAGAAAGAGGAATGCAGTCATCATGACTGGCTTACACCAATTACAACAACTCCCCTAAGTATGGACACACTGCTACCCCCACAGCAAATTGTGGGTTCTACTAACGAGGAAGAAGAGGGTCTGGCTGTTAGGCAATCGTGCAGTTTTAGCCACGTCTTCCCGACATAAAATCCCCAAACACTCATGATTCTGTACCCATGTCCTCTTTCTTTCCTTCTGTAACAACAAAAGGCAGTCCCTTTACCTATACTCTGAATTCCATTCCCCTCACCTCTCAAGGACTTCACTCCTTTATTTGGCTATTGCCTTTCCTTCCTGTATGATGAATCTTCCCCTGGTTACAGAATCACATTCCAGGCCTACAAACATGCTATACGAGTGTCTTCCATCTTTTAAAAATCCCCTTCCCTATGGATAAAGAAATGTGATAATGCAAGCAGAGTAAAATTTTAAGTAGAAAATTTAGCAATTTTACTGCAAAATTCTTTCAACTTTTCTATATGTAATTACATATTTTATAATGTAATGTTGGAAATAAAAGCTGTTCCTTGACCCCAAATCCCCCTCCAAATTTCCCTGCTTATTGTTCAAATTCATCGAAAAAGTTCCTTCCCCTAGTTGCTCACCTCTCTTTTCCTCTTATTTATACTAGTCTGGCTTCCATTTTCTCCAACAGTACACTGAAGTTGCTTTTTTTTTTGAGATGATGTCTCACTCTGTCACCCAAGCTGGAGTGCATTGGCACAGTCTCGGCTCACTGCAACCTCCGCCTCCTGGGTTCAAGCAATTCTCCGCCTCAGCCTCACAAGTAGCTGGGATTACAGCCACCTGCCACCACCCCTGGCTAATTTTTGTATTTTTAGTAGAGACGGTGTTTCACCATCTTGGCCAGGCTGGTCTTGAACTCCTGAGCTTGTGATACACCCACCTCAGCCTCCCAAACTGCTGGGATTACAGGCCTAAGCCACTGCACCCGGCCTATTATCTTTATTTATTAAATTTTTTGTTTATTTTGTTTTGTTTGAGACACAGTCTTGCTCTGTCGCCCAGGTTGGAGTGCAGTGGCACAATCTCGGCTCACTGCAACCTCTACCTCCCAGGTTCAAGTAATTCTAGTGCCTCAGTCTCCTAAGTAGCTGGAATTACAGACATGAGCCACTGTTCCTGGCCGAATTTTTTTTTTTTTAATTTCCTCAAGACAGAGTCTTGTTCTGTCATCTGGGCTGGAGTGCAGTGGCTGGCTGCAATCTCTACCTCCTGGGTTCAAGCAATTCTCCTGCCTCACCCTCCCAAGTAGCTGGGATTACAGGTGCCTGCCACATGCCCAGCTATTGAGATTGCTTTTATTAAGGTCACCTTTGAGTGGACACTTTTCTGTCCTCATCTTACTCAACTGCCCAGCAGCACTGTTTTTGCTGCTGACTCCTCTCTTGAAACACTTTCCTCTCTCGAAACACTTTCCTTTCTTAGCATCTGACACCACTCTCTACTAGTTTTCTTTCTACCTTTCCAGATAATCCTTTTCAGGCTCATTTGCCATCTTCTTCATTACCCAACTTCTAAAAGATAGAAATGTTCCAGGGTTGGTTCTGGGACCTCTTATCTGTCCACAGCAATTTTTTTCATAGGAGCACTATTGGTATTTTATGTGAGACATTTCTTCATTGAGCAGGATTTCTCATGCATTGCACAATGTTTTATATTCCTAGATTCTACCCACTAAGTGCCAGTAGTGTCTCCTTTGTCCCTGCAGTCAATGTGACAACCCAAATTGCCTCCAAACAATCTCTAGAAAAGTAACACTTCTCCAAGTGAAGAACAATCTCCTCTTTCATTTGGTGGTGCAAGCCAGTCCATAAACCATACACCTACCATGTACAGTATATATAAATTCTCAAATATCTCCAGCCCAAACTTTTCTTAGGAAATTTAGACTATCTTTAACTATCTACATTTTTATTTGGATGGCCTGTTGTGGAAGGTCAATAAATATTTGATGAATTAATGATCTAATTAACTATCTTAGTCCCTCTTTTTTTGTGTGTGACAGAGTCAGACTCTGTCACAAAAAAAAAAAAAAAGCTGGAGTGCAGCGGTGTGATCTTGGCTCATTGCTACCTCTGCCTCCCGGGTTCAAGCGATTCTCCTGCCTTAGCCTCCCAGGTAGCTGGGATTACAGGTATCCACCACCAGGCCCAGCTAATTTTTGTATTTTTAGTAGAGACAGGGTTTCACCATGTTGGCCAGGCTGGTCTTGAACTCTTGACCTCAAGTGATCCACCCATCTTGGTCTCCCAAAGTGCTAGGATTACAGGTGTGCGCCACTGTGCCCAGCCTGTCCCTCTTTTGTCTAACACTAAATTGCTGATCTTCTCATGCATGTTGTTCACTGTGGGAGATCAGGAGATGTGCTGCTCAGACCCCTTTCAAGAAAGGACCTGCTGCCCAGCTGTAGGAGTGTAGTTAGCTGAGAGTCTCTAGCTGTTATTGTCTTTAAGGTCTACCTCAGCTCTACAGCCAAAGTCACACTCTCCTTAGCATGTAGTTAAGTCATACTCTTCTTGGGCAGGTTTCTAGCCAATGAGTGCACAAGGTGGTAGTTCGTGGGTCTAGTCTAACACAGAACCCCTCCAACCGGAAAGTTTTGCTCAGGAACCCCTCCATTGAGCTGGCAGAGACTTTGTCAGGTTTACATCGTTATCTGCAAACTCTCCCTGCACAATTCTGCTTCTGTCCCTTTTCCTACACAGGTATTACTCCCCTGATAAGCCTTTGGCACACCTAACTCTGTCCTAGGATAGGCTTCCCAAACAATCTGCTCTGCACTCTCTCTATCCTTCTCATTTTAATAATTTGTATACATCCAGTTGATCAAGCTAAACCCCTACGAGTCATCTCTGATTCTTTGTTTTCCTTCATACCACATATTTACTTCATCAGCATCAAAAGGTTCTGTTGATTCTACCTCTAAGGTACATAATCAATCTCTCTCTCTCTCCCTCTCCCTCTCCCTCTCTCTAATAACCCAGTCTCAGTTATCATCATATCTCAACGGAATACTGTGAATAGCCTCCAAATTACTGTCCTACTGTCAATTTGGCATCCATTCTTCACGGAGCAGTTGGAGCAATGCTTTAAAACATAGCACTACTCGCCACGCACGGTGGCTCACGCCTCTAATCCCAGCACTTTGGGAGGCCAAGGTGGGTGGATCATGACGTTGGGAGTTCGAGACCAGCCTGGCCAACATGGTGAAACCCTGTCTCTACCAAAAATACAAAAATTAGCCGGGCGTGGTGACACGCGCTTGTAATCCCAGCTACTTGGGAAGCTGAGGCAGAAGAATCGCTTGAACCCAGGAGGCGGAGGTTGCAGTGAGCCAAGATCATGCCACTGCATTCCAGCCTGGGCAACAGAGTGAGACTCTGTCTCAAAAGAAAAAAAAAAAAGGCACTACTCTACTTGAAAATAATGTGTTCTCACTTAACTGCTTACCATGTCTGTCAATCCTCTGTATGATATCTCATTCATCTTTCTGTCCAGCCTCATTCCTCACTATTCTCCTTCTCTGTCATTATACTTTAACCATGTTGGTTTTTCTGATCTTTGAAACTACTTCCACCTGAGGCCTTTGCCGAAGCTGTGCCCCTTTCAGCAGATCACTATTCCCCCAACAGTTTGCATGGCTGGATTCTTTTCATTCATTGGAAGTCAAATGCCACTGCTTCAAAAAAAAAAAGCTACTTGGACCATTTAATCTAAAGCCATTTTCCTCTCCTCCCTCCTATTACTCTCTCTAATTGTGTGTGTGTGTGTGTGTGTATGTGTGTGTGTGTGTACTTTTTTCCTTAATTGCTTTTTGTCTGTGTCTTTCACTAGACCATAAAATCGATGAGGGCATAAACCATATTTGATTTGTTTATGCCCAGAGCCTAGTATATAGCAGGCAATCCACACACATTTGTTGAATGCATGAAAGTCATCTAATTATCTTAGGTACTCATATTGTTGGGTTGTTTTCCTCATAGTGTTTT
Source organism: Piliocolobus tephrosceles (assembly GCF_002776525.5). Classification (NCBI taxonomy): domain Eukaryota; kingdom Metazoa; phylum Chordata; class Mammalia; order Primates; family Cercopithecidae; genus Piliocolobus; species Piliocolobus tephrosceles. Next base: position 47,044,212 of record NC_045446.1, read on the forward strand.
GGCAAAGGGATTTACTTTTTGTTTTTATTGTTTTCCTTCAGAAAGAGAATGGGGCCCAGCATGGAGGCTCATACCTGTAATCCCAGCACTTTGGGAGGCTGAGATGGGTGGATCACCTGAGGTCAGGAGTTTGAGACCAGCCTGGCCAACATAGTGAAACCCCACCTCTACTAAAAATACTAAAATTAGCTGGGCGTGATGGTGTGTGCCTGTAATTCCAGCTACTCAGGAGGCTGAGGCAGGAGAATCTCTTGAACATGGGAAGTGGATGTTGCAGTGAGCCAAGATCATGCCACTGCACTCCAGCCTGGGCAACAGAGCAAGACTCCATCTCAAAAAAAAAAAAAAAAAAAAAAGATTTATAATATTCTAAGGACAATAATCCTATTTCCTTTTAGCAATCTTACCAAATAAATTTAAAAAATAAATAAATATAAAGAACAATACATTAGAAACATAGGAGGAGGAATCCTGAAGCATATATCCCACAGATTATAAAAATGTAGTGAGAATAAATAAGTTATGGCTGGGCGTGGTGGCCCACGCCTATAATGCCAGCACTTTGGGAGGCCAAGGCAGGTGGATCACCTGAGGAGTTCAAGACCAGCCTGGCCAACTTGGCAAAACCCTGTCTCTACAAAAATACAAAAATTAGCCGGGCATGATCATGGGTGCCTGTAAACCCAGCTGGTCATGAGCCTAAGGCAGAATCGCTTGAACCTGGGAGGCAGAGGTTGCAGTGAGCTGAGATCACATCATTGTACTACAGCCTTGGCAACAGAGCGAGACTCCATCTGGAAAAAAAAAAAAAAAATTTATAAGTTCAGTCATACTGCAGTGAGGAACATTATCAAATAAATATTGAGTGCTACACTTATATATATATATTTTCATCCAAGAAAAGACCTTAGAGAGGCTTTGCAATGATCAGATCAATTACATAAATCTTGTTTCCTAACCTCTGGATTTTCATTCTATAAACTTAAACAAACAAACAAACAAACAAACAAACAAACTCTTACCACCCCCAAGGACTAGGCAGTATATACAGTGAGCAGTCTTTTCAGGTAATTCCTATAATTCTTCACTATGATAAAAGTTGGGCCGGGTGCTGTAGAGGACTGCGTGCTCGCAAACGAGACGTTCCCGATAAGCCCTGCTCTTGCAGACAAAGCAGGACGGTCCTTCTCTGCAAACAGAAAGGACAAAGGAGCCAGCTGTAAACAGTGGGCTCTGGGAACTGGTCAATGTTTACTGATCTTGGGAGTCAAGGAAAGGTCAGAGAAGCAACACATGCCCCATGACTTGGTAACATTCCACAAACGGCTGTATAAAATAAAGCAGAGTGTGCCGTTCGGCGCAGCCGCCATGTATGTCTTGTCCTGTGTTGTCTTATGTGTTCGTTCATTCCTTTGTTTAGGAAACACGTGGACCCCAACAACTGGTGCAGCGAGCAGGGTCCGTGGCTCCAAGAAAGCAAGGAACCGGAGGGGGAGCACCCCGGGTGTGTAAGTACAGAAGGGGGACCCACGGGATAATTTTGGGGAATTCCACCTCTCTGGCCTCAGAATATTTACGGCTGTTTCAAGGACTGTTGCTGTCTATAGGAGTAGAAGTGAAAGAAAAGACTTTGAAGTGATTGTTTGCCCATGTTGAACAACATTGTTACTGGTTTCAGTATCAGACTAAAGTGCAGCTGAATCGGAGAGAATGGTTACAGGTAGTAAAAGCTCTGCGTAGAGCTCACCAGTTAGGGGATACTATGCCTCTAAATTTGTGGACCTTGTGTAACTCTATCACTCAGGCATTAGAGTTACTTGAGACTGATTCAGAGTGTGGTGATGCAGCCACAGGAGGAAAGGTATCTAAGGATTTGGAAAAAAAATAAATCTGAAATAGAGCCCATTTATGCCAGGATAACAGAGGATGGGGGGGTAGCAAAAGGGGGAGAAGAGGAAGAGCCAACTCTTCCTTCTTCTAAGGGGAATTCTGACATGCAGCATATTATAGGAATGCTTCAACAGATATTACAGATACATTCTTCTAATTCACCTTTGCAAGCTTTCCCTGTTTCTTTTCCTTCTGCCCCGTTAGAAGGGGATTTTTCAGTGCCTCCAACCCCCCAGCTTCCTTACCTTTGTCTGGCAAAGTTTTCTCAGTGCCTTTCCTGCCATTGGAGGAGGGAGAAAAGGAAAAGATAAGAAAATTTGAGGAGCTAGATTTGTTTCCAATTATTCGTGCTCCTTTTGCTCCTAATGCTCGGTTTCCAAATGGTGGCAATGATGTCCAATTTACTGCCTTACAATTTAAATTTTTGAAAGAAATGAAAACTGCCATTTCTAACTATGGACCTCAATCTCCTTTTGTCCTTGGTCTTCTTGATGCTTTTTCATCAGAAAATTTGATGATTCCTATAGACTGGGAGACTTTGGGGAAGGCTGTTCTTGATCGTTCTCAGTGGTTACAATTGCACAGCTGGTGGATGGACAAGGCGCATGTGCAGGCTAGAAAAAATACTACGTGTGATTCCCCAGAACCCACTGAGGAACAACTCACAGGCACGGGCCAATATGCTACTCTTAATGCTCGGGCTGGCCTAAAATGATGTCGCCCTTACTCAAATCAAGACTTTGTTTTTAAGGGCCTGAAATAAGGTAGAAATAGCAGGAAAATCTTCCCTCTCCTTTGTAAAGATTTTACAGGACGCAAATGAACCATATCCAAATTTTGTAGCCCATCTTCAAGATGCTGTCTTAAAAACTGTGGGTGTTGGCCCTACTTCAAAAATTTTGTTACAAACATTGTCTTTTGAAAATGCTAATGCTGACTGTCAAAAATTGTTAAGACTATTAAAGGCCAGTGGGGCCAATTTAGATAAATATATTAGAGCTTGTGCTGGTGTTAGAGGGGCTATTCATAATGCTCAGTTATTTGCTGGAGCCCTATCTAAAGCCTTAAAAGAAAATAACAAACAAGGTATTTGCTTTCAATGTGGTAAAGCTGGACATTTCAAGAAAAAATGTCATAAAAAATTGAGCACTTTTATCAAACCTCAAGGCAGAAAGCTGCCTTCAGAGGTGTACAAACGTTGTGACAAAGGTCAACATTGGACAAATAAATGTCGTTCCAAAACTGATAAAAGTGAAAATTTACTGTCTCCTCTCCCAGAAAATAGGAGCCGGGGCCCACAGACTTGGGGCCCCAACAATTATAATACAAGCCTACCACAATACCCAGTGAGCAATGGCCTACAACATCAAGTAATAAATTCAAGTCCTCCTTAAGGATATCACCCCTTACCCCAGTTTCCCAGCTTTATGCAGCAACTAAACAGAGTGCCACTACTGACTTAGCTATTACTCAGCCTTACACCTTGTCTCCTAATGGAGGAGTATATAAATTAACTACTGGAGTGTGTGGCCCTTTGCCAAAAGGACATGTAGGACTTTTGTTAGGTCAAAACAGCAGTACTATACAGGGGTTAATGGTAATTCCAAAAATTATTGATCCTGATTTTACTAATAAAATTCTTATTATGGTACAAGTCTCACAATTTATGCGCCTAGAGGCAGGGGAACGTATCGCGCAATTACTTTTATTGCCTTTTTTTCCGTTCCTATCTAGACAGGTATCTCGACAGGGAGGGTTCGGTAGCACAGGAAAAACTGTTTTTTAGGAAACTTTAGTTTCTAATCAAAAGCCCTTATGTTCATTGCACATTAATGAAATAGTTTTTGAAGGGTTAATTGACATGGGGACAGATGTGTCTATCATTTGTTTAAATCAGTGGCCTATGCAATTAAAAAAAAAAAAAAACAAGTTTCAGTTACACTCACTGACTTGGGTGTGCTTCTATGGTTTCTCAAAGCATAAGACCTTTAACCTGTATCGGTCCTAAAGGTCAACAAGGTCAAATTTTTTTTATATTGCTCCTATCAATATTAATCTTTGGGAACAAAATCTTTTACAACAATTTGGTGCTTTTTTAAACATTCCTCATATTTCTTCAGCTGCCAAAAATATGATGTTCAAAATGGGCTACAATCCTTTAAATTCATAGCCACTGTTCACCAGCCTCAACCTTTACAATTAAAGTGAAAAACTACCACTCCTGTTTGGGTGGAACAGTGGCCATTATCTAAAGAAAAACTTGGGGCTTTAAAAGAGTTAGTCAAAAAAAAACAATTGGCCGAGGGGCATATAGAGCCAAGTATTTCTGCACGAAACTCCCCTGTCTTTGTCATGTATAAAAAAAAAAAAAAGTAAAAAATGGCGTTTATTAACTGACCTTAAAACTATAAATGTTTACATTCAACCTATGAGGAGTTTACAGCCTGGTCTTCCTAATGCCACCCTTATCCCACAAAGTTAAAAATTAATGGTCATAGATCTCAAAGATTGTTTTTTCTCTATTCCATTACAACCTCAAAATTATAAGATGTTTGCCTTTATTATTCCTAAATATAATAATGGGCAGCCCACTCAAAAATATCAGTGGAAGGTTCTTCCCCAGGGTGTGCTTAATAGCCCTACTTTATGTCAAAAATTCATACATAGGACTTTAAATCCTGTAAAAAATCAGTTTCCAACTGTGTTAATTTATCATTATATAAATGATATTTTATTGGCTACCCCTAATGTAACCCTCCAAAATCAAGTTTTTAAGGTTTTACAACAACAGTTAATTCATTATAATTTACAAATATCTCCTAAAACAAATACAAACTCAGTTCCCCATTCAATATTTGGGGTATCTATTGGCTAAAAAACAAATCCACCCACAAAAGGTTCAAATTAGGAGAGATCAACTTATGACCCTTAATGACTTTCAAAAATTGTTGGGGGATATTAATTGGCTTCGTCCCATCTTAGGTATTCCTATTTATAAATTACAACCTTTGTTTACTACTTTGAAAGGGGATTCGGATTTAAACAGTTCTCAACAATTATCTCCTACTACAAAAGAGAAATTATCTTTTGTAAAAAATAAAATTAGTAAAGCTCACCTTGATTATATTATACCCGATCTTCCACTCTCTTTATGTCTTTTTCATACTCCTCATTCACCAACAGCCATCTTACATCAAAATAACAACATTCTAAAATGACTATTTTTGGCTAATAAAGTCATTAAAAAAATTTACCCTTATATTAATAAATTGGCTAAATTAATTATTAAAGGGCAACATAAAACTCATCAATTGCTTAAAATTAACCCTATAAAAATTATTACCCGATTATCTAATCAATACATTAAATCTCTACTAAAAACTCATAAAAAATAACAAGTGACTTGAGCTAAGTATACTGGTTCCTTTTCTCAACACTATCCCAGTCATAGATTATTTACTTTTCTACAACAATATTCTTTCCTGCCCTATACTCCTATTTCTTATACTCCGGTTAAAGGTCCCACATTTTTAGTAATACTTCTAACAATAAAAAAGCTAAATACTGGACATCAAATAATTCAAAAATTTCTCACTATCCATTTAAATCTGTACAACAAAAAAAACTTTTTACCATTCCATTATGGTACTACAAAATTGGCCTCAAACTCCTTGTAATATAGTTAGTGATTCCCAACATACTGTATATGTGACTAAGTATATTTCTCAAACTTCTTTACCATTACTCCCAAAAACCCCTTTACAAAAACTATTTTCCTTATTGTTTTTGACTCTTACTTCCCATACAACCCCCCTTTTTATCACTCATATTCGTTCACATTCAGCTTTACCGGGACCTTTAACTTTTGGTAATAGCCAAATTGATTCTTTACTTGTTGGCAATGTCCAACAGGCTCAAGATAAACATCAATTACATCATACTAACAGTTTAGGATTACAACGGCGATTTTCTGTAACATGCCGTCAAGCCCAAACTATTGTCAGAGCCTGTCCATCTTGTGCTCCTATTATTACACCCTTCTTAAGTCCAGGTATAAATCCCCGAGACACTCAACAAAATCATATTTGACAAATAAATATAACTTATATTTCTTCTTTTGGTTGTTTAAAATATGTTCATCATATAATTAATACTTGGTCACACTTCCAATGGGCTACACCATTACCCTCTAAAAAAACTAATTCTGTTATTACTCATTTACTTACTTACTTTACAGTTATAGAAGTTCCTACTAAATTAAAAACTGACAATACTCCTACTTATTACTCTCACAAATTGGCTGCCTTTGTCTCTTCATACCACATTCGTCATTCCACTGATATTCCATTTAACAGTCAAGGTCAATTATTTAAAAAACTAATACTACCTTAAAATTACAACTTTTAAAACAAACAGGGGGAAATGGATGAGATTCCCCAAAACATCAAATTCTGAAAGCTCTTTTTACTTTAAATTTTCTTAACTATTGGCGCCAATTACAGCAATCTGCAGCAGTAAAACATTTTCAACAACCATTAAAAAAGCCACAAGCTAACAATTTGTGGGTGTACTATCCTTCATTACAAGGCCAATATTTAAAAAGAAAAGTTTTACAATGGGGTCGAGGTTATGCTCTTGTTCGTACAGGTGCCAGAGACGATTGGTTCCCATCCCGACAGTTGAAGCAGTGCCATGGCGAAGAGGAGCCAGCCGGAGGACTTCCTGGCGGCATTTCAAAAATTAAATCTGAGTACTCAGAAAACCTTCACCTTCGAAACTCAACGAGCGGAACCCCCAACATGGGGTCAGCTAAAAAAGCTTACTCAAGAAGCTGAAGGGGTTGTTCAACAAGCTAGACAGCCCAAAACCTCACTGACCTTATTTCTGGCTATGCTAGCTGTAGTAAATTGCCAGCTGGAGAATTCACATATTGGGCTTATATTCCCCTTCCACCCTTCTATCAAGGTGTGGCCTGGGGAGACAAATAAGTTTTAGTATTTACTAATGATACTGCTTGGATGCCATCACCTTTTTAAAATCAGGATCCTGAGTTAGACACGGGTATAATAAACAGTTCATATCAATTTGGGGTAAAAGGGTTACCTATATGTCTTGGGAAGAGTCCACATTGTTTATATACTTCTCATGAGGCTTGGGCTGTATGCTATAATCATAGTCACATTGCTGCCTTTACTATGATTGTTGTTACTCAGAGTTTTAAATATAATCATACTGCTCTGCTTAACAAAACCTTGCCTACTATATTATCCTTATGTCCTGAGTGGACTAGATGTAAAAGAAGTAGACCACGATTATTCTTAGAGGTAAAAGGTAGGAATTACAGATACCTTGTCACTGACTGAAGTGTGCATGGAGATTTTCAGACTAAGTTTAGCCACATTAGCCTACGATGACATAGAAATAATCCCAGCATTTATGCTAATGGTAACAAAACTATTATTTGACATGATGGTGGCTTGTCGCCCCCTATGCCACATTTGGCCAACACCTCACAAATACAAAGTCATATATGAAAGGTACTAGCTACTGGCAAACCAATGTCTACTTTTACGGGAAACATGTCTTTAAATACCACTAATCTTTCTAATCCTTTCCATGTATCTTTACATCGAAACAGATCTATATATGTCATTGCTTGTGTTAAAAAACCATACTTGTTGTTAGCGAGAATCTTTAAATGGGATAATACAGGAGTAGTTAACTGTATGGGCAATTGTACATTTTTAAGCTGTATAAATACTACTTGGTGGCATAATAATTGGAATGAGACTTACTCCAATATATATATTTTTTAAGAGCTAGAAAAAAAACCTGGTTACCTGTGAACTTGACACGCACCTGGAGTAAATCTACTGGGGTTACTCAAATTTACAAAGTAATGCAGATCTTGTCCACCGCAGCCAAAGAGCGGTTGGGATCGTCGTAACAGCAGTAGTGGGACTTGTGGCCATTGCTTCCACCGCTGCTGTTGCTGGACTGGCGTTACATCAGAGGATCTAAAATGCAAAGTTCGTGCAACAATGGCATAAACAATCTCACTTGTTGTGACAACAACAATGAGACATCAATGCTCATTTGACTAAATGAGTAGATAACTTAAAACAAGTGGTTTCTTGGATAGGGGATCAGCTAACAGTGTTAAATACTCGAGTCCTGTTAAAATGTGACTGAAATACTACTCAATTTTGTATTACCCCTGTTCCTTTTAACAACACTGTACATAATTAGACAAAGATAAAAAGGCTTTTAATTGGCCATAATAATCTTTCCCTAAAAATACAAAAACTAATACACAATATTTCTAAAACGTTTTGTAATCAGTTACCATTGCTGACTGGCGCAGATTTAATGACTGGTATTGCACAAAGCTTGAAATCTTTAAACCCTATGAGTCCTATAAAAACTGTACTGACTTCTGTTTCTAGCAATGTATTGATTGTTGTTTTTGCCTTTGTCATTTTCACAGTCTACTGGAAACGGTGCCAAAGGGCAAACACCGAATCCCAGTGAGCCCAACATGTGATGATGGTTTTGAAAGAAATTCAAACCTGTAAATAAAGAAGGGGGAGATGTAGAGGACTGCGTGCTCGCAAACGAGACGTTCCCGATAAGCCCTGCTCTTGCAGACAAAGCAGGATGGTCCTTCTCTGCAAACAGAAAGGACAAAGGAGCCAGCTGTAAACAGTGGGCTCTGGGAACTGGTCAATGTTTACTGATCTTGGGAGTCAAGGAAAGGTCAGAGAAGCAACACATGCCTCATGACTTGGTAACATTCCACAAACGGCTGTATAAAATAAAGCAGAGTGTGCCGTTCGGCGCAGCCGCCATGTATGTCTTGTCCTGTGTTGTCTTGTGTGTTCATTCCTTTGTTTAGGAAACACGCGGACCCCAACAGGGTGCAGTTGCTCAGGCCTGTAATTCTAACACTTTGGGGGGCCAAGGCAGGAGGATTGCTTGAGCCCAGGAGTTTGAGACCAGCCTGGACAACAAAGTGAGGCCTCAGCTAATTAAAAAATTAGCTGGACGTGGTGGTGTATGCCTATAGTCCCAGCTACCCAAGAGGCTGAAGTAGGAAGATCACTTGAGCCCACGTTTAGCCTGCAGTGAACTGTGATTGTGCCATTGCACCCCCGCCCGGGGGAAAGAGAGGGAGACTCTGTCAAAAAAAAAAAAAAAAAAAAAAAAAGCCCTGAAATACTTGGCAAACTGAGTTTACATTTTTTATTCACTCTAAAACAATCTAACCCACATATAAACATCAACTTTTGGCTGGGCGCAGTGGCTCACGCCTGTAATCCCAGCACTTTGAGAGGCTGAGGTGGGCGAATCACAACCTCAGGAGTTCGAGACCAGTCTGGCCAACATGGCGAAACCCTGTCTCTACTAATAATACAAAAATTAGCCAGGTGTGGTGGTACACACCTGTAGTCCCAGCTGCTTGGGAGCCTGAGGCAGAAGAATTGCTGGAACCCGGGAGGTGGAGGTTGCAGTGAGCCAAGATCGAGCCATTGCACTCCAGCCTGAGCAACAGAGGGAGACCCTGTCTCAAAAAAAAAAAAAAAAAAATTCAACTTTTATGACTTTTTTTTTTTGAGAGACAGAGCGCCTCACTATATTGCCAAGGTTGGAATACAATGGCGATTCACAGATGTGATTATTGTGCACTATAGCCTCAAACTTCTAGGATCAAGGAAAGGATCCTCCTGCCTCAACCTTCCAAGTAGCTGGGACTAAGGGCACACACTAGCATGCCCAGCTGTGATTCTTTTTGAAAGCTCTACTGATGCAGACATTCTCTTATGACATCACGAACTTACCCAAATAATCTTATGCTTTTTGGTGATGCTGTAAAAATTGTATCTTCCCACTCAATGCAATCCTGGGTTGCAGTCCTGAGATGAAATTAACACATGATGTCATAGGGGGACGATACAAAGAGATGTGCAAAGGCTTGCAATGGTATGGAGGAATGAGTTGTTATTCCAAGGTGTTAGCGCAATTCATGATGTCACAGAGGGTGTAGCCAAGCAACCCTCAAGAGTGGAGGGGAAGACTGTTCATATAGTTCATGACATCACAAAGACAGGGCTCGGGACATTACAAAAACTTGACATCTTAAAGGGATGGTCAGACTCTGAAATCACCAGTGGGAGGTGCACAACAGGAAAAGGGTTGGGCCCATATTTGGGAAGTCAGTGATCAGCGATGTCATAAGGAAATGGAGCAGTCATTCATTCCTTTGAGCATGAACACATAGAAAAGTTTGAAAGTTTTAGGACAAAGATTACAGACTGCTGCCCAGGGGTGGGATCTGGCCCATAGACATGTTTTGTTGGCCTGCACACACGATTTTGTGTGTTTCTTCCCCAGTTAGTTGTCAAATTTGGAATTTCTATAATAAAAATCAGGATTTCTGGTTTCTTTTTAAAAATGTTAGAGTTCTGACAACCTTTGGTCTGCATTCCTACCTGGCAACAGCTGGCTGGAGCACACTAACAGCTTCCTTTTTTTGGGTGAGGCAGGTACTCTTAGTTTACCACAGTCCTCATTTAGTTAGTTTTACTCATATTATCCACCTAGAACTCGTGGGCATTCAGGTTTGTGACACTGGTTTGGGGAATTCCATATAACAAAGAGGTGAGGTAATGTTGGGAAATACATTGTAGGAGGGGAAGGTAATCTATGACATGAGAAGCTATGTAGACCTTAGGAAATTCCTTGTGACAAGGATAGAAGCAGTGGGATATTGATACACTGCTATTTTAACCCCAAGAATATTCTGATCCTGCCACCCTTGACTTCTGAGAGTATTTTGCCCCCACTGTGTTGAAAGCATTAAAAATATGCCACCCCAAAATACACTGCTCTGGCATATTGACTATTTTGAATTAAATATATATACACATATATTGAGATGTGAGAAAAACAGTCACACACTGTTGCCAGGGCTAGAGTGCAGTGGCGCGATCTCGGCTCACTGCAATTTCCACCTCCCAGGTTCAAATGATTCTCCTGCCTCAGCCTCCCAAGTAGGTGGGATTACAGGTGCCTGCAACCACTCCCACAGAGACGGGGTTTCACTATGTTGGTCAGGCTGGTATCAAACTCCTGACCTCATGATCCATCTGCCTCGGCCTCCCAAAGTGCTGGGATTACAGGCATGAGCCACCGCACCCGGCCTGAATTAAACATTAAAAAATAAAAATAAAAATAAAAAAAAACAGCGAATACAAGATCACTCTGACCTTCATTTTGTTTCTTAAAAGCAAGAGATGAAGTTCCTATGTGAAAGATGCCCACTCTATAAACCAACAAACATTCTTATTATCAAGAACAGGAAGAAAATTCTGTACAAAGGAACCTTTTAAAACTAACCATTATCTTCCTAGTCACTTCTCTACCCAATGAGCTACCCTAGTCCAAACTCTTTTGCCTTATCACATTTTCACAGTTACTACTCTTTGTCCAAAGTCCAATTAAGTATATAAGTGATTGACTCTCACTGCTTCTTTGTGTCTTCATTTCTTTATGAGGGCTCTGGTGCCATTTAAAACTTGTATTAAATAAATTTCTATGCTTTTCTCCTGTTAATTTGTCTTATGTCAATGTGATTCCCAGGCCCAGCCAGGACCCTAAGAGGATGGAGGTAGAGTTTTGCTGCTCCATAGTGTATTCAAGAGTTTTATTGTGCATGCATTAATCATGGAATTAAAATGAATCAATAACTCACAAAATACTTTCCAAGAAAATTCACTGATATTGACATAATTCTTATTATATGTTTGTTGTTAAATATCCTTGGTGTTGGCTGGACATGGTGAATCACACCTGTAACCCCAACAACTTGAGAGGCCAAAGCAGGAGGATGGCTTGAGGCCAGTAGTTCAAGACCAGCCTGGGCAGCATAGTGAGACCCCCAACTCTACAGAAAAAATAAATACATAAAAAGAACAAAAAACCCACACAAATCCTTGGTGTCAAATATCCTTGGGTCAGGTTTAGAAGAAATCTTATTACTCCTCAAGTGGTATAAACCATGATATTTTCAAAAGATCCATAATATCATCAACAATTGCCCTTGAAACATCCCACTCTCTTTACTGCCTGCATGCCTCAGCTCAAACCGCTCCTTTTCTTAGAAGGCCCTTCTCTTTCACTGACCTCTGAATTATTCTTCAAATAACAGTGGAGAAATTACTTCCCCAAGCCACACTCTCCTAGCATTAAGAAACAACTCCTGGCCGGGCGCGGTGGCTCAAGCCTGTAATCCCAGCACTTTGGGAGGCCGAGACGGGCGGATCACGAGGTCAGGAGATCGAGACCATCCTGGCGAACACGGTGAAACCCCGTCTCTACTAAAAAATACAAAAACTAGCAGGGCGAGATGGCGGGCACCTGTAGTCCCAGCTACTTGGGAGGCTGAGGCAGGAGAATGGCGTAAACCCGGGAGGCAGAGCTTGCAGTGAGCTGAGATCCAGCCACTGCACTCCAGCCTGGGCGACAGAGCGAGACTCCGTCTCAAAAAAAAAAAAAGAAACAACTCCTGGCTGGGCACGGTGGCTCACGCCTGTAATCCCAACATTTTGAGAGGCAGAGGTAGGCAGATCACAAAGCCAGGAGTTCGAGACCAGCCTGGCCAAAATTGCAAAAGCCCGTCTCTACTAAAAATACAAAAATTAGCTGGACTTGATGGTGGGTGCCTGTAATCCCAGCTACTCAGAAGGCTGAGGCAGGAGAATGGCTTGAACCTGGGAGGCAGAGGTTGCAGTGAGCCAAGATTGCACCATTGCACTCCAACCTGGGCAACAGAGTGAGACTCCATCTCAAAAAAAAAAACAAAAAACAACTCCTCCTCCTACAGAACTTTGAAGACATCTTTATTATAAAATTTATCACGGTGGAGTACCTTTTTAAACAATTTTATCAATTTCCTTTGGTAGAATTAAAGGTTGTGAGTTATTTAAAGGCAATATTTTCTTTCTGGCAATCTAAAGTCATTTAATAAATATTTGTATAGTAAATGGTCATAAGCCAGTATAGGTCAAAAGTTTATGGGGTGGGGCCATGATGAGAAATGCTACTATATGACAAAAGTTGCCATATGAAAATGAGGCAGAATATGATGTCATGGGGAAAATCTATGCAAGCTTATCTGATGACACTAGTCTGGATGTGCTGACTACAACAGGAAGAGGAACTGAGCCCTACATTTGATCACTAGGGTGGCACAGCTTCTAGGAAATCCTCCCATGTCCAGATCATCCTGAGCACTTACCACAGTGCTTGGAAGAGAGTAGACCTACGGTGAATACCTACTTGATGAATAAATCAGTGAGTGAGTGAATATGGGAATAACCTAGCATATTCTGGGTTCTAAGCCATCCTAAATCAGGCTTCCCCCACCCCCTGAGATAGTCTCTCTCTTTCTCTCTGTCACCCAGGCTGGAGTGCAGTAGCACAATCAAGGCACACTACAACCTTGATCTGCCAGGCTCAAGCCATCCTCCCACCTTAGCCTTTGGAGTATCCGGAACTGTAGGCATGCACCACCATGCCTGCCTAATTTTATTTTTTGTACAGATAGGGTCTCTCTGTATTGCCTAGGCTGGTCTTGAACTCCTGGGCTTAGGTGATCCTCCTGCCTCAACCTCCCACAGGCTTTGGTTCTGAATTAGGTTAGTCTGGAGTGGTTTAGTTCTGCTGCAAGCTGTTCTTTGTTGAGCCAATGTCTTAGTTGAGGTCAAGCATAGTTGTCTACGTCAGCACAGTATTCCCCTGCTTATATGCAATTTCACTTTCCTGGGTTTCAGTTTCCAGCATTCAAGTACAGTCCAAAAAGATTAAATGGAAAATTCCAGAAATAAACAATTCATAAGTGTTAAATTGTATGCTGTTCTGAGTAGTTAGTATGTAGTATGATGAAATCTCAGCCATCCTGCTCTGTCCCACTCCAGATGTGAATCATCGCTTTGTTCAGTATATCCATGCTGTATACACTACCCATTTATTAGTCACTTAGCAGTTGTCTCAGTTATCAAATCGACTGTCACAGTATCACAGTGCTTGTGTTCAGTAAGTCTTATTTTTCTTAATAATGACCCTACAGCCCAAGAGTAGTGATGCTGAAATATTGTTATAATTTTTTTTTTTTTTTTTTTTTTTTTGAGATGGAGTTTCACTCTTGTTGCCCAGGCTGGAGTGCAGTGGCCTGATCTCAGCTCACTGGAACCTTCACCTCCTGGGTTCTGGGTTCAGGCGATTCTCCTGCCTCAGCCTCCCAAGTAGCTGGGATTACAGGCAGGCACCACCACACCCCATGTTTTTGTTTTTGTTTTTGTTTGAGATAGAGTTTCGTTCTTGTTGCCCGGGCCAGAGTGCAGTGACCTAATCTTGGCTCACTGCAACCTCTACCTCCTGGGTTCAAGCGGTTCTCATGAACACATACAATGATGGTCCCATGATTTTAAAATGGAGCTGAATAATTCCTATTTCCTAGTATTTACCATACTATTCATTTGTGTGTGTGTATCTGTGTGTGTGTTTGTGGGTGTGTGACAGGGTCTCACTTTGTTACCCAGGCTGGAGTGCAATGGTGCAATTACAGCTCACTGTAACCTTAATTTCCTGGGTTCAAATGATTCTCCCACCTCAGCCTCCTAATGTAGCTAGGACCACGAGCTAATTTTTGTATATATACTTTTCTTTTTCTTTTTCTTTTTTTTTTTTTTTTGAGATGGAATCTCGCTCTGTCGCCCAGGCTGGAGTGCAGTGGCGCGACCTCAGCTCACTGCAAGCTCCGACTCCCGGGTTCATTCCATTCTCCTGCCTCAGCCTCCCAAGTAGCTGGGACTACAGGTGCCCACCACCACGGCTGGCTAATATTTTTGTATTTTTAGTAGAGACGGGGTTTCACCGTGTTAGCCAGGATGGTCTCGATCTCCTGACCTCGAGATCTGCCTGCCTCAGCCTCCCAAAGTGCTGGGATTACAGGCTTGAGCCACCGTGCCCCGCCTATACTTTTCTTTTTTAGGACAATGTCTCGCTCTGTCACCCAGGATGGAGTGCAGTGGTGCCATCTCAGCTCACTGCAACCTCCACCTCCTGGGTTCAAGTGATTCTCCTGCCTCAGCCTCCAGAGTAATTGGAACTACAGGTGTGTGCAACCATGCCAGGCTAATTTTTGTATTTTTAGTAGAGATAGGGTTTCACTATGTTGGCCAGGTTGGTCTCGAATTCCTGACCTTGTGATCCACCCGTCTCGGCCTTCCAAAGTGCTGGGATTATAGGAGTGAGCCACAGCACCTGGCCTGTACTATATCTTTTATCATTTCTTTAGAGTGTACAAAGGTTGGTGCAAAAGTGACTGAGGTTTTTGCAATTAAAATAATGGCAAAAAAAATCAGGCACAGTGGCTCATGCATGTAATCCCAGCATTTTGGGAGGCCAAGGTGGGTAGATCACCTGAGGCCAGGAGTTCAAGACCAGCCTAACCAACACAGTGAAACCCTATCTCTACTAAAAATGCAAAATTAGCTGGGCGTGGTGGCACAAGCCTGTAATCCCAGCTACTCGGGAAGCTAAGGCAGGAGAATGGCTTGAACCTCGGGAGGCAGAGGTTGCTGTGAGCCAAGATCGTGCCATTGTACTCCAGCCTGGGTGACAAGAGAGAAACTCTGTCTTAAAAAAAAAAAAAAGGTAATGGCAAAAACCACCACCACTTTTGCACCAACCTAATACTTCTACTTATAAAATAAAAAAAGTAAAACAGCCTCAGGCACACCCTTCAGGAGATATTCTAGAAGACAGTCTAGAATATGACATCCAGAAGATGATGCTCTGTGCATATTATTGTCCCTGAAGACCTTCCAGGGTGACAAGATTTAGAGTGATATTGATGACCTTGACCCTATGCAGGCATAGGCTAATGTGTGTGTTTGTGTCTTAGTATTTAACAAAAAAGTTTACCAAAAAAAAAAAAAATTGTTTTAATAGAAAAAAGGATTATAGCATAAGAATATAAATAAAATACTTTTGTGTAAATGTACAATGTGTTTGTGTTTTAAGCTAAGTGTTATTACAAAACAGTCAAAAAGTTTTTAAAAAAATTTTAAAGTTGGCTGGGTGTGGTAGCTCACACCTGTAATCCCAGCACTTTGGGAGGCCGAGGCGGGAGAATCACCTGAGGTCAGGAGTTTGAAACCAGCCTGGCCAACATGGTGAAACCCTGTCTCTACTAAAAATACAAAAATTAGCCGGGAGTGGTGGCAGGTGCCTGTAATCCCAGCCACTCCAAAGGCTGAGGCATGAGAATCGCTTGAACCTGGGAGGTGGAGGTTGCAGTGAGCTGAGATCGTGCCACTGTACTCCAGCCTGACCAACAGAGTGAGACTCTATCTCAATAAAAAAAAATAAGATAAAATAAAATTTAAGTTTATAAAGTAAGAAAAGGTACACTTAGCTAAGGTTAATTTTTTATTGAAGAAAGAAAAATATTTTTTATACATTTAGTGTAATCTGAGTGTGCAGTATTTATAAAGTCTACAGTAGTGTACAGTAATGTCCTAGGCCTTCACATTCACTCACCACTCTTTCTAGTCCTGCAAGCTTCATTCATGGTAAGTACCCTCTGCAGGTATATCATTTTTTATCCTTCGTATTTTTACTGTGCCTTTTCTACATTTAAATACACAAGGACTAACATTAGCCACAAGATTAGAAATTATCGTTTAGGAGTCATGCAGTTGGAGGCTACAAGGTTCTGATCCTCCCTAAACTGCTCCTAAAATCAGTGTTTGAGGTATTTTGCAGACTCTGCACTTGATGGACCAGCTGGCCCCACCCAGATCAATAAACTGGCTCAGTTGATATTGTAGCCCCTCGACCTAGGAACTGACTCAGCACAAGAAGACAGCTTGGACTCCCAGTGATTTCATCCCTGACCAATCAGCAGTTCTGGCTCACTGGCTTCTCCCGACTCGCCAAGTTATCCTTAAACACTCTGCTCTTCTGCTGGGCATGGTGGCTCACGCCTATAATCCCAGCACTTTGGGAGGCCGAGGAGGGCAGATTGCCTGAGGTCAGGAGTTCGAGACCAGTCTGGCCAACATGGTGAAACCCCATCTCTACTAAAAATACAAAAAAGTTAGCTGTGTATGTGGTGGGGTGTGCCTGTAATCCCAGCTACTCAGGAGGCTGAGGCAGAGGAATTGCTTGACCAGAGAGGTGGAGGTCGCAGTGTGCCAAGATGGTGCCACTGCACTCCAGCCTGGGCAACAGAGTGAGATTCCATCTCAAACAACAACAACAACAACAACAACAACAACAACAACAACAACAACAACAATAACAACAAACACGCTGCTTTCCAAATGCTCAGGGAGACTGATTAGAGTAATAATAAAACTCCGGTCTCCATACAGCCAGCTCTGCATGAATTACTCTTTCTCTATTACAATTTCCCTGTCTTGATGAATCGGCTCTTTCTAGGCAGCGGGCATGGTGAACCCCTTGGGTGGTTACAACATGACTGTTTATATAGAGTTTAGTACTAGCCAAGGTTTCATTCATCAACTGGGGGTTTGGGAACTTATCCACCACAGATAACCAGGAACTACCCTAGTTATTTCATCCCTGGAATTAGAAACCCAAAAGAGTTCTATAGTGACTTCAACATATCTATACATCAGAACAAGCCCTTTATGAGAGCCTCAAAGATTTTCTTTTCTTTTTTTTTTTGAAACAGAGTCTCACTTATTCTGTTGCCCAGGCTGGAGTGCAGTGGTGCAGTCTCGGCTCACTGCAACCTCTGCCTCCCAGGTTTCAAGCGATTCTTGTACCTCAGCCTTCCAAGTAGCTGGGACTCCAGGTGGGCGCCACCACGCCCAGCTGACTTTTTAGTAGAGATGGGGTTTCACCATCTTGGCCAGGATGGTCTCCTCCTGACCTCGTGATCCACCCGCCTCGGCCTTCCTAAATGCTGGGATTACAGGAGTGAGCCACCACGCCCGGCTTCCCTTCCCAGTCTCACCAGCCCCACTGTTTTTCTTATTGTCCCCAACACTTTCCATTGCAGTAAAATCTAGTGCTTATATGCCATGTTTGCTCAGTCTTCCTTCTCTTTCCCTAAACTTATCCTTTGGCCTAAGATCCTCTCACTTTTCTCACTCTTCTCTCAATGTATATTCTTTGTCAAGGCCCAATTCAAAATTAGTCCTATGTAGGAAGTCTTCTTTGACTGACCTATCCCAAAGCCTTTCTCTGTATAGAAAGGTAATCTTGGTAATTTCTCACTTAATCAAACCTAGCCCTTGTGCAATCCTTATCCTTCTCGGATCCTTGGCAGCATTTGATGCTGTTGGACAGCCTCTCCTTGGCACTCTCTCCTCCCTCGTCTTCCCTCATAGGGTTTTCTCAGCTTTTTTTTTTTTTTTTTTTGAGAGACAGGGTTTCACTATATGTTGGCCAGGCTGGTCTTGAACTCTTGACCTCAGGTGACGTGCCCGCCTTGGCCTCCCAAAATGCTGGGATTACAGGTGTGAGCCACAGTGCTTGGCCATTTTTTTTTTTTTAAGACAGTCTCACTGTGTCACGAAGGCTGGAGTACAGTGGCGTGATCTCAGTTCACTGCAACCTCCACCTCTCAGGTTCAAGTGATTCTCATGCCTCAGCTTCCCGAGTAGCCTGGATTACAGGTGCCCACCACCACACCAGACTAATTTTTGTATTTTTAGTAGAGACGTGAATCACCATGTTGGCCAGGCTGGTCTTAAACTCCTGACCTCAGGTGATTCTCCCATCTCAGCCTCCCAAAGTGCTGGGATTACAGGCGTGAGCCTCTGCACCCAGCCCAGGTTGTCTCAACTTCTTCCTTCCTCCCTGACCTTTCCTCCTGTCTCCTCTTCTACCTCCTATCACCTAAACATAGGGAATCTTCAATGATCTCTTTGGGTTGAGCAGACTTATTTATCAGCAATGCCTTGTATGTTCCTTACCTCCCTTTCCCATCGCAGAGTACTAACCACTATAAGATCATGGCTTTACCTCCCCTTCAGTATTTGCACTATTTCTAGTGTTCGCCACACTCATCTGACAAGGAAAGAGGCAAGCTTAGAGCACACATGGACTTCTACAGGGTCCCTCAGGCCCACAGGTATTGAGGTCTGCCCTGGAAGATGCCTAGTGAGCCCTGGTGGCCAAAGCCTCAGCATGGAGTGCATTGGCCAGTGAGGAGTGTATAGCCTTCAAAGGACCACTTGGAAGCTGCCATAGCTTCCTAGAAGTTGAGTGACTCAGATCTCCAAAGACTCAGCAGTCACTTAGCCAGAGGGAATTGGCCAAAGCAACTCCTGGCACTCAGACTTTGAAGCTGTTCTGGGAGTCAGGTAAGTTGGAAGGCAGCATGATTGTGTCAGCCCAGAAAACTTAGTTCCTTAAAATTACGGAAGTTCTATAGTAGCTGAGTTTGCCTTTTCCCTATGTTAGAAAGAGAATCCATAGGCTTTTGGTTAACATGAGATACTACGATCAAGAAAGGCAGCAGCTGGAGTACAGGCCTAGACCCTCAGAACATCCCTTTATCTTTGGAGGAAGGACAAGGCTCCATTTGTGAGCCTCCATTTGCAAGAGTGAGTGGACCTTGTTGCTCCTACCAAGAACTGGGAAAACTCTTAATTGGAAAGACACCAAGCTGTGACTTTTTATGAGAACAGATCCTGACTTGGACTTCAAAGGAATGATCCCCAGAAGGGTTAGTTAAATATGTGTGTTGAGGATTTCAAAAAGATATGAATGCTTACTATGTATCAAGCCCTGTGCTAGTCACTCTATGTATGTGTGAGAAAAGTAAGTTAGGACCAATTAATTTTTTCATCCTCCTAGGGATGAGTACACCCATATACTCTACAACCAGTAAAAAGTAGAAGATAGCTCTGATATGTAATAATCTTCAGTATGGGCTGGGCGTGGTGGTGGCTCACGCCTGTAATTCCAACACTTTGGGAGCCAAGGTGGGTGAATCACCTGAGGTCGGGAGTTCAAGACCAGCCTGACCAACATGGAGAAACCCTGTCTCAACTAAAAATACAAAAAATTAGCTGAGTGTGGTGGCACATGCCTGTAATCCCAGATGCTTGAGAGGCGGAGGCAGGAGAATCACTTGAACCTGGGAGGCAGAGGTTACGGTGAGCTGAGATCACGCCATTGCACTCCAGCTTGGGCAACAAGAGCGAAACTTCGTCTCAAAAAAAAAATGAAAAAAAAAAAACAACAAAAAACTTTAATATATATTATTAAATTAAGAAATAAATAAGTAGAAACATTACACATACATATGTTCATATTTGTGAATACAAATACACATATACATGGATAATCCATCTAGCACCTTAGTTTCTCAGTTCCTTAATATCTTGAATTATTGCCTTATATGAACATGACTAGAGAAAAACAGACAATCATGCTAACTGATCTAATTTTAAATGTATGACCAGCTGAGTGCAGTAGCACTTTAGAAGGCCTAGGAAGGAGGACTGCTTGAGGTCAGGAATTCAAGACCAGCCTGGTTAACATAGTGAGATCTCACCTCTACAAGAAATTTTTAAAAATTAGCTGGGCATGTTGGTACACATCTGTAGTCCCAGCTATTCGGGAGGTTGAGGCAGGGAGGATCACTTGAGCCCAGAGGTTGGAAGCTACAGTGAGTTATGATTGTATCACTGTACTGCAGCCTGGGCAACAGAGTGATACCCTGTCTCAAAATAAATAAATAAATAAAAATGAATAAATGTATGGCCAGAATCCTCAAGTGGACCTTCAGTGGTATACAGCCACCATAATTTCCCTAATCCAATTCACTCTCCCACTCTCCTTAGTATACCATTTCACTCCTTCTCCTTCTCAACCTCTAATACTCCCCCTCACTCTCAGCTGATAACATTGCTCTTCATTTCACTGAGAAAATGTTAGGAACCAAAGAGAATTTCCACATCCTCTCATCAATAAAATCTACTCATTGGCCTACATGTCTCTCTACCTGTACACTGTGTCTTCCCATTAACAGTGGATACTTCATTCAAGTGCCCACCTAAGGCCAACTCCCCCATTTGTGTGGTGGCTCTAACCACCTCTCCCCTAACTAGTTGGATTTTAGATTCATTAAATGGAATTTGAGATCCCATGAATTCAAGAAACTAAGAATGAAAGGCAAGCATACACGACAAGTTAAGGAAACTGAGTTGACTCCCAAGTGCAAGGCAGGGTAGAGGTCCCCAGGATTTTTCACAAGGAGATCAACTGGGCTAAGGATTACGAGGTCTGTTGGAGGGGTGTTGGAGGTTTTAGTAATGGCTATGCCACCTGCTGTGTGAACTTGGCCAAGTTACTTAGATCCATGGAATTGGGCAGGGGCTGAGGAGGCCACAGACAAGACCAGCAAAATTATCTTTTGACCCATGGAAGCCCTCTATAACATATTCCCTAAATCAGTCAATGTTCTCACAAACAACAGAAATCAATTGAGCTAATCAGAAAAGAACTTCATTCAAATAATATTGGTGGTTCACAGAATTTCAATAAGGACAGGAGAATCAGGATTGAAGGTTTTTGCAGCTAGGGACCAAGCTCAAAATCACATCCTAGAGTAATCTGAAGACAGTTCAGCTGCTACTGGGCGTACTGGACATCACAGCTTACACGGGGCATCCCCCAAAACTAGACACTAGACACTGGGTGCCTGCCTTTGAACCTGCTGCCACTGCTGAGAATGAATGGAGCTGTGATCCTTGGAGCCACTTCTCTAGAAGAGATTGCACACAGCCCTTGCTAAGGAAGGAATCTCTTACATCCCCAGCTTCATACCGACTGTCTTTTTCTAAGGAAGCTGCCTCGCCCACAGCCCTCTGCTAAGGGAAGGTGTGGGAGCCAAGGATATTGCACGGAGACCGCTACATTTGAGCAAGCCATAGGACCCGATTTAAGAACTACAATCCATCTGGCACAGTGACTGATGCCTGTAGTCCCAGCACTTCGCGAGGCCGAGGCAGGAGAACTGCTTGGCTCAGGAGTTCAAGACCAGCCTGGCCAATATAGCAAGACCCCATCTCTATTAAAAAAGAAAGAAAATTTTAAAAAATTAGGCCAGGCACAGTGGCTGATGGCTATAATCCCAGCACTTTGGGAGGCCGAGGCAGGTGGATCACTTGAGGTCAGGAGTTTGAGACCAGCCTGGCTAACATGGTGAAACCCTGTCTCTACCAAAAAATACAAAAATTTACAGGGCATGGTGGCATGTACCTATAGTCGTAGCCACTTAGGAGACTGAGGTGGGAGAATTGCTTGAACCCAGGAAGCAGAGGTTTCAGGAAGCCGAGATCACACCATTGCACTCCAGCCTGGGTGACAGAGTGAGACCCTATCTCAAAAAAAATAAAAGAAAAAAAGAAAATTTTTAAAAATTAAATTAAATTTAAAAAGAACTACAAACCCAGAGACTGGCCTGCGACCTATGAGATGGCTCAGTGCTCACAGCTCTGACCAATGGGGATAATAAAAGTTACCTAAGGCAATCTGGCTCTCTGTGTCTCAAATTTGAAATTTGGTGTTTTTTTGTTTGTTTGTTTTTGTTTTTTTTTTTGAGACACAGTCTCGCTCTGTCACCTTGGCTCACTGCAACCTCCACCTTCTGGGTTCCAGCAATTCTTCTGCCTCAGACTCCCGAGTAGCTGGGACTACAGGCGTGTGCCACCACACCTAGTTATTTTTTTTTTTTTAATTATTATTTAGTACAGCCGGGGTTTCACCATGTTGGCCAGGCTGGTCTCGAATGCCTGACCTCAGGTGATCCACTTGCCTCAGCCTCCTAAAGTGCTGCGATTACAGGCGTGAGCCACTACGCTTGGCCACTTTGGGAAAATGTTAAGAGATTTACCAGTTGGCAGCAGGGGAAAATATGAAAAGACACAGAGAAACAAAGAGAGCTGCAGAAATATCATGAATGGGGTAATAAGTAAAAAGCGATGATAAAATAACCTTGCATTCTGAAGGATGGTTGGTATTAGATATCTGTGACACTCTCTCTCCCTTAGTGCTGCATGTATCCTCCATTTGAAAACTACAAACAAGGCCAGGCGTGGTTGCTCACGCCTGTAATCCCAGCACTTTGGGAGGCCGAGGCGGGCGGATCACTTGAGGTCAGGTTATGTAGCTGAGCGTGGCCAACATGGTAAAACCCCATCTCTACTAAAAATACAAAAATTAGCTGGGTGTGGTGGCTCGCAACTGCAGTCCTAGCTACTCAGGAGGCTGAAGCAGGAGAAGCGCTTGAACCTGGGAGGTGGAGGTTGCAGTGAGCAGACGTGGCACCACTGTATTCCAGCCTGGGTGACAAAGCGAGACTCTGTCTCCAAAAAAAAAAAAAAACAACAAAAAGAGAACTACAAACAGTTGGACACAGTGGCTCATGCCTTTAGTCCCAGCCTGCCTGGGTGATGACTACAAAAATTATTAATATATTAATATTCAAACCTTCACATTAATACATTATACGTTCAAACCTTTTACATTAATACATTAACTCTCAAACCCTCTAATGGAGAGTTCAGTTTTTCGAGGTTGGTTCCTAGACCTTTTTTTTTTTTTTTTTTGAGATAGAGTCTTGCTCTGTCACTCAGGCTGGAGCGCAGTGGCATGATCTTGGCTCACCACAACCTCTGCCTCCCAGGTTCAAGTGATTCTCGTGCTTCAGCCTCCCATGTAGCTGGAATTACAGGCATGAGTCACCACACCCAGCTAATTTTTGTATTTTTAGTAGAGACAGGGTTTCACTATGTTGGCCAGGCTAGTCTTGAACTCCTGACCTCATGTGACCCACCCGCCTTGGCCTCCCAAAGTGCTGGGATTACAGGTGAGAACCACCACGCCCAGAGAGTTCCTAGACTTTTATGTTGCAGAGTCAAGGAAAAGAGTAAAGAGAATCAGATGGAGAATGAGGAATCTGTTTCTCCAAGTCTGAAATTTTCTTGCTGGAGAAAATATTGAATGGAGACTGAAGGAAAGGCTGGGGCAGAAGGGTCTTCAGCTACATAAGCTAGTTGAGTTCAAAGTTAAGAGTGAGGGAAAAATTGAGTGAGAGAACAGTTGCTCTAAGAGTGAAGAGTGCTGAGTGAGGCAGAGGTACGAAGGAAACTTAGATTTTTTTCTGTATCCTTTCCATTTCTAATTACATTTCGACTGATGGATTTGTTTCTTGTAATGTGACAGAGACCAGGCTAACTCGACTAACTGGACCACACAGACTTTTGTTGGGTGGCTTGCTGAAGTCAAGACACTTCGAATGCCTGATAATAACGAATATTCTATTTTTTTTTTTTTTGAGACGGAGTCTTGCTCTGTTGCCCAGGCTGGGGTGCAGTGGCGCAATCTCAGCTCACTACAACCTCTGCCTCCAGGGTTCAAGCAATTCTCCTACCTCAGCCTCCCAAGTAGCTGGAATTACAGGCATGTGCCACCATGTCTGGTTAAGTTTTGTATTTTTAGTAGAGAGGGGTTTCACTATATCGGCCAGGCTGGTCTCAAACTCCTGACCTTGTGATCCGCCTGCCTCAGCCTCCCGAAGTGCTGGGATTACAGGCGTGAGTCACCGTGCCTGGCCGTGAACATTTTTTAAATGGTTTTTATTAATTAATTGATAATTGTGCCTACTTATATTCCCTCACTTTATGGTGACATGTTCTTTTACAGGTTACCTTCTCTGTGCATCAATTTCCTCCTCTGTAAAATGGGAGTAAGAAAAATACCCATATTATTGCTCAGATTGTTGTGACAACTATCCAGTAGGACAGAGGTAAAACGTGGCATCTGGAAGAGGGTCATCTCCCAACAAAGGTCTGCAATTATCATCTCCTTAAGGACCCTCATTTTACAGATGGGACATTTGAAGCAAAGAGAAGTTAGGCATCCTGCTCAAGGGTCAGAGCCAGGACTTAAAGCCAGGCTTCTGCCTCCAACTCATCCTCTTAGCTATTCTCTCTGTGCTGCCTAAACCAGTTCTGGCACCAAGGCCTCTGCAGCTACTACTGCCTCCAGAGAGGATTTTCTGGGCCCTCCTTTTATCATTAGCTTCAGATTTAAGCTGTTTAGTGCATCAGAATGGCTGAGGCTAGCATGTGCTTGGAATATGAGTATCTGCCATTTTCAGCTTATAGAGTGGGAAGTGACTCTGCCTTTTTCAAGTCTCACCAAGATTTTCCTAACCTAAGAAGTGAGCTTAGAAACTGAGCAGCCAATGGCCAGGTGCAGTGGCTCATGCCTGTAATCCCAACTTTTGGGATGCTGAGGCAGGCAGATCACCTGAGGTCAGGAGTTCGAGACCAGCCTGGACAACATGGTGAAACCCGTCTCAACTGGAAAAAAAAAAAAAAAAAAAAAAACACGCCAGATGTGGTGGCCCAGGCCTGTACTCCCAGCTTCTCAGGAGGATGAGGCAGGAGAATCACTCGAACCCACGCGCCGTGGGTTGCAGTGAACTGAGATTGCACCACTGCACTCCAGCCTGGGTGACATAGACTCCTGTCTCAAAAAAGAAGCTGAGCAGCAAAGGGAGAAATGCCCACTCTTACCACTTGGTAGTCCTTTCTCAAGGAGAAAGCGAAGCTTGGTGGTTAGGAGAATAGAATCAGGAGCAAACTGCCTGGGCTCTGCTCCTGCTCCTTACTAGCCATATGTCCTCGGGCAAGTTACTTATCTCTCTGTGCCTCAGTTTCCTCATTTGTAAAATAGAGATAATAGGTTACTTATCATAGAGTTCTTAAAAGGATTAAATGACTTAATATTTATTTGCAAGTACTTATAACAGTGCCTGGCACTACTAAGCATTATATAAATATTACATAAATATAGAAATCATAGAAATTTAATAATATGAGTTATTTTGTCATGCAGTTTATCTCTTTTCAAGTAATATGTTGAGATACACTAATGTTAAATATATAATAACTTCAAAACTTTCTCAAAGGAAAAAGGGTAGGGAAGGATATATTTAGAAAACATAGATGGAGTTTCTTTTCTCTGTGGTTCCCTTCCACATCCCTGAGTTGTGTAGAACTATGGTTGAGGATACCCGACATTTCTACTCATGTGCCTATGCACAGGACTGATTTATGTTTGGCTACTATTATAAGATCTCCTTCCATACCTGCCTTGTCCTCCGGAGATGCCCCTCCCTAACGCTTGAGCCAATTCCTTTGCCTCAGTCCTGCTCCCAGGCCCTACACGCATGGGATCTCCAAGATGCAGATACCTGCCTTGCTAACTACACAGATGCGCCAGGCATGGTCTCTGCTCACAGGTCACTTGTATACCAAGAGGATCAGTACTGTTTGGTCTTGAAAACAGGCATTTCTGCTGTGTATGAGAACTTGACCTTCTTTCATGTGGTTCCCTAGAAATAATTACATCCACACTTCTGACCACAATCAGTTACTTATGACTTATATTAAGCTACTCAGGGAAATAATCATTTCCTTAGAAGAAGTTATGTTATGACCAGCCTGACCAACATGGTGAAACCCTATCTCCACTAAAAGTACAAAAATTAGCTGGGCACGGTTGTGCATGCCTGTAATCCCAGCTACTCAGGAGGCTGAGGCAGGAGAATCACTTGAACCTGGGAGGCAGAGGTTGCAGTGACCTGAGATCGTGCCACTGCACTCCAGTCTGGGTGACAGAGTGAGAACTTGTTTCAAAAAAAAAAAAAAAAAGAAGAAGTTATGTTAGCTTAATGTTTTATGTAGTTTATTTGGTTACAGTTTCATACATATAGCAGGAAAGCTCATCTCCAGAAAGAATTTCAAGCTGCATGACATTCTGTGCTGGAAGTCAGACATCTTGGAATTTAATCCTAACTCTGCTTCTCTGTAACCAGGGGTGAGTTGCTTCACCTCTTGGGTCCCCTCTTATTTTTGGATGCTCTTTTTGATGGTAAATACTTTTTGATGCTCTCAAAATCAAAATCAGGCTTTTACTGAATCAATGAAACGTGGGGAGTAGGTACCAACTAGTCCAATCCCTCATTTTACAGAGAAGAAAACGGAGGCTAATGTTGATAAAGTGGTTCACCATGGTCAGACATCTAGCTGAAATCAAAGTGAAGACTATATGATGAAGAATTATGCTTTGTTGCTTGCTAGACCCCAAGCCATTGTGTGCCTGTTGGTTATTATGAAGCAGTCAACAATATTGTGCTTAGCTTATTACACAGTTTTCCCCCTTTATTTAGACAGCTCCCTTTGAAGAAAAGAAAGGCCTTGGATTTGTTGTGATTTGCTTTGAGGGATTACAAGCTTTTATCTTAAGTTTTTTGTAATAATTAAAACTTTGAACAGCTTTAAACATCGAAACAAGTCAAAGCCTTGCTCTAAGTCCCTAGATATAGAAAGCCTAAACAGCAAGCATTAGATTCTGAATTGGACATTTATGACCTTCAAAATAGAGGGGATGATAAATATTATGGATGAATCCTTGTTGAAAACAGAGGTACGGTCAGGCGCAATGGCTCATACCTGTAATCCCTGCACTTCAGGAGGCCAAGGCCAGAGGATTGCTTCAGCCCAAGAGTTCAAAGTTGTGTTAAGCTATGATTGGGCCATCATGCATTCCATCCTGGGTGACAGGAAGGAAGGAAGGGAGGGAGGAAGGGAGGAAGGAAGGAAGGAAGGAAGGAAGGGGGCATCCTAGTGTCTCTCTGTGTGGAGGAACTGGAGGAAGGGAGAGAGAGAGAAGACAGGAAGGAGGGAAGGAAGGAGGGAAGGAAGAAAGTAAGGAAAGGAAGGAGAAAGGGAAGGAAGGAAAGAAGAGGAGGGAAGGAGGGAAAGGAAGGGAAGGAAGGAAAGAAAGAAAGAAAGAAAAGTAGAAGTGTAACTGGAAGTGCTGATGGTTGGTTGCAGCTTTGCTGCTCAAAGTGTGCCCAGTAGCATCAGTATCAACTGAGAGCTAGTTAGAAATTTGACATCTTAGGCTGGGAGCAGTGGCTCTTGCCTGTAGTCCCAGCACTTGGGGAGGCTGAGGTGGGTGGATCACTTGAGGTCAGGAGTTCGAGACCAGCCTTGGCAACATAGTGAAACCCTGTCTCTACCAAAAATACAAAAATTAGCTGGCTGTGGTAGCATGCCTGTAATCCTAGCTACTTGGGAGGCTGAGGCAGGAGAATCGCTTGAACCTGGGAGGCAGAGGTTGCAGTGAGCCGCGATCTCACCACTGCACTCCAGCCTGGGCAACAGAGCACGACTCTTTTCTCAAAAAAAAAAAAAAAAAAAAAAAAAAGGCATCTCATGCTCCCTCCTAGACCTAATGAATCCAAATCTACATTATAATAAGACCCCTCAGGTGATTTTTCTTGGCACTGTCTGTATTAGTCTGGTAGGGCTGCCACAACAAAATTCCACAAACTTGAGTGACTTAAACAACAGAAATTTATTTTCCTGAAGTTCTGGAGACTGGAAGTCAAGATCAAGTTGTCAGCAGGTTTAGTTTCTTCTGAGGCCCCTCTCCTTGCCTTGTAGATGGCTACTTTCTCTTTCTTTCTTTTCTTTTCTTTCTCTTTTCTTTCTCCTTCCTTCCTTTCCTTCCTTCTTTTCCTCTTTCTCTTTCTTTCTTTCTTTCTTTCTTTCTTTCTTTCTTTCTTTCTTTCTTTCTTTCTCTCTCTCTCTCTCTCTTTCTTTCCTTTTCTTTTTCTTTCTCCTTCTTCTCCTTCCTCTCCTTCTTCTTCTCTTCTCTTCTCTTCTCTTTCGAGACAAGGTCTCATTTCCATGCCTAGGCTGGAATGTTGTGGCATGATCTCAGCTCACTGTAGCCTCAACTTCCTGGACTCAGGCGATCCTCCTACCTCTGCTTCTGGGGTAGCTGGGACCACAGGCATGCACCACCATGCCCAGCTAATTTTTTTGTACTTTTTGTAGAGACAGGGTTTCATTATACAGCCCAGGCTGGTCTTGAACTCCTGGGCTCAAGTGATCAACCCGCCTCAGCCTCCCAAAGTGCTGAGATTCCGGTATAAGCTTCCGCGCCTTGCTAAGATGACTCCTTTCTCTGTGTGTGCATCCCTAGTGTCTGTGTGTCCTATGAGGACATCAGTCAGATTGAATGAGGCCCTTATACCATCTCATTTTAACTTCGTCACCTCTTTAAAGGTCCTATCTCCAAATACAGTCACTTTTTGAGGTACTGAGGGTTAGGACTTCAAAATGTGGTATGTCAGTGGGGATAGAATTCTGCCAACAACAGTCTAAAGCAAGTCTGGCTTGATCTGTCCTTTCCTTTGAAAGTCCCCAGCGTGACCAGAGCCTCAGAGACAGACTTGGGCTGCCCAAAATACACAAGAGCCAAATGCCAAATGCTAATCCAGTCATCAACAGAGAGACATCACTGTCATAGGACTGACATATTTGAAAGCTGCATGCCCTCATTTCTCTCTGTTGACTTACCTAGGAGGTTAGATCCTCCACAGGTCACCAAGTAAACTTGGCATGTTTACCCCTTCTCAATGACACTGTATTCCTCTAGATACCTTAATG